>NC_041058.1:26598596-27200610 GCF_900634775.1 Gouania willdenowi | reverse complement strand
AGGCCCACCCGGCGCCACGACACAACACCCTCCACCGGTAGGCGGCCCCGGCCCCCCCGACGAAAGAGGACACCATCTACCGCCAAGCAGGGCCACCCCGCCAGCCACGGACCAGCAAGCCCGAGTTCTTACTTCCGGCAGCTGAGCTGACAGCAGCAAAAGAGCAGAGCGGAGCTCACAGAGGAATTTATTTACTAAACATGAACTTTTTCTTCTGAGAAATGATACGGTACCTCAACATCAAACTCTATCATTTACCATCTGACTCTGGCTCTGAGGTAATCATCTACTGCTTTTTTATTTGCTGGCTCAACTGGAAAGCTAAGTAGCAAGCTAGCTAGCTACAAGTAGCAAGCTAACTAGCAGAAGAATGGCTCTTTCCACAACAGAATACAGCAGTCTCCTCCAAAAGATTACTGAACTGGAGACTACAGTGCGAGGAATACAAGTAAACATTGAGGTTAATGGACACTGTGGATATGATATGATACGACTGTGCCGCTGTTTCAAAACAGCGGAGTGGATAAAGCTAACTCGCTACCAGCCCGTGCTAACAAAGCTATCAGGCCTAGGGAAGATCCTGTTCCCGTTGATAAGCCAACAGGTGCGAGTCCTCCCTGGAATACTCTGGGAGCTAAGCCTAAGAAAAAGTCATATCCACTTCAAAGGCTAACGGGCCGAGCAAAGCGCCCTGATATCAATAATGAGACGGACTGGCCTGCACTGGCTTCGCAGACTGCAGCCTCAACATCAACTCCCTTGTCTGCCCAGGCACAAAAGTGGACATCTGCTAAAGGCAGGAGTATCACCAAGTCACAAACCCAGTTTCATGTAGAACTGGGTAATCGATTCGCCCCACTGCTGAATGACCAAGGATCTGGCTCTAATGAGGTCAACACACAACCTTCTGGAACTGCGAAGACTGAAAGTGCTTCAGGAAAACAAAAGCTACATGGTAGGCCAAAGCAACAACCTCACACACTGATAGTGGGAGACGTTTCTGTTAAAGATGCTCAGAAGATGTTTAGCAGCAACGTGAAAGTGATCTGCTTACCTAATGACACAGTATCAGACCTGGCTGACAAAATCTTGCATATCGTTGCAGATTACCCACATTTGAAAAATGTTGTTGATTCATTTTGGGTTAAATGATTTAGCCAAGGAGGAGTCTGAGGTTTAAAGCAGGATTTCACCCATCTGCTAAAAACTGTGAGCTGTATACAGCCTAAAGTGTTCATCAGTGGCCCGATACCTCCAGTCCGCAAAGGAGATCTGAAATTCTCAAGGATTTACTCTTTGAATAAATTTCTGTCTTCGGCTTGTGCTGCCCTTTCACTAAATTTTATAGAAATTTTCCTATTTTTTGGGAACGTCGTCATCTTTTAGAGCAGATGGACTGTGTCTAAACAAGGCTGGAGTAAAACTCTTCACATCCAACTTGTTTTACTTCACCAGTCACACTGCTATCAGTTCTGATAAAGACAGAGGACAACATGTACCATCGGAGAACAAAACAACAAGGAAAGAACATGGAGTCAATGAGCTTCCAGCAAGAAATAAAAATCGCCAAATGAAGAGGTCAACCCAACCCCCCGCATCTCAGGACCCACCTGCTTCACCCCAAAATTCACCTACTTCCACCTCATCCAGCTTCTCTCCTACCCCTGCCTTCTTGGATTTAACTGCCCAGATGAACGAGCTGGTTCTGGCTGGCACAAGACTAACACCCCCACCCTTTACCCCCACCATGGTCAAATCTGCACCACCCATCCCTCCTCGACGATACCAGGCTCAGATCACTCTTCTCCTCAGGCCAGCTGTGTTCAACTTAGAGCGACACAGGCCTGATGTGTGCTGGGTCCAGACTGCAATAGCTCTATTTTTAGGAACAACCAGAAAAAGTCAGGCCCTATGGAGTTTAATGCAGCTTCTTTAATTCCTGTGGTGACAGGTAACACAGGTAAAATTGTGAAATTAAAAGAAAAGCAAAAAGCTTTATAGAGATAAAAATTGACTCCTATAACATGTCATCCAAAAAGTCCACCAGTGTCTCCAGTAAGTTCTTTAAAATTAGCTCTTCTTAATGTTAGATCTTATTGTTAACAAGTCACTAATAATTAATGATTTATTTGACACATCACTTGACTTTTTATTTCTCAATGAAACATGGTTAATGATGTATCAGTAATACTATCTCAATGAAAGTGCACCACAAGACTTTATTTATTTCAATAAGTGTCGTACTTGCAGGAAAGGTGGTGGAGTTGCTGCCATTTTTAAATCAATATTTCAGTGCAAAGAAATAACATTTGGTGATTTTATCTCCTTTGAATATATGTCATTCTTACTGAAGGGTGATTCAAGAGTTCTGTTTTAGTCGTTTATAGACCCCCAAAATATTCTGGAGAATTCATGGATGAGTTTGCTGAACTGCTGTCAGTTGTATGCACTGAATACAACTTTTTAATAATAACAGGTGACTTAAATATTCATGTAGACAATAACATGGACAATACTGCCAAAGAACTGTATGCTTTAATGGATACTTTTGGTCTTACACAACATGTGACTGGTCCGACACACACTCAAGGTCACACTTTGGATCTGGTTTATCTGAAGGTGTTGATATCTCTGCTGTTGATGTAAGAGACTTAGCTCTATCTGATCATTTCTGTGTCTTTTTTGACCTAGAGACTGTAACATCTGTTCCCCCTAGTTATGTGTGTTTAAAGAAAAGGTACATAAATGAGAACACAAGTGCACAGTTTATGGAAGCCATAGCAATGACACCAACATTGAGTGCTGAGACAGTTGATGATCTTCTGGATGAGTATAATAGAAACGTCTGTAATGTCATAGATGTGGTGGCTCCAATCAAAACTAAGAGAAAACCAAACACACAGAAAACTTCTTGGAGGAGGACTGAGATAATGCAGAATTTGAAATCTGACTTGTAGAAGAGCTGAGCGTAAATGGAGATCAACAAAACTCCAAATTCATCTAGAACTGTACAAAATAAGTCTGCGAAAATTCAATGATGGCTTGTTCAAAGCAAGGCAGCAATACTTTTCTGAAATTATTGCCAAAAATGTCAACAACTCTCGCACGTTGTTTTCTGTAATTGAAAAGCTCACAACCCCCCCAGATCAGATAGCCCCTGAATTACTGTCAGCTGTTAAATGCAATGAATTTGCTGTATATTTCAATGAAAAAATACAATCAATAAGGTCAAACATCAGAACAAACCAGCAAAATCACAAAAAGCTTGAACAGCTTCAACCACTGAGGATGAGTCAACTACAATGTTAGAGTTTATTACAGTGAACCCAAAACAATAGAGGAGACTGTTCAGCAGCTGAATCCATCAACGTGTTGCCTTGACACAATACCCTCAAACTTCTTTAAAACTGTTGTAAAGTCAATTGTCACTGATTTGTGTCAGATAATTAACTGCTCATTCCAATCAGGCACCGTACCAAAATCCCTGAAAGTAGCTGCTGTGAAACCGCTGTTAAAAAGAGAACACTGGATGCCTCTATACCTGGCTAACTATAGACCAATCAGCAACCTTCCATTCATGGCCAAGATCATTGAGAAGGTGGTCTTCAACCAACTGAGTCAATTCTTAACATTCAACAAAATATTTGAATAAATTTCAGTCAGGTTTTCGTTTTCATCACAGCACTGAAACTGCTCTGATCAAAGTGATCAATGACATAAGGTTGAACACTGATTCAGGAAAAGTATCTGTTCTCATTCTGTTGGATCTAAGTGCTGCATTTGACACTGTAGATCATACAATTTTGTTGCACAGATTGCAAACATGGGTTGGACTAATGGAAAAGTAATGCAATGGTTTAAGTCATACTTGGAGGAGCGAAGCTATTTGTAAGCATTGGAAACTTTGAATCTGACAGATTACCAATGTCCTGTGGGGTTCCTCAGGGATCTGTTCTTGGACCCCTTCTGTTTAACCTTTACATGCTTCCTTTAGGACAAATTTTACAGAACTGTAAGGTTGATTATCAGAGCTATGCAGATGACACACAACTATATCTATCACTGACCCAGTTGACCCTGGTCCCATTGAGGTGTTGTGTGACTGTTAGAAAAAGTAAACTGCTGGATGAGTGAAAACTTCCTTCAACTAAACCATGACAAGACGGAGGTGATTGTCTTTGGTAACAAGGAAAAGAGGACTGCTGTCAGCAATTATCTTGAGTCTCGATCTTTAAAAGCTAAAGACCAAGTCAAAAACCTTGGTGTTCTGATTGACTCAGATCTTACATTCAGCAGTCAGATCAAATCTATCACAAAAACAGCCTTCTACCACCTAAAGAACATCTCCAGAGTGAAAGGTTTAATGGCTCAGAAAGATCAGGAGAAACTGGTCCATGCTTTTATCTCCAGCAGACTGGACTATTGTAATGGTCTTCTGACAGGAATCCCCCAAAAGAGCATCAAACAGCTACAGCTGTTCAGAACGCTGCAGCTCGGGTCTTAACCAGAACAAAGAGGTCAGAGCACATTACTCCAGTTTTTAAAGTCTTTACACTGGCTCCCAGTCAGCCTCAGAATAGACTTTAAAGTTCTGCTGCTGGTGTATAAATGTGTGAATGGGTTTGGTCCAGAATACATAAGTGACATGTTAGTCAGGTATGAACCCAGCAGGTCTCTCAGATCTATGGACACAGATAAGATAGTGGAGCCCAGATTTCACAGTAAACATGGTGATGCTGCTTTTAGTTTGTTATGCTTGCAAAGAAGTGGAACAAACTGCCAGCAGAGCTGAAGTCAGCATCCAATGTGAACATTTTTAAATCACAGTTAAAAGCACTTTTTTTCTCTACTGCATATGATTGAGAGAGAGATTTTTTGTCATGTTATTGATGTAATGATGATTTTACTGATGATTTTAATTGATTTTACTGATGATTTTAAATGTTCTTATTGATTTAAATGTTCTTATTGATTTTAAACAATTGAATGTTTTATCATGTAAAGCACATTGAGTTGCCTTGAGTATGAAATGCGCTATATAAATAAATTTGCCTGCCTTGCCTTACCGAAGCACCCCCAGCCCGGTACCGCCATCCCACACCAACGGCGCCAGTAGAGACCCCCCCCCCCCACGGAGGGGACCCCCGAGGACCCACGCACCGGCACGAGACACCCCCCTGACGCCAGCGCACCCCGGACGACAGCGGGCCCCAGGCCACCAGCCCCGCCCCGCCCAAGGCTGCGCAGCGCCGCCACGAGCTGCGGCCGGCCCCCGGGCAGATGACAGGAGAGCACGCCCCCGGACACCCAGACCACGGATCCACCCCCGGGACACCCCCGCCCCGGAATGGCGCCCACGGCGCCCGGTGCGCCCAGCCAGCAGACCAGCCAATCCCGACGCGGATCCACCAGGCCAAGAGCCACGCGCCGCGCCCCCGCACACCCACCCAACACGACCCCCGGTGAGGACCCATAGCACCCCACACCCCACACCTCTAGCCGTACTGGCCACACCAGAGGGGGGCCCCGCCCGGCCCGTCATGCAAGCGACATCCCTGGCGAAGGTGCGCCCCAGGGAGCCAAGCCGAGGACCCGTAAGGGCCGACGGAGCAACCCACAGCCACACCCCGCCACCCAGGAGGCAATCGCCGACCCCGGGCAGCAGCCACCCCCAAAGCCACCCCCACCCCGGATATCCCCGGACCGGAGCCACGGACCCCACCACCCCAGGCCCCCCAACGAGACCACCCCCCAGCCAACCCACCCGGCACGGCACCGCCCGCCCCCCAGGCGGGAGCAACAGCCCCCCCACCAGCCCCCAGGCAAACGGGAGCCCCCCAAACCCAACCCAACAGGATGGCGGGCGCAAGAGCAAAGGAGGAGGGGGGGGGGAGGACAAGACAGGGGGACAGGGAGCAAGGGGAAGGAGCGGCAGAGGAGCACGCAGGGCCCCAGCCCCGGAGGCCAACCAGATGCGCATGCAAGGGGCAACAGCGCCAAATCAAACAGCCCTGGGACCCTGTGAACACCCAGAAGGAATGCACACCCGCGCCGAGGCAACCAGGCACCCCGGCAACCCTCCCCAGCCAACCTGGCCAAGACTATCCCAGTGGCCTAAGGCGGCCCAGGCCTACAGTTGGACTAGTGCGTTAGTAAAAAGTGGTGCTGGCAGTCGCTTGCAGGCTAGATCATCAGGCTTTAAAAATTTAGATTTAATGCAATTAAAAAAGGAGTCCAACGCTCCTCAAAGCACATTATTTTTTTTTGTTTTCTGAGAGCAGACATCTTTTCCATGGAGATAAATTCTGTGAGGAGATTTTGCCATTGGTTTATGTTTAAGGATTTTTTGTCTTTCCAATTTAGTAATATTGTTTTTTTTTGCTATGGCTAGTGCCGCAAGGATTGATTGTGATCGGTTTGCTGGAAGTTGAAGCATTGTCAGGTCTCCTATCAGACAAAGATTTGGAGATAAAGGAATTCTGCAGTCCAAAATGGAGGACAGTTTTTCAGTAATTAGAATCCAAAAGTGTTGCACAGGGGAGCAAAGCCATAAGGCATGTAAATAGGAATCCGCTGTATTCTGGGTGCACTGAGAGCAGATGTCTGTTGAGGAGAAGCCCATTTTATGCATTTTCTGTTGGGTAATGTGGGATCTGTGGAGGACCTTGTATTGAATTAGCTGAAGGTTTGTGTTTTTCGTCATCTTAAAAGTATTACGACAAATTTCTGTCCAGAAATCAATGCTTGGGGTGATTGAGAGTTCGGCCTCCCACTTAGCGATTGGTAAGTAATTACAGTTGGTGATCGAGAGAGCTCTGTATATTTTTGAGAGTTTTTTTTGATTTTGTTGAGATTTTTTTCATATATATAGCCAGTTCTGGAGGTTGTAAAGTAGTTAAGTCTAGTGGAGTAGTTTTTTTTATTGTTTCTGTTACTTGTAAGTACTGTAGAAAGTTACATTTATTTATACCGAATGCTTGGGTTAGATTATTATATGTCCTAAGCTTGTCATTTTCAAAGAGGTCTTGGAGATGAGTGATTCCACTCTCTTCCCATGTCTTCAGATAAAGTGGTGTTTTTTTTATTTTTAAAGTCGGGGTTGTGCCAGATTGGAGACAGCATGCTAGTTTTTAATTGAACATTTGTGATGTCCAGGGCTTTCCACCATGCAGTCAGTGTGGAGGCAATTAGTGGGTTTTTAAAGCAGTTGTGATGTTTGAGGGTCGCAGTGATAAAAGGGAGATCAGAGAGTTTAATGTGTTTGCAGTCTAACTGTTCTATTTCTAGCCAGGTGTTGTGGTATTCTTTTGGTTTTAGCCATTCTGGTATCATTGAGAACAGGTAGTTTATTTTAGGTAAGATTTTCATTTTAACTGAGGCTATCCTGCCAAGCAGTGAGATGGGGAGATTGTTCCATCTCCGCAGATCTTCTGTGACTTTGTCCAACATCGGATCATGATTTAGTTTAATTAATTCATTTAAGTTTGGTGATATATTTAAGCCTAGATATCTAATTGTATTTGTGGTGGAGGGGTGTTGTGGATTTTGGTTTGCAGGATTCCATGAATTTTTTGTCAAAGGGAGGATTGATGATTTTGTCCAGTTAATGGAATAGTCTGATAATTTAGAGAAGCTGTTTATTAGATTAAATACTTCCTCTAAAGAGGATTGTGGTTCTTCCAAATAGAGTAAGATGTCATCCGCGTAAAGATTAATTTTGTGTTCTGAGATGGATGAGTGGATTCCTTTAATAACAGAGTTCTGACGTACAGCTGTTGCGAGAGGTTCAACGAATATTGCAAAAAGCAAAGGTGAGAGTGGGCAGCCTTGTCTGGTTCCCCTCTGCAGTGTGAAGCTTTGGGATGTTATTTTATTTGTGGTTACTGAGGCCTTAGGTTTAGAGTATAGGGTGGAGATCCATTGGATGAATGATTCTCCGAAGCCAAATTTGCCAAGGACAGCTAGGAGGAACGACCAGTTTACTCTATCAAATGCTTTTTCTGCATCGAGTGACAAGATTATTTTTTTCTTTTTAGAGTTCTGTGCCATGTTGATCACATTAAACAGTCTTCTCACATTGTCTGTAGAGTGTCTATTTTTAATAAATCCTGTCTGGTCTTGGTGTATAATTGACTATACTACGTTCTCTAACCTGGATGTGAGTGCTTTGGAAATAATTTTTAAATCTGTGTTAATAAGTGAGATGGGACGATAGCTTGAGGGTAATATGGGGTTCTTGTCTGGTATAAGTAATAATTTAATGTTCGCTGTATTCATGTGACCTCCTACATGACCTTTATTTTTGATCTCTGTTACTACTCTGAAAAATAGTGGAGCCAGCATTGACCAGAAATGTTTTAGGAATTCAGCAGGGAACCCATCTGGACCTGGTGCTTTGCCTGTTGACATGCTATCCAAAGCATTTTGTAATTCTTGTAAGGTTAATGGTGAGTCTAAGGTGGTTTTCTGATCTATAGTGAGCTGTGGTAGGTTTAGTTTATTGAGAAAGGTTTTAATATCTTCGGGGTCAGGGTTTAAATTTGATGATTATAAGTTTTGATAATAATCATGAAAAATGTTATTAATGTCCTGAGGTAAGTTTAAAGTTTGACCTGCGTTATCAGAAATTGCTGCTATAAAGGAATTTTCTTTATTGTGTTTGAGCTGATTTGCTAAGTATTTGCCTGATTTATTATTGTAGTCAAAGTTTTTGTATCGTAATTGTTGCAAAATGAAGTCGGTTTTTTTATATATAGGTATATTCTTTTTTAGTTGGGTTATTCAGTCTCCATACATCTCCTATTCCAAGATCTTCCATGTAATCCATTAATACTTTAGCAGATCGAGATGGTTTTGTATTTGAGCACTTACTAGATCTGTCCAATGATGTGTTGAGCACCAGATTGAAGTCACCTCCGATGATTAAAGATGAGTCTGCAGAAAGGTCTGAAAGCTCTGAGAAAATTCTATGGAAAAAATCAGGGTCATCATTATTGGGGGCATATAGATTTAGAATTGTGAAACATTTATTATAGATTACTACTTTGATAATAATATATCTACCCTCTGGGTCTATGACGGAGTTGATTATGTTAACGGGTAACCTTTTGTTGAGAAGAACCGAGACTCCTCTTTGTCTGGAATTGAAACATGAATTATATATCTTGTTAAAATTTGAATCTGTCAAGGATTTTTCTTCTGATTTAAGTAAGTGAGTTTCTTGAAAGAAGACAATGTCTGCATTTAATCTTGATACATAGTCAAATATCTTAATCTTTTTAGCCTGCGAGCGAATGCCACGCACATTCCAAGAAGTTACTGTAAACTGATACATAGAATGAGGTGAGTGTTAGTCCATACAGGTGTGAGCATAAGTGAGAATCTGTGAGCATTTGTGCACAACTGTGTTGTAAAAAGCTTGGATGCAAGAAAAAAAAAGAAGAGGAGACATATTTATCATGCGATAGCACCACGGGGTAAAGGACTGGATCGAATAGGTTAGTGAAAAGCACAAACATACAACGACAACAACCAATATCAAAAGAGTAAAAGGAGCAAGGGGTAATTATAGGAGGTATAGGAGGTGGGGGGTGTTGAGTGAGTGTGAAAGAAAAAAAAGAGTGAGGGGTTCGAGACAAGTGAGTTGACATGAGGGTAGAGAGTGTCCTGTGAGAGAGTACGTGCCAAAAAGTGTTTACCAAAATCTAAGCCAATATGTAGCATACATACAAACATACATACATACACATACGTGTCTATATATACCTATCCATGTTTTTATTTTAGTGTTATTATTATCTTTATGTATTTATTTATTTTAATTATTATTATTGTTATTGTTATTGTTATTATATATATATATATATATATATATATTTATTTATTTATTTATTTATTTTTTTTTTTTTTGGAGTTATCATTATTTTATATTTATTTCCTCTATTTTTATATATATATATATATGCATATATATATACACATATACATACACATGCATATATAAACATATATATATATATATATATATATATATACATACACATACACACACACATACATACATCTACATACACACTTTTTTTTTTAATGTACAGATATATACATACACACACACGCACAAACATATACATACACACACATACAACATATATATTTATTTTAACTTTTAAAAATAATGCTACCTTAGCTTCACCATAAGTGGAGAATTGTCCTTTCAGCGTTAACTCACATAACACCTGTTTTTTTTTTTTTTTTTTACTTCATTATTATTATTATTATTTTTAGATTTGTCTTTCTCAGTAGAGCCAGGGGGTGATGTTTAAGTCTCTAAACAGTTGGCCATCTATGTAAAGCTTGTCTACGACCAGTTTGGAATTTTTGCCTTTCTGTCGGTTTTCCTTAAAGATAGGATACAGGGTTTTTCGACGTTCGTTTATTTCCCGAGGGAATTGATCGTTCATGCCGAATTGCATACCTTTAAGTTCCCGACCTTTACTTTTAACCTGGATTTTCTGTTGAAAGTGCTCAAATTTGGCAATGATGGGACGTGGACGGTTTCCTCTACGTGGTCCGAGGCGATGGACACGGTGAAATGTGATGTTTTTCACGGTTTCTGCCGGGATTTTAAGCGCCGACGACATGAAGTCTTTCAGCAGAGCATCTGGGTCATCGTTGGGGGTTTCTGGAATACCTGAGAATATTACGTTGTCTCTCATACTGCGAGATTGGATATCCAGGACTGACTCTTTAAGAAACTTGTTTTCTTTTTTCAGCTCTTTTACCTCGGAACTCACCGCAGATAAAGCCGAATGGATATCATGATTATCTTTTTGTAAGTCCTGGATTTGTTGATAGGCAAATTCCAGGCTGACTTTCATTTCCTGAACGTCTCGGTGCAATAAATCGAGCACATCCAGCCTCTTAATTATGGTTTGTAGGAGTTCCGTGTGGGATTCTACCTCGAGGTCTGACGTATCGGTAGCCGAATCGTTTTTCCGGCGCTTCGCCGACTTACCTGATGTACTGGCTTTTGGTCCGGTCTCCATCACGTACTCAGCGTAATATCTATCGATGAAGTCCTCGAGGTCCTCCACTCTGGCTGGTGAGAGGGCGCGTGGTCAGCTCTCGTTGGTGGCGTTGATTTAACGGTAAAAATCGTTAATATGTGCACGTAAACAGGATCGGTAAACTAGTCACGGCAGCGAGCCGCCATGTTGAATTTTCTCAGCTTGTCGCGTGACTCTCAGAACATCTCGCGTGACTTACCTCTCTCAGTCAGCTCTGATTTATAGATGCACAGAAGTGAATAGACATGAACCTCCTATAGCCCAGTGGTCTGCAACCTTTACTCTTAAAGGAGCCATTTTGTCTCACCTGGATTAAAGTCCTTCCGGATCCAAAAAAATACCTTCTCAAATAAAACAATAGTGTGTGTAAAATTCGATACAGTTACAATTATATTGAATATGTTACATGAACAACATTTTTTTGAGTTGATGTATTTGAAGGGCTACAAAAAATAATTTTTTTGGTTAACAAATGGTTTTATCATAATTATATTTGAAGTTAATGTCATTAATCATCAATACCCACTGTAAGAAATAACAATTCCTTATTGTAATATATTTTTGAAAACAATAGGGAGCCATCACAAAAAGAGTCAAAGAGCCACATGAGGCTCCAGAGCCGCAGGTTGCAGACCCCTGTCCTAGCCAATAGCTAAACACTGTTAATATTTACTGGGGTGGAGACAAACATCCACACAGAAAATCTGTCCATGAAAATAAACAGGATAATTGTCACATCCATCACATTGAAGAACCATTCTGTAACATTTAACAAAGTGTAAGACTGTGTGAGTGATAAAAAGTGTCTAGTAGTTTTATTTAAATTACTACGGTGCAATATGTTTTTAATTTTACAAAAATATGGCTTTAAATCAGTTGTTTTCACTGTAACAAACTGTAAGCAGATGGGGAAAAAGTGTCACTAGCACTATTATTATTTTAACATTGACATATTAATGATGCCACACTGTTACATAACTAAGTATAAAAACGTATTTTAAGGGGCATATGATAATATTGTGTAAAACAAAAATAACCACACCATTTATTTGATATTTTGATTTGGTTTTAAAATGGAATAAAGAACGAAGGGTACACGGATTATGATGCTACATCTACATATTCTCCCCAAACGTGTGCACATTCAGCACACACTGCACACACCCACGTCAGTGTACATTGCCTCACACACACTCACCTACACAATCTGTGAACACACAAGCTGCAGCGAAGAAAACACACTTAAACGAGCAAAACCTGCATGTGCACAAACACTCACCGATGTCTGAAGGCAGTGGAACGTCAGTCACGGAGAGACAACTTTTTTCTGATACAAATGTGTGCTCACTGTTCACGACAAATGCGTAAGTGTTGGCAGCTATGTTTTTACCTCTTTCTTTTTGTGCACCAATGTAAACAACGCATTTCCGTGCCGCACTCACGATACTTCTGCGTCTTTTTTGTTGGTGTTTTAGAACGTTGGCTCCGCAGTCATGAAGCGGCAGCGGGGTATTACCGGTCGGCGGACCGCGGCTGTATAGTTCCGTGCCCGTGTGTACAAATAAGGGTGGCAGCAGGGGTGGTTTTGTTGTGGGGTGGCATCTGCCACCATATGCCACCCCGGTAGATCCGCCCCTTGTTCTGAAGAATCTTCTGTAGTGATTATGATGACAGAAACAGATGGATCAGGATAATTATTCAATGATGCCCTAAACCCATCTAACAGGAAACAAAAGGTGAAAGAATACTTGTTGCAGAGCGTTATGTGAGAGGGAAATGTTTCTCAGAAATGCACAGGTCCTTTCAGCTTTATCTGCCAGGGAGAAAGTGCTCAAGATGCAGAGAGACCATAATGAATAAATGGTTCAAAGAATACAATGAACCATTCTCAGGCACTGGAACTGAATGTAAAAGTCTTCCAGTAGTGACTCATAATCAGAGAAGTGCTTTACTTCTTTCAAAAGCTGCTAAAGAAAAGTTAGAAGGAAAAAAAAAAACCTGAAAGCGACAGAAAATTCTGAAATGTTGGCATGAGTAAGATCTGTTGTCAGTGAGGGCCAAACATCCAAATTCAAAATGCTTCCAAATATCTAAACAGAGTAGCAAACAGCACCTTTGACTTACCAATGTAAAGAACATCTGCAGAAATGACTCACTAGAGAGTAGCTGTGTAATATCCTATGTAAAGTGGGCTGTTCATATTTATTGGTAGAACTGGAACATGAGGAGATGAGTTGTAACTGTAACAGTTTGAGTTTATTTCACTGCTCACCATATATTATTCCTTAGGTACACCTTACTTGTAAAAAGTAAATTAACAGAATGGGTTTTGTACATTCCTCTCATTGAAACATGACATATTTAAAAAAGAAGCCAGACCTCATGGATAAGATTGTAGCTATATATGTAGGATGTTTTTAACAAATCAAACTTTTAGGAGTTATGTGGAAAATCTTGTAAATAATTCTACTTTGAGATTGTGGAGTAGCAATCTGCAACCCCTGTACCAAGATGGCAACACTTAAGGAACATCCTTTCACAGTCCTTTTCACAATAAAGCATATATTTATGTCTATTAAATTGATGACCTGCTTCGATTTCACACAGCACTAGGATAGAGGGCAAAAAAAAAAAAACATGTAAAAAAACATGTGGCTCACTTTAAAGCAAACCTCTCCCTCACTTGCTTCATGGCTTTTGTATGAGTTGTCCTTTGTTGTGTTTTTCAGCACTGGTGTAAACAAGAGAATAATGTAATGAGCTGCAGTTCGGCCAAAATGACCATGTTAATGCATGAAGGAGGAAGAGGAAGGACCGAGTGGTTAGATGATGGAAAGGTTACATAGACTAAGAATCAACAATTATGAACAACACAAATTATTAAAAAAAGGAAAATGCTTATTGTAATCTGCAAAGCTGGAATGCTTAGTGTAAGGTTTTCTACACCTTCTTCCCAGATCTTTTAATTGAACAGCTCCAAGGACAGATGGCAAGTTATATAATTTCAATGAGGTTTATTCAAGTTTAGTAGACTAAGCCCACACGCAGGTGGTATCATGTATTAACTATTCATGCTAGTCCATTGCTTTACTTATCTGAATAAAACCAGATAATACAGACAATTTAATGCTTTATGTAATCAGAAGCAAACTCAGTGCCCCTTCTATTGTCATATATAATATGGACCCCTGAGGACAGGGATGTATAAAATCTGGCCTTGAAGTGCCCTTATGTAGCATGTTTGACATGCTGCCCTTTAAAAAATACACCTGAATCTGATGATTGTGTCATCATGCAGTTCTACATACAGTCTGATATCTACCTACTCTTTATGATCAGGTGTGGTGGAGCAGAAGCCGCCACCCTCCTGGCCACGTCACAACTCTGGGATAATTTGAGCAAACAGTGCAGAAAATTAGTTCCATCTCTCCGCCATTTCCACATGAACGCATTTCACTGTAGCAACAAACAAACTTTTGACGGAAGAAAAGCAGCGGAGCTGCCTATTGAGGCTGCAATTGAAATGAGATGCAGTGGATGACTTTCCCATTATTTCTTTGGTTGTTACTTGTCAGGTTTTCTTACTAATTTTCTTATTACTTATGACTTTTGAAGCTTTACAGACACAGGGACAGATTTACTACAGGTCGGCACCTGTAAAATCTGCACAAACTTCACTATGCTCGCTCATAGACATAGCACAACATCTTCTAACCCCACACAATTAGGTTGCGTCTCTAGGGCACATATTGTCGCACATTTAAAGGCAGGTGATAATCAGAGATGTAAAGAGTACTGGGCCCTGTCCCAATACTCACACTGCACCCTACTCTCCTCTACAAAGTGTGCACTTGCTAGAAGTGCACAAAGGGTTCGAGTGCACACGTTACAAGTGTGCTAAAATTGCAAAATTGGGACAATGCAGTTTACGTCGTCGACTTGCGCCGCTGAGTCATATCTGTGACATTCTGCCCAGGTTTCTGCTCCACTACTTACATGATTACATTTAGTTTTATGATTAGAATTTATTTGCTATGCAGTTCGAGTGTGAAATTTTATTATTGTGACAACTCGAAGATTGATTTCAAGAGTAAAATATAAATGAAATAGGGGTGCATATTCTGTTCAGTTTCTTTATTGGATTAAAGGGTGTCATATTGAACAATTATCGATAAAGAAGTGGTTCACAGTTTATCTCATTGTACGAATCATTTTATAGAGTTTCTACAGGTAGCAGCAACAGATTTAAGGTTTTAATGCTCAATTGTTGTATTTTTAATGACACAAATAAAGATACATTTGCATATTTCATTTAAGATTTGTGAACACATTCCATCAAACAAAGGAATGAGGAAATTTTCATTATTAAAAAGGAAATTTGGAGCAAAAAAAGCATACAATTTCAGCCAAATTCTGCAGATTAAACGTCATAAAAAGATACAGTCCAGGCACTCATCGTTTGCAAAAATAGAA
This sequence comes from Gouania willdenowi, assembly GCF_900634775.1. Classification (NCBI taxonomy): domain Eukaryota; kingdom Metazoa; phylum Chordata; class Actinopteri; order Blenniiformes; family Gobiesocidae; genus Gouania; species Gouania willdenowi. The sequence goes on along the minus strand of NC_041058.1, from coordinate 27,185,071 downwards.
AAAGCCTTTATTACAGGGTCAGAAATATTTAAAAGTACACCAAATAAAATTGAAGGTCATTTCGTCAGACCCTGTGGGGAAAAAAAGCAGCAGTTAATATGAGTTGATCCACACACGTTAAAATAAATGTATATTGGTTATTAGTAATTTATTTGAGGTAACTGTATAATTTTAATTTTAAATTTAGAGTGGGTAACTAACTGGTGTCAGGTAATTTTTATGCTTTTTATAGTTTAGTTTTTATACATCCTAAGTTTGTTGTACAAGTGTAAAGTTTAAATTGGATGTTAGATGAATGATTGCACAAAAAAGTTATGAAATTGTTAGCATCTAATGTCCGTAAATACCGGTGCATAATCCGTAATTCTTCATCAGATATTTCTGCTTTTTTTTCAAGTAACATAGCAAACCTTGATTGTATTTACACATATACAACTTAAAAAAAGTTAAAATCTTTCAATACTTAGACTCAAAAGCAAATATTTTTGGCACAGGACCCGCAGACGGATAAACAAAATCTTTATACCACAAAGAATTATGGGTAATATGCTTTGACGAAGTCCACTTGGATGCAGGCTTCAGCGATTTGTGGATCAGGGGCGCATTGGGGGTGTGGCGAAAGACCACTCTGGAGAATTGGGACACCCTACGCACTCGCACCGTCATCGGGAATGCTCAAATGAGGGTTTAAGTGTGAGCATAGGGACGGGGACCTGATTTATCTTACCAAAGTATAAGTACCGTTACTTGATTGAAATTGTACTCAAATATAAGCAAGTCATACATAAAATACTCAAGTACAAGTAAAATGTAGCTCAATTGAATAGTACTCAAAGTAAAAGTCACTAGTTACTTTCATCCCCACGTCTATTTTTGGTAATAAATCTTGCCACGGTTTCCTTGCATACAGTAAACATCTCATCTATAAACTTAAAATGGAAGAGAACAAATCTTGCACAATTTATTTTCCACAAAGACAACTGTAGAACATAAAAGTTTGTCAAAATGTACAATTCTTTTTAAAAATAAATTAACACCAATGAATTCAATTCAGAATTTGAATGCTCGAAGTATAGCTACATTTATGATCTCCATTCAAAGCTGTTTTGGCACCGTACTTTAATCGATTGGTCGGCTATGATGTGATGCATGTCATTGTTGTCGAATCATTTCATTTTTTGTAGTTTCATAATGTCTGTTGATCATTTTAAAAACGAAAAAATAATAATTTACTCAGTAACAAATTACTTTACTCCTTTTAAAACATACTTAAGTACAATTAAACTAATTTAGAAATATTATTTAAAAGCACAAGTACCCATAAAAGTAACTTAATTACAGTAATGTGAACCCTTGTAATCCATCTGTTACTTTCACCTCTGGTGGTAACTCTATCAACTTTACACAAACTGATGGCTGCAGTGTTTTAAGCAGAATACATAGGGGAAACAAAAGGAAACATAAGAACAAATGTGTAATGCCTAAGTTAACATTATATATGCTTCTTATGTAATGACTTTTATTGCACTATTTAGTTATTTGGATTTAAGAAAATGCAATTGTTCTTTTTTCATTTTAGTAGTTTCCCATAACTGCTATTATATTCAGCTGCAAACTGTTCTATATTTTCATTTATTGGTATTGAAGTTGATTTCTTTCCTCAGTTTTGCTTGTTTTTATAGATCATTAAAGTATGTTGAAGTCAGCATATCACAAATGATAACTACATTTGCATATCCTTCAAATTCTACAAATTATTTAAGAAATAAATAATACTATAATTACTTAAGTAGACAAGTGATTATTACACAAGTCAGTCTCAATAACTTTGATTATTTTTAGAACACTGTTACCTTTTAATTACAGCACAGTAAAATGTTGCTTTACAAGTGTCCATTATGTGAGGGAGGCTGACATCTTTATGTCTGAAGTTGTTATAGCAACAGAGTAGATGGGGATTCAGTCAAAGAGAAGATTTATATATCAAAACTGGATGTGATGGGCGCTCCCAAGAATTCAATTCACTTCAATTCAACTTTATTTATATAGCGCTAATTACAACAAAAGTCATCTCAAAGTGCTATCAAAATATAAATTTGTAATGAAAAGGAAAAAGGAAAAAACCCAACAAATAAACATGAACAAGCATAAGTGACAGTGGGAAACTCCCTTCAAACAGTTAAGAGGTGGCAGCCTTTTGCATCGACTGGTTGGGGTTAGTGGACAGAAGGAAGAACGGAACAGGATAGAGAGATAAATCATCGAGTGTCCCAGACTAGTTGAGCCGTGAACCATAGATCAGGAACTGCCAGCTCCAGCTTCAAGACACCTGAAACAGAAAAGAGAGAGAAGGGCGAGGAGAAGGCACAGACTGCAGAAAACCATGATGCAGTCTTAGCAGGTCTGCCTGCATGGAAACACTCGGTGCTAAATTGTGTGTGAGTGGAATGAGAATGAGTTTAGGGTGGGCATTAGTGTAAATGGTGTGTAAGCAGTGTGATGGGTATATAATGAGGTTCAGAAGTGGGGGGTTGGCTGCAACCTGGCGCAACCTTGTCTGACTGGACTTCACACATTGCAACCCATTAGAGCTATGTGTAGATGGTGGATTGTGTTTGAATATAATGATGATGTTCTGCTATATCATCTTAGTTTTTAGTTCCTATTTTTTAGGTTTAAGGCTTTGTTCTTAGAGTGGTTAGGTTAGCGCTATTATACGGTATACGCTTTACCAAATAAGTAGGTTTTGAGTTTAGCCTTAGAGGTGGAGAGGGTAGCAGCCTCCTGTACTGAGACTGGGGCTGGTTCCAAAGGCGAGGAGCCTGGTAGCTGAACGCTCTGCCTCCTGTTCTACTTCTAGACACGTTTGGAACTTCCAGTAGATCAGCAAACTGAGAGTGAAGAGTCAGATGCTAGAGGGGTCATCTTCTGATCAAGAGGTTGGGGGTTCGATTCCAGTCTATACCAGTCTAGGTGTCGAAGTGTCCTTGGGCAAGACACTGAACCCTAAATTGCTCCCAGTGGTTGACCAGTGCCTTGCATGGCAGCTCAGTCCTATTGGTGTGTGGATGTGAGTGTGAATGGGGGAATGAGGTGAAATTGTAAAGCGCTTTGGGACTACTTCAGTGAAGGCATAAAAGCACTATATAAGTTAATTTACCATTTAACAGGTCTTTAAGATATATAGTGGCTTGATATAGCTTTGTATGCTAAGAGGAGGATTTAAAACTCTATTCTAGATTTTACAGGGAGCCAATACTGGAGAAATATGCTCTCTCCTGTTAGTACCTGTTAGTATTCTAGCTGCAGCATTCTGAATTAATTGCAGACTTTTTAGTGAGTTACTAGGACATCCTGGTAGTAGAGTTAATTTACAATAGTCTAATCTAGATGTAACAAATGCATGTATTAGTTTTTAGGCATCACTCTGGGCCAAGATATTCCGGATTTTAGATATATTACGGAGGTGGAAGAAAGCTGTCCTTGAGATTTGTTTAATATGAGAGTTAAAGGATAAATCAATGTCAAAGATAATGCTTAAGTTTTTTACTGTGGTGCTGGGTGACAGAGTAATGCCTTCCAGAGACACTATTTGCTTTGATAATTTCTCTCTGAGGTGATTTGGACCAAATACAATCACTTCAGTTTTATCCGGGTTTAGAAGGATAAAGTTGCGGCTCATCCAGGATGTGATGTCTTTAGGACAAGCCTGGAGTTTTAATAACTGATGGGTTTCATCTGATTTCATTGACAAATACAGTAGAGCTGTGTGTCATCCACATAGCAATGGAAATTTATATAATGTTCTCTGATAATGTTACCTAGTGGAAGCATATATAATGTAAAGGGTATTGATCCCAAAACTGAACCTTGTGGAACTCCATGGTTAACTCTGGCATGTGCTGAGGATAAATTATTAACATCAACAAAGTGGGTTCTGTCTGATAGGTAGAATTTAAACCAACTAAGCACTGTTTCTTTAATCCCAAAAACACTTTCCAGTCTCTGTAGCAATAAGTGATGATCCACTGTATTGAAGGCTGCACTGAGATCTAAGAGCACCAGAACTGAGACCAACCCTCTGTCTGAGGCTAAGAGGAGATAATTGGTTACTTTTACTAAGGCAGTAATGGCCTCTAAAACCAGACTGAAAGCTCTCATATAAATTGTTCCTATGTAGATGATCACATAGTTGTCCTGCAATGATTTCTTTCAAGAATGTAGGAAACAAAAGTGAGATTGGATATTGGTATATAATTGGACAAGTCACTTGGATCAAGGGTAGGTTTTTTAAGGAGAGATTTGATTACATCAGTTTTAAAGGCATGTGGTACATAACCTGTTACTCGAGATGTATTTATCCAGTTCTTCATATTAGTGCTTAGTGGAAAAACATCTTTAAATAGTGGAGTTGGGATTGGATCCAAAAGACAGGTTGTTGGTTTAGAAACATTAACTATTGAGGTCAGTTCAGATAGACCAATTTGAGTGAAACTGTGTAAACTTCTCTCCAAACTCTCCAAGGACGGAATGTTGATAAGAAGCTCTGACCTTTCCCTCTCTTTTCATGTACACCTGGTCCCGGCTCTGCCAACAAACTCTCGAGGTCATCTCTATGTGAGAGTCAGCAGCAGAGTCTGAGTAAACAGGCTTATCTCAACGAACACTTTCACTCCCCCTACATCACTACATATCCTATATTTGTCACTGTCTCTTCTGGCTCCAACCCTCCTCCCTCCCAGCGGTTGGTCAGTAGGAGGCGCGCCATGAGGGCAGCGCCACACTGTGGCTGACCTGCGAAGTACCCATCCTAAAGACCCATCCCCTGTGCTAACGTGCTGGTGTATTGAATTGAATGTTGTGTTTGTGGGTTTCTGTCGCAATGTTGCTGAAGAGTTTTTTTTCATGATCCCAAACTCTGCCCCTCTACAAGAGCCTAGTTTGGTTTTTGCCTTTTTTATCTCTTCTTCCTCCCCATCGTTGTTATCCCATTTCTCATCTGAATAAGGGGCGCCGCCCTTGTGGCGAACCACAGTTCTCCCACTCCTGTGCTCCCATGTTATGATTGTCTTTTCATGTTTTCTTGGACTGAAACTGAAATGTAATTTCGTTGCTCTGTAACATGTGCAATGACAAATAAACTCAACTCAACTCAACTCAACTAAATACAAGCTCCATGTTGGAGTTATTTCAGGAGCTGCTTTGTTTAAAAAAATTATTGAGCACTCCTGCAGGGGGGGCATTAGCTTTATTTCTAATTGTTATATTTTTTTCAGTAAAGAAATTGATGAAGTCATCACTGCTCAGGTTGACAGGAATAGAAAGTTCAGCAAAGCTTGTGGCTTTTGGTGAACCTAGTTACAGTAATGAATAGAAACCGAGGATTGTTTTTGTTTTCCTCTATTAAAGTTGAGTAATAGGAAGTTCGTGCTTTGCAAAGAGCTTTTTTTTTTTTAATAAGCTAACAAACTCTTTCTCCAGTCAGTATGAACTTCTTTCATGTTTGAAGACAGCCACTTCCTTACCAATTTTCGAGATTTCGAGAATTATAGCAGGGAGCAACCCTTTTATGACATAACATCTTTGTATGCAAAGCAACAGAGCTGTGTGCAGTGACAACATTGCACTATTAGGGATGCGCATCGTTAACCGGTTTTGTTTGGGAACTGGTTCTTCTTAGTCAAACGATTCTTTGAAATCGCTAACAAAAACCCTTTACAATTCTGGTATTGATTCTTCCCAGGCTGCGCCGCCACTGCAAATAAACATATCCCGCAAATTTGCGATGACATCACAAATACAAGCTGCTGCAGAGCAAAGGTGAGCTGAGCTGCTGCATTTCACAAAGAAGGAAGACACCTCGGGGATCGTCACCTGTAATTCCTGGAAGAGGGATCTGTGCGCCAAAGGCGGTAACACAATCAATATATCCAAACATTTGGCCACACAACACGGCATTATACTCAAGTAATGCTGTCTCTTTGACACACTTAGCAGCACCAGTGCTAGCACTAGCACAGCAGGTAAAATAAATAATTGTCTGCCGCTGGCTCTACGCTGCACTAACTCCATTGACTCCTTTAAAATGCAGCTATCGACATTTTTATACAGACAAGCTTTGAATGAACCTCTTTTATTAACTGCATTTTCTTTTTTTCTTATTTTGAAGGACTGTCTTGTATTGTATCTTTGTAAATGACTGTTTATTCTGTGTTGTGAAGCACTGTGCTTTTACTGTTGAGGTATCATATGGATCAGAGGTAAGTAGTGATGGAACTAAATCTTTAAATCTAGCTACAGCTTTTTCAGACAGTGTACTCTTCTCTGAGAGTTTAAGCAAGCTGATATTCTGAATTCAAAGGATAACAAAAATGATCTGAAACAATAGTTTTAGGATATATTATCAGGTGATCAATATCTAAACCATATGTTAGAACAAGGTCCAGGGCATGATTAAGATAATGACTTGATTTGTTTACATTTTGTGTAAAGCCAATTGAATCTAATAGTGAGGTAAATAATCTATTTAGGTTGTTGCTTCATCATCATCATGAGTGTTAAAGTTACCCACTGGGATAGAGTTACCAGTACTCAGCACCAGATCAGTGAGAAAGTCAGAGAATTCAGAGAGAAACCCTGAATATAGACCAGGAGGACGGTAAACTATAACCAGTAAAATGGGTTTTTGTATTTTATGTTTGGGAATACAAATTTCAAGAGAGAGGCTTTCAAATTTATATTTGTAGCTTAAATTTTGATGAGATTTTTATGATTAGCTCCTCTCCTGCAGGCTTTAGTTTGTACAGCATGTTGCTCTATGCTCTGCACATTGATTATAGGGTATAAGTGCTCTGCTTTGATAAGGGGATTATCTATTAAGGAGTCTGTAGCTGCTTCTTCATTCTCAGCTAGTCATGCACTTGTAGAGCTGTGAATCTGACTAAATTAGATTTTAGCATTTGCGTTCCAATAAATTAGGATGGGCACAATCTTTTTTTAATAGATTGGCACGTTTCCAAAACAGATTGAAGTAATCAATAAACATGAAATTATGGGGTTCGCAGCATAATTGTAAGAAGTTGTGCTGCTGTAGGACACGGCTAAAGCGTTTTATACCCTTATATAATTTAAGAAGAGGACCAGAGGTCAATACTGATTTCCACATGCCTTTAGAACATTAAAGAGAAGGTTAAACTTGTTCATGGTCAGCATCGATTCATGTCGGGTGGTATCGTTTGTTCTTACATGTAACACTAATTTAGAAACAGTTGCTGCCAGCATGAATAGGATTTGATTAAGTTTGTTTAATTCAGTGTGAACTGTAGCACCTGGAATACAGTGTGTGATGGCATTAAATAATCTTTTGGTCCTAGTTATTGAATCACCAATAATAAGTGTATTTTGAGGAAACAAAGTGCTAGGAATGTGTGTAGGCTTGTTACACTGACCCGGAGCGTCCGGTGGCGGGTGGGTCACAGCTAGCTGCAGTGGAGCTTCCGTCCTTGGGGTTGGCTGGCTTTGGAGCAGCTGTGCAGGAATCTCTGATGGTGATTGGGTCACTGAAGGCTGCGGGCTGATGTCCTCTGGCATTGAAGCGGTTCAGAAGTAAGTGGATTAGAGTGGTGTGTGGATTTGTGGCTGTGCGCGTGGAGCTAAGGTGCTTCTGGTCTGCTGCTTTGAGGAGGCTACGAAGGAGGATTTTGACCGGTGGGAATTTAATCCAATCGGTGAAAGAGGCGTTTTCCTGGCGGTTGGTTTAGTCGGCTTAATTGGACTTAGTTTGTATCCATTTTCGTATGAGAGGGCTTCAAAGCAATTATGGAGAGTAAGCGGAAGGAGGGATGCTATTTTCTGTGTTTTTCTCTCACCTGCGAATGAAAATCTCAGCCCATGATGCCAGGCGTGGTGTGGAACAAGACAATCTTGAACCCGGATTTTCCCTGGGAACTGTATCGTTGTCACAAAGAGTACTATGGAGGAAGGGCGACAGCGCTATTGACTGTTGTATGACCGTGTCCGTATACCTGGTAAATAGTTCATCTTTCTTTTTAAGCTCGTTAGAAAGGCGATTAGTCTCTTCCCGTAGTTTGGTAATTTCTTTTTTGGCATTTAATAGTAAAATGTCTTTCTCTGACAGTAACTGAGGAGCAGGGTCTCCACCATCTGTAGATGAAAATTAAAAATTCAGAGTTTATTGTCTGGAAGGATAGGAGCATAAAATTCAATTACAAATAAGGGTAAGACCATGAAACATGTTGTGTTCTTATACTAAATTCAATTAGCATGAATTAATCCTTTTGACTGTGACAGAAAGCACATCTTGGTTAAGATTCAAGGCCCCTGAGCAGGTCACCGCTTAATCACAATGCTGTCACGCAGAGACACACAATCACAGGCACTTTCACAGTCAATTAAAAGGCTCCAATGTAAGCAACATGTTCATTGAGAAGTGGCTCATCAAAAACAAGTCAAATTAACTGAACAGGGCAGAGATGAACCCTAGGGCTTAACGCCTAAACCAAAAATTGTCAATGAGTAAAAATGTTTACTGTCCTTTTCCATCCATTCTTTTCCCTTACTCTCTTTTCCTCATTGAACTTTTCTGAGTTCAACGCTCATTGGTCACTTTTGGTTTGATTAGATAAAGTGACTTATTTTACAAAGCTGTCTTCATTTAAATAATAATGTTACATTTATTTTGAGATGATAGCGATTATTATGTGCCATTGCAAATCCCTTTTTGCAGCCATTTCCAAACTCACCATTGAGGATTGTGACAAAGCCATTTGAAATACATTTTAGATGAGAGGGAATCATTCTGGTGTTGGAGTATCCCTGTTAGTGTTGTAGTAGTCGAGACCGGTCTTGGTCTCGAGACCAAATTTTAAAGGTCTCGGTCTCGTCTCGGATTCGGAAGCATTTTGACTCGGTCTTGTCTCAGACTCGGGCTGCCCGGACTTAGGATTTTTCCTCAAGACCGTTAGAGACCAGCACTAATTCCTGCTATTTTTAAACTTTTTTATAATGTGATAATAACAAGGAGAAGAACGGGATAAAACAATCCTTTATTCATTCTTTAATCCACCCTGTATAATGACTGCAACCTTCCTTAATGTAACTGAGTGACGTGTGTGTGCGTGTGTGTGTCTGGCTACGGTTTCACGGAGCGCAAGGGAGATAGAAACTAATCACCGGTAAAATGCCCAGTAAAACTCCAGAAAACAGTCACCATGAATAAATATTAGCTCCCTGGTAAATATACTAGCTTTAACAACTGGTAAAATGATAAACTGGTGATATTACAGCCTGTGCAGCAGTAAATGAATTTATCAGTAGCAGTGGTAGTTTTAATATTTTAGTAAGTTTTTGGAGGCACCTTTTTTGTCCATCAAATGTATTTAAAATAAACTAAAATTAAAGAGAGAATGTTATTAAACTGTTGAACCTTGTCATAATTTTATTTATTTATATATTTTTTTAAATTGAAAAAAAAAAAATGTTTATGGTCTTGGTCTTGGCTTGTCTCGGTCTTGGTCTTGACTCTGTCTCGGCTCCCGGAAGTCTTGGTCTTGTTTCATTTTTTTTTCATTTTATTATTTATTTCATTCATTTAAAAAAAATGCAACAACAGCATTTACACGAATGATAGGGAGCAGAAAGAAGTAAAAACTTATCATGTCTTCCACCTATCAACACAAAATTATTTACAGTTCCTGTTCCTTTGAGCCGTCTCATGCAGCCGTCTTATCAATTACAAGACATCAAAACACAAAATACAAAATAAAGTTGATCTGCTACTCTGCAGTGTTATATTTCTGTAACATTGATAATTTAACATACTTTTTAAACACATAAATGGACTTAGAAGTTTTAATTTTACAATCAAGACTGTTCCACAGTGCGATTCCTTTGATTGAGATACATCTTTCCTTTACAGCCGATTGAAACCTGGGTTTTGTAAAAACCTCAGTACCTTTTAGTTCATATCTACTTTTTCTCTTGGTGAATCTGTTTTGCAAATTGTTTGGTAAACTTTCCAGATGAGCTTTATACATGGTTTTTAGAAGATTATACTCTACTAGTTCATTAATTTCAGTGTTTTTAGTTGTATAAATAAGGGATTAGTGTGGTCTCTGTATCCATTTCCACTGGCGACTCTAATCGCTCTTTTCTGTAAAAGAAAAATTGGATTGATGTATGTTTTGCAGGCACTTCCCCACACTTCAATGCAATAGGTCAGATGTAGAACAATCAATGAGTTGTACAACAGAAGCAATGCAATTTTATTTAGAGAATCGTTGACTTTATGCAGTACAGCTATTATGTGGGAGACCTTTATTTTGACATTATCAATATGTGATTTCTATGTCAAGTGTTCGTCAATCATAGTACCTAGAAACTTAATCTCATGTGCCCTTTCAATTTGTAATTCGTTAATAAATAATGACGCTTTGGCATATTTCCTTTTACTACAAAAAAAATCATAAATTTAGTTTTGCTAATATTAAGGGACAATTTATTGGCATTGAACCACCTCATAATTTTCTGAAATTCATTCTGTACAATTTGTAGGACATCTTTTAAATATTTTCCTGAATATAATAAAGTGGTGTCATCCGCAAATAGAATACACCTACGTAACTGAGACACAGACACAATGTCATTTACATATAGAAGAAAAAGTATAGGTCCTAGGACCGATCCTTGTGGTACCCCGCAAGTTATGTTACAATTTTTAGACTTTATATTGTTAGTTTCGACAAACTGACTCCTGTTTTTTAAGTAGCTGGTAACCCATTGGTGTGCCACACCTCTTATACCATATTTATGTAATTTATGCAACAATATCTTGTGGTCCAGTGTATCAAATGCTTTTTGAAGATCTACAAAGATGCTAACTAAATAGTGCCTTTTGTCTATAGCATTGGCGATTTCTTCATTTAGTTCCATAATTCCTGTAGCAGTTGAGTGATTAGGACGAAACCCATATTGGCTGTTACTTAAAATCTTAAATTCATTTAGAAATTTATTCAGTCTAATTGCACATAACTTCTCCAGAATTTTAGAGAACTGACTTGGTCTCGGTGCATTCTGGTCTCGGGCAAGTCTTGGTCTCGGATAGTGTACAATAAAAGTTAATCCCTCTTTTACCTGACCTTGTAAACACCTAATTCCTAATGCTAATTTAATTCCGAAGTAAACTTATTTCCGAATTAGGTGGGTGGTTTATTTCATTTTTAATTCCGAATTAAACAATTCCTCTTTCTTGTAAACAGTTAAAAACACTTAAATCCGCTTTAAGTTCATTTCGGTCATTTTGTGCATGTGCGACTTGCGGCATCGACGCGTTTGGTGATGACATAATCCAACATGGCCGCCCATACTAGCGCCAACATAATAATAACTAGAACTGCAAGCAGTAATGAAAGGGGGCCAAGCCTTCCAGCGCGACTCGGCCCCCAGGTTTCGTGGAGCCCGTGGAAGTACGTCGCGAAGGATGACGGGCTTGTGGCGAGCGTCAGGACACAGCCCAACATGCCATTTGCTGTGAACAGGTGGATGTGAAGTTTTGGAAGATGTCAGTTAAAGTGCGAAAGTTACAGGCAAAAATGTGTTTGCACCCTTTATAGCGCCACCTAGTGGTGCACTTTTTGGTATGGGTGGTCTGTGTGCTCTTCTATAGTTACCCTGTAAATTTCACAGCCCTCAACATAATACGTCAGTTGAAATAAAGGTTTGTTTATTTATATGTTATGTAGTAATTTCAGATTTAGTGTTGTTTGCATTTATTTTGACCGAGATATGCGCCAGTTCGCATTTTTATTGCTCGCTAAAAAACGTTACTCGTTAGTAATTTGCGCATAATTTACCCGAACAAACTAATTTTGATAACTGTGTATCACGTCCAACTGAAGACTCTACATGCCAAGTTTCACGCTGATTGGACAAAACCCCAAGGAGCAGTTTGCAAAAGTAGGTTTTCCAGTTTTTGCGATTTTGCTCCAACAAAAGTACGGGAGGGAATGGGCGTGGCCTAGCCCAGGAGATTCAGTGCTATTCAGGGAGTCTGTGGATATCAAGTTTTTGAATGTGTGAGTTACAGGACAAAACGTGTTGACCTTGGTTATAGCGCCACCTGCTGGCGAACATAGGTGAATTTTTGCGTCCGAGGTACACAAAGGGTCCTGGACCCACCCTCCAAAGGGCACCACCCTCCCTTGCAGGGTTTAGCCTGCAGCACCACTTTTACCAGGGGAAACATAATAATAATAATAAAAATCCTTGCGATTACAATAGGGTTCCAAGCACCGCTGGTCCGCGAGGCCAGGGAACCGCGTATGTAAGCATACGCGGTTCCCTGGCCTCACGGGCTTGGCCCCCTAATAACAGCCTTAAAAGACATGGATCTATTGAAAAGAGTGGATGGACGGAAGCATAAATGTGCGGAAATTAGCACGGACACATGGACTTATTAAACACACACGGAGATCAGCAAGCAGAGCTGGCTTCACTGGAAGGGTGACACTAAGACCCGGAGACAGAGTAAATGCGTCCACATACTGCTGCGCAGGCTGTAATATCACCAAGTTTATCATTGTACTGGTTGTTAAAGCTACTATCTTTACCAGGGAGCAAATATTTATTCCTGCTTATTGTTTTCTGGAGTTTTACTGGGCTTTATTTACCAGTGATTAGTTCCTATCTCTCTTCTGCTAGGTGAAGTGAGGTGTGTTATTGTCAAGCTGCTGCTTCAGAACTGCAATCAAAATAAAGGTGAAAACAGTTCTCATTTGTGGTCTTCTGTGTTACAGCCAACAATAAAATGTTCGTTGCGATCCATCTTGTTCACCCCCTGTCCAGTTAAAAACTTCTCAACCCCTAGAACGAAAGCGGAATTAACTAAAGCCGAATAAACCGGTTTTCCATGTAAACCTCAGTTCGGGAATTACTATTTCCATGTAAACACAAAGCAGAACACTCCAATTATGAATGATTTAATTTGGAATAACTAATTCCGAATTAAAACATCATGTAACCATGGCCAATGTCTCTATTAGAAATGTTGCACTATAGTTGCATATGGACAACAATACAAAATCATCTAACATGTTAAATTGGGTTTATTTAACATTACATTTATTTTCATTTAATCTTTATATCAGGAATCCACAAAATATCAACACTAATAGAGAAACAGTAACTGAAGAGCACAGAGTAATATTTATGTGCCGCAGTGAAGGCTTTCTAATGAAGTCCAAATGACACTGATTAAATCAGAAATATGTGATGTGACTGGATCCAACACTGATTAAAGCACACTGTTACACCTTAAAGATAATGATTGCCAGAATGTCATTTGGAAATAGTGATTCTAGTTTGGTTTCCCTGTGTTACTGACTTTTTCCTGTGTATGTGTCTCCCTGTCTTTGTGCATGTCTCATTGTCTGTCTTCATCTCAAAGTGTGTGCGCGCTGTGGCTTGTAACTCTCTTGCATTGCGGGTTTGAGCAACTGTAATCAATTTTCATCAGCTGTCTATTTGAGCTTTGTTTGTAGTGTAGGTGTCAGTCCCTCTTTGTCACACTGGGTGTTAGTTTTTGGCCTGTCTGTCTGCTGAAAAGTTGGCAGCACATTTTTAGTTTGAGGAGAGTTAGTTGGATTCTCTCCACCTTTTGTTTGGTTCCATATTTTCTCAGCTGTCCACAGCATAAAATATTTTAATACGATGGCTGAATGAATCTATATAGTTCACAGCTAGGCTGAAAAACTGCAAGAAATGGCAATATAATTGATCAAAATGGACATGTGTGCTAACACATACATACGTACATATTTTCAGAATTTGTTCTTAGTGTCCCAACCTGCGTATTGGTTTAGTCTCTGAAAAGCATGAAGACAACACAATAGGCACAATATGCACTGTAAACACCCTGACTCCCTCTTCCCTGTTCCCTTCCCCCTCAGCTAGGTGTAACACTGCTCTCTCTAATAAAGTGTTTCTTTCCCTTCCTTAGGGATGGCTGTTGATGGTCACAATTGTGCAATAAAATATATTAATTTCTTTAATTGCAATAATAAAACATGCATTGCTGTTGCAACAAGATTGCACTACATATACAGGTAGTGTTGACAAGTCTTGCAGCATGTACAGACAAAGTAGAAAGAAATTAAATGCATGAACAATATCCTATTGATTTCAGTCTCCCATGACTTTTATACAGACTTATTTCTTTGCTTTTTTGACAGCTACAGTGTGACAGTCTTCCAAGTAATAGTGTTGTTGTTGTACAGAGCAATAAATTGCAATGCTAGCATGTTATATTGTGGTGTTTTTGCCATGCATGGGCACAATAAAGCTGAAGTGACAGTCCACTATCGCACAGCTCACTCATAAAGGCATCTATAAAGCACTTCTATTAAGTCCTTGAGTTTTGTTCTCTTTTGTAGCCAACTGGAGTTTTCTTTTTACAAGTTGACCTGTCTTAGATGAGAGTGAGGTATGCCTGCCTGTCACGTCTGCTCCATAAGATACAATATCAGAATTCAGTTTGAACTTCCTCATTTGGGTGGCTGGAGCTGTGGAAGTGTTTCAGTGGCTCCACTGTGGACTTTTCTCCCCCTGACGCTGCTTCTCACAGCTCATTTACTGATGCACTCTAGGATAGCTGTCGTCACTGAGGGATAGATATTCCCATTCTGTGGCACTCATACATTCACATAAGGCTACCTACATTCGTATTTGACTCACAGATACAAAACCTGGGCAAGTGTATATGCTCAAAAAGCACACGTGTCTCTGCTGAGCAGTTGGTTGAATTTGCAGCAAGTATCTTTGATGAGATGAAAAGACAAAAGTATCAAATCTTGTGTGGGTACCAGAAACCTAAAGCAAATAATGTGTCATTAAATTTTATGGTGAGAATTAAAGCTGCGTACTGGTGGAGAACATTGTGACGTGTGCAAATGGTGGTGAGAGTGAAGCAGATTGATTTCATTCTCTCTGCTGAAACATATAAAATGAAATTATCAATAAAAGTTAGTGAATATTCATCATTTTTGTAAGTTTAGTACGCTATCAATGACATCCAATTAAGGAAACGTACAGTAACAAAATTAAAACCTCAAGATTTCTGAGGCAATCTTAAAAAGCCTTTATTAAGGTTCATGCTATAGAAACATTCAAAACTCATTCATGTTTCTATAACCCTAACTCAAGCCCTTTTGGAAATACTGAGATCTAGGAGGAAAAGCCTCATACTCGTGCAGCACTCTATGTTAGAGTTTAGATTCCAAGTTTGGACTTGGCTTGGACTTCATTTTTCACTTTTTTTTTTTTTTTAAATTTCTATTACATTAATATAATTTTTTTTTAATAAACACAAAAACACTTCTATATTGTTGTGATATCATTTCTAAAAGTGATTTCTGCGAGTAGTGGGACGGGATATTGTTGTTCAGCGTTCACATTCACTGAATATTATTTGCTGATTTTGCTCAATTATCACTTGCTGCTGGAGCGCAGGGAACAAATATGATAGTGTGCTTCAGTCAGGTCTGTGCTCCATGCACGGGCCGCCCGGTCTTGTCTGTAAAAATTCAGTGATCAACTGATGCTGAGATTTCCCATGGCCGAGAAGGCATCATGGTTACTGCAGCTTTCTCTGCCAATGTGTGTCTTACATGTGTTCTGAGTGTTGATTGGCTGGGAGGATGGGGGAAAGGGCGGGCGTAAGCGGGGAAAAGAGGGAACAATTCTGTTCCCACGGTAGTGTGAGTGTATGACGGTGTAAGACGGTTCTGTGTGTTTGATTGTTTATTTTTGGCGTGTTACTACGACCTCCATTAAAGCCTGTAAAACTGTGATAACGGCTCAAGTCACGTTATTGAGTCACTGCAGAGTTGCGATGCATGTGTGCTAATCTACCGGCTGCAATATGTTTAATAAAAGAATAATTTACGTCAGAGTTGCTTCGGGCTCGGGCCTAAAATTTAAGTTAATGGGTCGGGCTGGATTTTTTGGGCCTGATCTAAACTTCATGTCAACCTGTTTTTAAAATTTTGAAACGGAAAATGTTGTGCCTTACTTATGGTGCCAAGTGGAATTTTTAGTTAATTGTACCAATAAGTTTGACTTTGTCAACAAAAAATAGATTAAAACTAAACACTCCCATTGACTAAAATAATACTAAAGCTTAGAGACTAACTGAACCCAAAACCCACTTTTTTCTGCTGAATACAAATGTATTTGGGTATGAAGTCGTGCTGTTGATTGAGCCAAGTCCAACTTTTAACATTTTAGTAAAATTATTTGAATTCAGTGTTTCCGAGTAAGGTTGAAATTATACAATTGATTTTTGCTATTAGTTGGTTGGATTGAGAGTAGTAATGAGTAGCTAGTTAACAAAGCATAGGTTCTTCATTGGAGATTTTACAGTATAGACTGGGCATGTCTTAAAGGTAGGGTAGGTAATTTTCTCCATGTTCTGACAGAAATTAAGATCTTTTGTGCTCTGAAAAAGGAACAAAGAAAATCTATCATCTGTAGTAGCTGTAAACGTGTAAAAACTTCGACCAATGAAAAAAGCTGTTTTTTTTTTGTTTTTTTTTAACCAATCACGTCTGCCTGTCTTCCTGCTTTTTCTTGATCCCTCGCCCACACTAAAAATGCGTCACCGGTGACAGACTCAAAACTGGCAGAGCCCTCGGAGAATGCTACATTCAAAATCATGCTAGCTTTTGAAAATTACCAACCACTGCTCCAGGAGCCTCACCAATAATCATGGCATTTTTTGAATTTCCCACCTAGTGACAGGTCAGGAGAAAGCTGGGTTTTTCTGTAATTACATTTTTAGAATGGGAAAACAAGGAAGAAATACCTTACAGGGTGTTCCATTATCAGTATTACTGCAGGTTTATCTTCCTTAACACTGGAAAAATGTGTTAACTATGATAATATTGTCTAAAAATGTCTTTAAAAGACTATTTTTTTTCTTCCATTTGCTAAAAAGTGTTGTCCCTTCAAAACATTGTAATCACACAAAAAAAGAAACTATGGATAGTTTCACCAACATTGCAAATACATCCATCATTGTCCTAATAATGTTGAAACATGATTTTGCTGTATAGCTTTAGTCCTTTTCACATGTTGTCCAATATCTTAACAGGTTAATCCTTTTGTATTAATCCAAAAATCCCACGGAGATTGTGTCTGATTGGTATGTTCGTGCATGTGTGTGAAAAGAGGAATTCAGCTATGATTCAGTTAAGCACATTGGTGAGATAAGAGCAGCTCCTGATATTTTTCCTGAGGATGTCCACTTGACTGCTTCGTTAGCTTTCAAGCTGTTGTCTTCAATTCTCATCCTTGACAGACATTCATCATGCCAGCCCGTGGAAGCACTGACATATATGATATAAATGATACATTTGTATCCTGCTGCAGTGGTTTTATAGAAGGCTGGGTGTAAATATATACAGAGAGGCAACCACTCACATCTGGAAACTCTAAACTTCTAGTGGAGACAGGAGTATTCAGAGAAAACCATTTTTTTATGATTCTAGTGAACAATTAGATTAAAAAAACAGTTAATGACTTCATAAAATGCATTGGGAATCTGACCTAGATATGGTATTTATCAAAATATGTAACACTTTGGCCTCACTGTAAAATTAACCTTGGTTCTCTTTTGGACATGTAACTTACAAGTTTTCTCCAGGTACATACTCGACTAAGTTTGTTTTCATTGTGTTAACAAAAGTGCTTTACCTGACAGAAACTAGAATAAGCTTAATAAAAAATAACTAATCAGGATTAACCAGTGATTGCAACAAGATGAACAATTACTGAACTGAAGTCACGTTTTTGTTCAAAGAAAAGCAACACAAGTTATTAGGTCATTCATTCTGCTAGCTCATTCAAGCATCATCAGTCAGTCATGTGAGTCATATCCACTGAGTGACTGTCCTGTTTTTAGGGCAAACCTCACAGTGGCAGTCTTTCCAAAAAAAGCATGTGACAGTTATTCTTCAGCGGGAGGCCAGCTGTCCATTTCAAGCTCAAACTTCCCATTATTTATTTTTTTTACAAGAAATCAAATATCCCGAGTGTAACCTGTGACCTGAAGGATCTGACCAAATTCAACAATTTTAAATGAACTGGGTCATGTTGTGTAACATTAAGAAGCAAGAGGACATTATGCCTTCTTGAACCGCATGTGGCCTTGGGGCATGGAGGAAGGAAGGCTGTGTTTTTGAGGTGACACATGGTTTTTCTCAGCACTGATAGATCAACATCTTGCTGGCCCTCACGAGTCTCCAGGCAAACAGCTGAGACTGGTCTCGTTTCAGTAACTACATCTCCGCCTGCCTTGGATTTTCCTACTGCTGTCTGAAGATGATTTGCTTTTGATCTTCAAATTGCTTCGAACCTCATTAAGGGAGGGGTGAAACTTTTGACCTTGGAATTGCAATGCGTCAACTGTGTCTCTGGTCAGTTTTAGCTTGGCAACAATAACTTAGTTAATAAGTTAGTTAGTGCAGTCATAGTTTATTTCTACATCATTTTAACAATGTCAATGTCCCTTGATTCATGCTCTACTCATGAAATGAGTCTTAATTAACCCACATGGCTTGAAACTGCCAAATCTTTCAACGTTGACAAAAGAACAGACACCTGCTGCATCTAGTTATATATTTTATGATTGTTTTAATCTCAAAGACATTCCACCCAAAAACTACCATCCACAGAGCATCTTTTTAAACTTATATACATGTACATTGAAAATTAGCATAAACAAGCACTTGTGTTTGACCTTCCTGGAACTGTTGGCAGCCTTCAATGTGCATCAGTGGTTTTAAGTCTGAACCTCCAGCAGAGCTGAAGGTCCACATAAACAGCCAGCTGCTCCATCACATTCGTCCCCTCAGGCCATG
The DNA here is from genome assembly GCF_900634775.1 of Gouania willdenowi. Lineage (NCBI taxonomy): Eukaryota > Metazoa > Chordata > Actinopteri > Blenniiformes > Gobiesocidae > Gouania > Gouania willdenowi. The sequence goes on along the minus strand of NC_041058.1, from coordinate 27,166,139 downwards.
CTCTTCAGTAACACTGAAATACCCCAAATATCCACATGGGAAGGTGACGCTAACCTAACCTAGTGTTTTCCTCTTAACCACATATATTACATATAAAACAAAATATCCTTTTATCTAAAAATAACAAAACAAAAAACCTAAAAAATAAAAAACATACTAAAATAAAATAAAAGGTGTAATTTCCTTTTTGACATACATTTAAGATAAATTAAAGATAAATTCATTTATTTAATTTCAATAAAAAAAACATGCATTGCTGTTGCGAAAAGATTGCACTACAGTGTAACAAAACAATACAAAATATATGTACAAGTTTATCAAGAGATAGATTGATCATTATATCGACATATATCAATATATGGGACAAGAAAAAAAAAATCCACCCGTCCGTTTCCCTTATCTTTTGGTAAAAAATATATATATTAAGATTTCAAGAAGTCACATTGATAAACTGTTTTGATAAACTATTCACACTGTGTTAAACACTGCTGTTTAATGAGAGAAATGGTAAAATGGTAAATGGACTTGATTTATATAGCGCTTTATCACCACACTGAAGCAGTCTCAAAGCGCTTTACATATCAGCTCATTCACCCATTCACTCTCACATTCACACACCAGTGGGACAGGACTGCCATGCAAGGCGCTCGTCGACCACTGGGAGCAACTTAGGGTTCAGTGTCTTGCCCAAGGACACATAGTCAGGTACTGGGATCGAATCCCCAAGACGACCCACTACCACCTGAGCCACGGTCATCTTGTGTATGTTAGCGAAAATTTGAATTTTGGCATCCGAAGGGTCTCTATTTGGAGAAGCGTAGCACAGCGCACACAGCGCAAATAGAGGCCGAGTTGTGTAATTATTCAAGGTGGGGACAGAAGGTGTTTTCCCTGGAGGAGAGGCAGGGTACCTTTGTGGTCACGATGGCGCACGCCTCATTAGGCTGGATCAAACTACCTAATTATTCACGATCAAAGTTCAGTATGGTTAACCTGCCAGACTGAAGAGGCAGGAAGGGAGAAGGTTTTCTCCAGTAAAATGTAATTCAGCCATATCACAAGGACAAGCACAGCAACACAGTGCACACCAGCAGTGTGAACCGTACCACTATGTGTGCATTAGGGCTGAGTTGAGGACACTCGGTGCACAACTCTGTGCTGTGTAGCACAGGATAAGCGCTGCGTAGCTGGTAAGGAGGGCAGCTCTGTGGTGTATTCTCTGTCTGAGTGCAGTGTAGAGTTTTGGCGTGTGATAGGTGCCGGCCCGGAGCACGGTGGTACTTAGAAAGTTGACGCAATAATCACTGATTTACGTTGTCTTTATTTTTCCATATCCTCTCATTCCCGTCTGCAGCCAGGCTGCACTCAGCTCACACATAGGCTGCTGCAGCATAAAGCTGATATAACAGTTAATATGCCTTCCTGTCTGTAAAACAGGGTTACTCAATAGGCAGACCCAGTGCCACTTACTGAGTTTGTAACCGTACCGAGATTGTAACCTAAACCTAACCCTAACCTAATCCAATAAACAAATAAAACAAGTGTCTGTTCACTTTGAAAAAAAATAAACAAAACTGAATGAAAAAATTAATTTCCAGTAATAATAATGCATTGGATTTTATATAGCGCTTGATCATAGACACTCAAAGCGCTTTACAGAATTAAGGCATTATTCTTTCACTCCACACTTAGTAGTGCATCATCGGCCCCTCCGACCACCACCAACACTCACTCACAAACTACATTCATACTAGGCAATGTGGGTGAAGTGCCTTGCCCAAGGACACAATGACAGATACCACTGGAGCGACTGCCCCCCACTGTGACACCTGGAATTCTCAGTGGTCTCCCATCCACCTACTAACCAGGCCCAGACCTGCTTAACTTTAGAGATCTAACAAAATTGGGCAATGACAGGCTGGTAAGGTAGTCTGGCTCCTTGGCCACATATTTGCAGTCCCTGAGCGTGTTGGCTACTAAGCTAAAAAACTCTCTGATTTGTGTAAAATAGTCAAATACAATGACAGCACTGGACACGGTTGCCTCTCAGGAGATCAGCAGCCGAGTGTGAGACATTTTTTACCATTCCATTTTTCTTCTTGGGCAGCCTTGCCCCGAACAATGGGTTGGACTTCATGCAACTGTCCAATTGACTGTTGTGTCAATTTAGCAATAACCCAAGGATCCCAACCAATCCTCGTGTGCATCTGTGTGTCGTTAAACTGTGTGTCTGTGTGTGTTGAACCTGGAGAAAGTGGAAAATGGAAAAACGTTTTATTAATTACAGGGAGAACATTTGACTTGACTTTGGGAGTGGTGGGCGAGTGGACGTCTCGATGTCCCGCCCTCAACAGCTCCACTTCCTCTCCCTGCCTCTGCAATCTACCAGAGGCCATGCCTCTACTTTTCTGCACGAGCATCGCAGAACATGATAAGGTTGCATCAGGTTTTATTGATATCAGTCTATGGGTCAGTTTTTTCTTCAAAACACAGAATGTTAGATATAAATGTAGTTTTAACTGAATTTGTTCAAAGAATATTTAACAAATTAGTTAAGCATAATACAAGTGACCACAAGGCAATGTCAACAAAAAAATAATGAGCAAAACTTACCTATTCAACACCTGACAGCCACTCTTTCGCCTGCCAATAATCAGACAGTAAATCTAAAATGCAAAACATCAGGGAAGAACTAACTCACCCTAGTTGTTTTATAGGAGAACAATGTGTTGTTTCTGTGTGTTTGGACAGGCAGGCAAGATTGCTGAGTCGAGGGTTTGCCTTTTGCATGCAGGAAAAACTGGGCTCACATGAAGCGGAGGTGACAGGTAGAGTGACAGAAATGGGTTAAAGTTTGTAGAGGCTCCCTGGGAGACGCATTGTTGGTCTTCATTTTCTATGGGAACTCTTTTTTTTTTTAATTATCCATTGCATTGGACTGCTAGTGCGGTGGTTCCCAAACGGTGTGCTGTGAGGCAAGTCCGAGTGTGCTGTGGCATTTTGTGACAATCATACATTATTGTTATTATTGCAATATAATAGAGTATAGTGCAAAAATATACATTGTTGCAATAATGTATATTATTGCCTCTGTATCATTTCATAATACAGAGGCAAACTCTATACCTTGTTTTTTTAAATATATATATTAAATTAATAAATATTTCATGAGTAATATAGTTGTCTTTGTCACATTTTATTTGGCATTAGTAAATAATTATGCTCATTTACAGATATTGTACATGTGTACATGAGTGATAACACGTGTTATAAAAGCTATTTTGCAGAATAGGTGTGCCTTCCCATTTTTTACTTATCCCTTGGTGCGCCTTGGGCACAAAACGTTTTGGAATCACTGTGCTAGTGAACCCTAAAATGATGCGCGAAAGATACTCCTCAATGAGCCCCATTGAATGGGGCACAAGCAGGGATTTGATTGGAACAGAATGGAACTTTTTTAATGTTTTTGAACTCAATAAATAAAAAAATAAAAAAAAAACATTTTAAAATACTGAAAAAAAATGCTCAAGGAGCTTAACTGGGGCTACACAACTTCCTGATGGGGCTTATTGCCCCCTAGCCCAGGTGTAGCGCCGTCCCTGTCCCTGGGCACCTGTAATTGGCAGCCCACTGCTACCCCCTGGTGAAAATGGGTAAAAATGCAGACAATAATTTCACTACGGTGATGAATAAAGTATACATTATTATTATTATTATTATTATTATTATGTGGCCGCCCTGACCAGGGTGTACCCCCGCCCAGCGCCCTATGAGAGCCGGAGATTGGCATCGGCAGACCCCCCGCGACCCTGATAAACGGGAATAAGCGGGTATGAAGATGGATGGATGGATGGATGGATTATTATGTGGCTTGGGGCTGGATGTGGACCTGAGTCTGCCTCTTGAGTACCCCTGTCTTATAGAATAAATTGTATTTAACTTTGTGGGGTAGTTATATTAACCTTGTAGCAGTCCCATGGAGTATCCACACCATGCTATTTTGCCATGCCAGGCATACGAATACAAGCTGATCAATGTTAGACATTTTCCCCTCATAATAGAACAAGATTCACCATTTAACAACATGGTCCTGGAGACTAGTTTGAAAAGGTCAAGCCACAGCATCACCAGTGGAAGCCTGCTCATGTGAGTGTCACATTACCCAAAATTAACAGCACAATGCAGCGTTTTCCGATAAAACATGCAGATAGAAGGTTACAACAATACAATAAATGAACGCAATAGTCTTCAATCTATGCTACGACAAAGGTTGCTGGAGCATTTTGAGACTGCTTCTTAGAAAGAGCATGGGCAAGAGAACATATTGCATTATGTACATTAACAAAAGAGCAATTAGCATTTATATAGGTTCCAACGGTGCCAGGCAAGCATTAATAAGATAACTATTGGAGACTGAGGATTCATTACTGTTAAGATTCATGTCCCACTCTTGCCATTATGCCTTTACAGGCTTATTATATGTTTGTAAACATTAAGTTCTATAAAGTATAAAAGAAAACAGTTTGAGTCATTTTTTTCTTCCCTGTTTGCTTCAGTTAGTGATGTTTCACCGCCCACAGCTGTACTTCTTCATCCCTCTGCTTGACCAATAAACTAATGAGTATAAATGCCAGACCATTTCCCTTACCTGCAAAGGCACTGACGATTATCATGCGACTCCTGTTGGGGTGTTTGTCTGGACCTTTCATGTAGTAGATAAGAGAGAGCGGAAAAATGAATGGAGGGAGGAAAACTTGTAATGCCATTTAGTGGACTGGCATATGAAGAAAGGTCCCAGGATGAATGTCATCAAACAAGTCTGTAAAGTCTTACTTCTTATTACCTTCCCTTCCTCAGTGCCAACACACAAACAGACTGACATCTTGGCTGTTTGATCTGTCAAAGGTTCACTGAGAGAAATTAGCTGAGTCTAAAGGTGTGGTATGAAGAAACAGTCATAAGTCAACAGTTTTGCTCATTCCTGGTTTGCAAACTCCGCTGGTGTCTAAAAGAGAGAGTCGGAGGGTAGTGCATTGGATAAGCACGGTACAAATTCAGCTGCACGAGTTAGTAAAAGTTTATTTCAAGTTCCCTTGACTTTGAAGGTTAGCATGAGCTGACCTCAAAAAATTTATATTCTGTGTCAATTTACATAAGCAATATCAGGGTACACATGGGGGACCAAGTTTTCATGGACTTACTTGGGTGCCACTGTATGGCCTTGGGTGTGTGGGGCGTCAGGGGGGGGCGGGTGCGGTGCCCAGTGGCGGTGTTTGGATTTCTTGGTGGCTGCCTTCCTCTGCTGGTCTCGTGGGTCTGGGGTGGCACAATCGCTTCCAATAGTGGCTCTTACACACACATATGTTGCTCTTCTTGTGGCATTGCCATTGTATTTGTTTGCTTCCAAATAAATAGCTCTGTCACACTTGTAAGTACACACTCACTCCTTCTTCTCTTATGTTCAAAAGGTTTGAACAGTGGGATGTTTTCCCCCTAAAGATCTCCCTAATATGTCACTACACTGGCACAGCAGATTTCTCACATCTGCAGAATAGTAGCAGCAGATTATACCAACAGCAAAAATGGCTTTCATCTTTCTTTCTTATGACCTCCCTAACCCCTCTCATCTTGTGTTTCCTTACTCACTCAGATGTAACACTACCCTCTTCATTTCCCCCTAATTAAATCTAGCTTAGCTTTCCTAACTGATTTTTTTGCAAAAAAAAAAAAAAAAACATGCATAGCTGTTGCAAAAAGATTGCACTAATGTAGTATTAACCAATGATGAAAAATACAGACATTGTAGAAAAAATAAATCAAAAAGGTATCTGTTGAATTATGAACTGATTTTTATAAATCAATTGAAAAGTCCGGGTTTCCACCGAACGTGTCACTGCACAGCACTTTAACACTAGCATGACCAGAGTGGTGTCATTTGACACCTATACCTTTAAAGTCCAAGCTGGTGTCAGATGGCGGGTGTGAACAACTCAGCTTGTGACCATTGTTATGTTACTGAGGCCACTACTCCCCCCTCAGCTAGGTTGGGGGGGTGGCTGGGTAGGTTTCAGGACACAAAGACCTTTTGTAATCTCCTTTGTGTTTCCCATACAGCAGCTACATAGAAGTTGCAACTTATATTTCAACTTTTGCGACAGAAAGTAGTAAGTAGTAATAGTGAGACGTCAACACAGTTTGTTTGCATTCTTTGCAAAATTTATTTAATAGAGATTTTGAGAACATTTATGGCACTGCCACACCTCCTTTATGCATTTGCCACATGCAAACTTGTCACAATACATACAACGCTTGGTGGCACGGTTTTTCCTGCAGCAACACTTCACCTGGCACAATGCCCTTTTCCCCACATCAGGTGTGGTTGGTTATTGCTGAAGGTTTTGCTCATTCACCTCCTTGGCTGCCATATGAGACCGGGCAAGCTCATTTGCAAGCTCCAGCAAGAAGTCCACCCTTCTCTCCTTGACCCCAGTGCATGCCTGATAAAGCACATGTGCGTTCAGCGCTGCAATGTCAATCATGTTGTAAAACACAGCGACTGGCCAAAGCCGTGTTCCTGAATGCACAGTGTACTATCAAACCATGTGGTCCATGACGTCCACACCGCATTTCATGCTGTTGTAGTCGGTGACTATGTTCGGCTTTTTTTTTCGAGTAACCTCAGTGTCCACCACGCTGTGCACGCTACTGAGGAGGCAGACAGTCTTCTTTCGTTTGGGCACATAAACAGTCAGTGTGGCACCAGAGGTTGAAAACACTTGTGTGCTGAATTCCTCACGGGCCAAATTCTTTTTAGCTGAATCTGGAAGCTCCCGGCGAATCTTATTGACTGTGCCAAGGAGGGTGGTCTTCCGGCTGTGCAGTCGACGTGCTAGTGACAATGAAGTGAAAAAATTGTCGGTTGTAACAGTTCTTCCTTTGTCCATAAACGGTTCCATAAGCTTCATCACCACATTTTCAGACAATCTCTCCCCAGGTGGACAACTGGGGTCTTTGCCAAGATATGGGATGATTTTGCACACATACTTGGATTTAAGGTCACATGCCACCCAGAACTTGATACCAAACTTGTCCGGCTTCGTTGCAATGTATTGCAAGAAACAGCAGCGAGTCTTAGTTGGAAAAAGTTGCTCATCTATGGTGATGTGCCTGCCTGGGTTGTACGAAGTGATGCAGTTGGCAACAAAAGACCCCCAAACGTCAGAGATTGCAGCAAACAGTCCTTTTCACACTCGGAAATCTCGCTTTACCATAAATAGCAACAATACATTTTATTTATAAGCACTTTTCAAAAACAATAAAGGTAAATAGTGAATACTGTTAATACTGTTTTTCTTTTTCTAATTTTATTTATTGTGGTTTATTAATTGATCACAACACACATGGCTCATATTAATTTGGCCATTCTTATCCAATAATTCCATATAATGTTATTTGGATTAACAAACATCTACCTGGGACAGGGGTCTGCAACCTGCGGCTCTGGAGCCTCATGTGGCTCTTTCACTCTTTTGCAATGGCTCCCTATAGCTTTGAAAAAATATTAAAATAAGGAAATATTTCTTACAGATGGTATTGATGATTAATGACATTAACTTCAAATGAAATTATGGAAAAACAAAGTTAACCTGAAAATAAATCACATTGTGCAATAACTCTGCCACCTTCTTACTTCACCTCCTGTAACTTCTACAGCTTCCCTAGTAAGACAACTAAACCAACAAAAACACTATTCTGGAAGAAATTAGAGATTTTCATTGTGTGGGGACAGATTTATTTAACTGTGAACATGCCGGCTTAAGGTACACACTTGATAAATTGCAAGAAATTAGCAAATCAAGGTATATTTCCTAGCCCTTCAAATCCAATAATTCATGAAATTATTCAATATTATTTTAACTGTATAAAAATGTATACACCGAATTGTCTTCATTGAGAAGGTATTTTATTCGGCTCCAGAAGGACTTTAATCCAAGTGAGATTTGACAAAATGGCTCCTTTGAGAGTAAAGGTTGCAGACCCCTGACCTGGGAGAAACTGGTTTCTCAACACTGGCCATCATTTACACCAACCCCCAAAGTTTGTCACTGCCCAGCTGCACATTCCGATCGAATGGGTGCATTTACATAAGAGAGGTGGCCCACTGAGTGGCAAATCAGTGTCATTTGGCGGCCTCTGGGCAGGGCAACAGGAGTAAGAAAACCTTGGGCATGCTAGTGTTAAATTACCGTATTTCTATCCAAATGTGCCCTATTTGAAGAAATCCAACAGTTTCTGAGTGACATGCAACATGCTGTCATTCCAGTAATCTCACTCACACATGTAGAGAAAGCCTCTGAAACAGCTTTGTCTGGACAGCGTCGAACATGGAGCAGAGAAATGTACAGTAGGTAAATGGTAAAAGGACTGGATTTATGTAGTGCTTTATAACCACAGAAGAAGGCCCAAAGCGCTCTTCCAATAACAGCTCATTCACGCACCAACAGAGCAGGGGTAGTTACTCAAAAAAAGTAATTCATTACTAGTTACTTCTGGAATTTGTAGTAAGATTACTCATTACTGTATTTGAAAAGTAACTTCACTACTTGTTATTTTATTTTCCTGTTTCTTAATTCCCTGTGTATATACTGTACTTGGACAAACATCATAGCCATAAATAACATCACTTATATCTGCATAGTGTTTATGGATTGATTGATTGATTGATTGATTGATTGATTGATTGATTATACTTTTTTAATCCCACAACAAGGAAATTCAATTGTGACAGCAGTAAACAGATAAAAAGAAAAAATACAATAAGTATTAAACAAATATTCATAAATATGAGCTGGACAAAGTGGCCGAAGAGAGGGAAGTCTGGGCTTCGCTGCTAAGGATGCTGCCCTGAATAGATAAATAAGTGATAAGTGGAGGCCTTACAAAAATGAAAAATCACTGTGACAAGTGTGAGTGTAAAGACAGAAAACAACAACATGTTCAAGACATACCTGTCAAGTTTTGGATTTGAAAATAAGGGAAATTTTCTGGCGCCCGCTACGAGCCGTCCCACCACCCAACCAAGCTCCAGTATCCTTTATATTTTAAGATAGATGTACAAGAAATCTAAAATACCCACTTGTCAACCACTTACTAAATACAATTATGTGATTAGAATCTGGTAGGTCGACCTTTATTACCACTGAAATGCTGTGAACATTCCTACTAGGGCTGGACAATATGGACCAAAACTCATATCTCAATATATTTTCTCAAAATGGTGATATACAATATAAATCTAGATAATTTTATCAAATAAAGTCAGACCAAAAATACAATTCTGGGTTAAATTTGCTGATGCAAAATGCTACACAGGGACATTTATTAACAAACTGCAGCACAATGTGTCACTCATTCATTCATCTAACTGAGCTTTACATGTTGTTCTGAGAAGTAAAAGCAGTGACTCCTAAAACTAGTATTTTGATACATAATAAGCTACAATATATACATATATATATATTTATATATGAAATATTATAGTTTACTATATCGCCAAAATAGAAAACGCGATACATCTTGAATCTCGATATATCGCCCAGCCCTAATTCCTAAATTATAAAACAGCCTAAATTAAAATATAAATTGATATATTTAGCATGTGTTTATTTAATATACTTACAGTTCATATACAAGTCAACACGTTGCATATTTACTGTTAATTTGACATTGCTTGTCTTTAAGTTAGACATTTACATTTTATGTTTATTACATATTTTCTTATAATTTCTCATGCTCACTCATGTGGTTCTCTGGTATTCACTAATGACTTATTAGACACATTTATTACAGATTTTACATTCTTTAACACTTTTTTTTAAAGCAGTGTATATTTGTGGTGCTTGTGATTGGCTGATTTTTCTTGGTGAATTACATGGTTTCTTACGCTGTGGTAGATGTTAAAATCTCAGTTATTAATCTAACAGAACGTGTAACTGTGTCACATCCTGCTGCTCTTTAGGAAGATAAACTCTCTGTTACATTTTACAACGTATTTACACCAGTTCTTTGTTTTTTTCGCCAGAACGTCTTCATTCATTCATCTCTGTTCTGAGTTGTTTTCCGGGTTTTTTGCTGCTGTCGACACTAATATCATGAGAACTGTCACTCAGACCATTTCAGGTGGAAGTCCTTGCGAGGCTAGTGACGGCGTTCAGTTTAGTGAGGCATCTTTTAATCATTAGTACATTAAAATACAGGATATTTACGGGAAAATACTAATATGGGAAGATGGCGGGAAAGAGGGGTAAAATACGGGAGTTTCCCGGCTAAAACGGGATACTTGACAGGTATGAGTTCAGGTTGTGCTGCTGTTGTACAGTTGGAATGATATTGATATTGTATACATGTATGTTTGCACCCTGCTGATTGCACTGATGATTGGCACCTTCTTAAACCAATAAAAAGATTGGCTCTGTTATTTGAGGGCACTCAATTGGCTGATGAGGGTATCAATCAAACAACTCATAATCACAACATGCAGGTACAGGCAGACTTCATACTCCTGTTAGGATTGATGTAAATTCACTGTATTCTTGACTGACTTTCAATCTACATATGAACTTACCTTCTCACTGCTGCTTCTGTACCCAGCTGTCCATCAGCTCAAACACCTGAAGCAATTCTAGCCGCCCGTGTTTGTAAAGTTATGAGAGCATCGGCACATCCGCTCTGCCCACAATTCCTTAAACTCATTTTTGAATGTTCGGCCCATGGAGTCGTCCACCGTGGCTACAGACTATTCATCCTCGGGCTGCTCAATTGATCAAAATTAAATTACGATTTTGATTATTACACTTAACGATTGCAAAATTAACATAATCAAGAAAAAACTATTATTAAAGCACAAAAAAGTCCATTTAGCTTAACATGAGACCTTTAATTTAGGAAAAAATGACATTCCTTTTTAAGTGCCTTTTTCTTTTACTGCCTGTTATTCCCTAAAAACATTTCTCTGTGCCACATAAACCCCAACTCTGACTGAAATAATTTTTAAAAGCAGCATGCACACTTTTGTAATAATGTGCATTTTCTCTGTCTGGTCTTATTCCTTTCCTTCAAATCCCAGTTTGAGACACACATTTGTGTATTCAACATCAGGATAATGCTTCAGAGTAGTGTTGTAGTAGTCGAGAGAGACCACATTTTAAATGTCTCGTCTCGACTCTGAAGCATTTTGACTCGGTCTTGTCTCGGACTTGGGATTTTCAGTCAAGACCGTTCGAGACCAGCACTAATTCCTGCTATTTTTAAACTCTTTTAAAATGTGATAATAACACGGAGAAGAACGGGATAAAACAATCCTTTATTCATTATTTAATCCACCCTGTATAATGACCATAACCTTCCTTAATGTGACTGAGTGACACGTGTGTGTGTGTGGCTACGGTTTCAGTTTGGACCGCGGAAGGGAGATAGAAACTAATCACCGGTAAAAATCCCAGTAAAACTCTGAGGAACAATCACCAGTAATAAATATGATCTCCCTGGTACAGACAGTAGCTCTAACAACTGGTAAAATGATAAACTGATGATGTTACAGTCTGTACATGCAGTACCGAGACGCACTTACCACGCCTCTGGGTCCTAGTGCCTGCCGTCCAATGAAGCCAGTTCCGTTTACCAAGGTCCGTGTGTGTTTAATAAGTCCGCGTGTGTCCGTGTGAAAGTCTGCATGTTTATGCCTCTGTCCATCCACTCTTTTCATTATCTCCATGTCTTTAAAGGCTTTTATTACATAGTGTCGGCTGTAGTTCGGGCCGCCGACATCTTGGATTATGTCGTCACCAGCGCGTCATCGCATGGACTCAAATAACTGTAAAGAGGTCTTATGTTAGTTTATTTATTTATTCAGTTTATTTCCGACATGGTTACATTCACTTTTTTTTTTTACGTTTTTTTTTTTTTTTTTTTGTACATGCCGAAAAAGGAGACGAGAGAAGCAGTTTGCTTATCTGGGTCCCGTCCCCTGTTTTACCATCGCAAATTAACATGGGTTTACATGTCTCTCTGGTCAAACATTCTTGAGTTGTTCTGAACAGTCCCTTTTTGTGTATTCTCATCTGTAGTCAGTGTTGTCTTGTTTTTATTCCTCCTCCTCTCTATCGTTGTTCGTGTTGGCCTTGTTCCCTGCCAGACGTTGTTAGCATTCCTCCAGTGCAAGAATCATTCCTCTTTTGAAGGTGTTTGGAAGGTTTTTCCCTTTTCATCCATAATGTCACCACTCCTGAATGTCTCTTTTGGACACACAAGTTTGCAGCTTGTTTTGTCTCTACATCAAGGTTAATCCAGCTGTTATTAGTTCTATTGGCAGTGTTGTATTTTCCACTGTTAGATTTAACTTGTATAAACACATTATTATATCTTAGTTCATAAGCAAGGTAGTAATTTCATTGTATTATATCTTAGTTCATAAGCATAGTCTATTTTCTTTTTAAAGTGGTGTTTTTTTGTGGCTTTAGACTCCAATTACATTTATGTATATAATATGTTCCCCACAATATAAACAGGTTCACAATATAACCATTTTTATAGTTTCTGTTTCCACTGTATCCAGAATAATAATAATCTTTCTCAACAAGAACTGTTGGAATCAGAATCGTTAAAATCCAAACGATGCCCAACCCTAGCAAAGAGGAAACACTCTGCGGTGTGTAGGTGACCGACCATGTCATTTCCTGGCAGAAATACTTTTAAAGACTTGCTGTACATAAAAATCTTGTTTTCAAATATGTAGAATAATTGTGAATTTATCAGTAGCAGTAGTAGTTTTAATATTTTAGTTAATTTTTTGCAGGCACCTTTTTTCTCCGTCAAACATATTTAAAATTAACTAAAATTAAAGAGAGAATGTTATTTAACTGTTGAACCTTGTCATAATTTTATTATTTATATATTTTTTTTAATTTAAAAAAACATGCTTATGGTCTTGGTCTCGGTCTCGGCTTGTCTCAGTCTTGGTTTTGACTAGGTCTCGGCTCCTGGAAGTCTTGGTCTTGGCTTGGTCTCGGTGCATTCTGGTCTCAGGCAAGTCTTGGTCTCGGATAGTGTGGTCTGGAACACAACACTACTTCAGAGAAGCAGCCCACTACCAAGTCTCCAAACTGCTTTGTGTATTTCACAACATCAGTTGATGGACGGGAGTGTTATACACATGTAGACTTCCCTAAATAAATCACAGGATGTTATCAGCACACACAGCTTCAATGCCTGAGGCTGTTCATGCAAACAAAGCGTGATCAGGAGCACAAGCAGTCAAATAAACAAGACCTGTGCAGATGCTATTCTGTAGTCCAGCAGGAAAACAGTGTTATTTCTAATTTAGCTTGTTAATTGGAAATGGTGTTGGGGCAAAGGTTGTTGACAGATGTGTTTGTGAGCACATTGAGGCTTTTGTGCTGCAAAGACCTAAAAAGCCTTTAAACAGACTTCAGGAGCCTTGGGTCTTTTATAGGGACTAGTACAGTGCCCGTCGGAAGTATGCATTTATGTGGGAGCATTGTTTTTTTATACTGGTGTAATTTTCTGTAATGTATGTTTTTGGAGTCATTATGTGTATTTTTGTATCTTTCTGTTGTCTTATTGTGCATTTTTTGTATAATTATTGTTTTTCGTTGCCACTGCAGTGTGATTCTGGAATCTTTTTGTGTATTTTTGTATCTTTTTTGTGTAGTTTTGTGCATTTTTGTTGTTATTTTGTGTATTTTTGTATAAATATTTAGTTTTGTGTATTTTGAGTCATTTTCATATGTTTTTTTGTTGTTTGGTGTATTTTTCTGTAATTTATGTTTTTTGGAGTAACTTTTGTGTGTTTTCGGAGCCTTTTTGTATATTTTTATGCATTTCTGTTGTCATTTTGTGTACTTTTTGTATAAATATTGTTTAGTTTTTAGTTTCATTTTACTCATTTAGTATATTTTTATTATAAATACTGTGTGTGTGTGTGTGTGTGTGTGTGTGTGTGTGTGTGTGTGTATCCTCCGTGCGTTATCTATCACACATGCGCACGCTTCTTGCACATAATCTGTTGCAGGTTGTTAAGAGAGACACGGTAACTACGATAGCCAGTTAAGTCTATGCTGTACAACCCCTCGACTAACAGAGAAAGTTTGTCACACCAGTGCCACCACTGGATAAGTTTGTGTAGAGCCCTGATAATAATAAATATGTTGATAAGGATATAATATTAACAGTGAAAGTAGTAATAGTAATAAAAGTAATGTTGTAATATTAATGTTAATAACAATATTAAATAATTATAAGGTAATATAATGATAATATAGCAATGCTAATAATATAATGAGAACACCAGTAACTATAATAAAAAATATATATTAATAATGAAAAAGAATGTCATGGTAATTATAAGAATAACAATTACTTCAATACAATAGTAAAATTATACAATAACAAAAAATATAATGAAAATCCAGTAACTATAATACAATAAAAACAATAACAACATAAAATAATAAGGTCATAGCAATATAAATAATACAATGAGAAGACCAGTAACTATAAGATAGAAGAATAATCCAAAAAAAAAAAATAATATAAGAATAACAATAACAATAATACGGTAGAAGTACGATTCGACAGAGATAATATAATACTGTGTGTGTGTGTGTGCATGTGTGTGTGTGCCGATGTAGTGCAGGCACGCATGCGCATCAGCTGTGTGTGTGTGGTTGTTTACATTGTAGCTGCTAGCATCTTTCTTAGCACATAGAAGAAGAAACACTCACCGTTGTGCAGAACAAACAATAATCATAGTGGACCCATCTGCTCACAATAACGTTACATTCCTCTGTTTGAAGAATCAGAAAGTTTGTGATATAATCGGCTAACGACCGTCAGCACAGCCACTGGAGATGAAGGAGGAAGTGAAGTCTGTGACCCGAGATTTAAAGTAAGTTTGGAATCATGGGAATAATATTAAATAACCATGAAATATTAACGTAAATGACTTTTAGCGGTACAAAAACGTCTTTTATATTGACCTTTTTTTTTAACCCAACCTGCGACACGGTCACGCCATGAACCCGGAACCCGGAAGTAGTGCGCTCAACACTGCGCTCTTACCGAGGGAGCCGTAATTATAAAATAAATGTTAAATTGACCGTTTTGCTACACCAAATTACTCTAAAATAAGATTGATTAACGTGTATGCCGATAGATTTTTTTTTTTTTTAGGTGTGTCGCAGTTGATCACCGTTCATCTGTTTCGCCATCAAAATGGATGCCGGAAGTCGTCTCTCAACATATTGTGCGCTAGCGCCCCCTCACACTCTGCGGTCAAAAGCAGCCGTCCAGAAGTAAAATAAAATTAAAATAAACATTTTGAAATGATCAAATTACTCCAAAATAACAGATACACACACTCAAGGTATTTTGAACTCGTTGACCGAGTTTCAGGTCGAATTTGCATCGCGTCGGGGAGATATTTGCTCCACACACACACACGCACGCACACAGACGTTTCCGTCATTATAGTATAGACTAGTACAGTGCCCGTCGGAAGTATGCATTCATGTGGGAGCATAAGGGGTATATTTGCAGGTGCAAAATGTGGGTGCAATTTTCCTGGTTTAATGTCATCATTGTGTTTTTTTTTTATCTTTCAGTTGTCTTTTTGTGCATTTTTGAATAATTATTGTTTTTTGTTGCCATTGTAGTGTGATTCTGGGGTCATTTTGTGTATTTTTTGTACAAATATTGTTTATTTTTTGTTTTATTTTACTTATTAGTTTATTTTTATTATAAATACTGTGTGTATGTCTCTCCATCCATCTCCTCCATGCGTTATCTCTCACGCGCGGCTTGCACATAATCTGTCGCAGGTTGTTAAGAGAAACACAGAAGTACCACAAAAAATAAACGTTTTGCAACACCAACTTTCTAAACGGCTCTGTGTGAGTTCAGTATTTTCATCCCGGTGTAGTGCACGAACGTGCATCAGCCGTGTGTGTGTGTGTGTTTACATTATAGCTGCTAGCATCTTTCTTAGCACATAGAATAATATAAGAAAGACTCACCCTTGCGCAGAACAAACAATCATAGTGGAGCAGTGTTGTGTATAATTACTTCAGCCACTGCTTGTTACAGAAAAACTTAACATTGACGCTAAAACATTTTGCAAATATATCTCGAGTCACTGTCAATCTTTACTTCATACAAAACTACAGTACGCCAGTTATGTCAACTATTCATCAGCATGCATGGCTATACTGTACACCCCCTTGACCAACAGAGAAAGTCCAGTGCCACCACTGGATAAGTTTGTGTAGAGCCCTGATAACAATAAAGATGATGATACGGATATAATAGTATTAGCGAAAATAGTAATAGTAATAATAGTAATGGTTATAATAATAATAATAATAATAATAATAATAATAATAATAATAATAATAATAATAATAATAATAATAATAATAGCAATAACAAAGTAATATAATAAGAATCTAATAACTATAATATGATAAAAAACATTTAAAAAAAATAATTAATAAATGATATGGTAATATGATGATAATATAGCAATGCTAATACAATGATAATAAAAATGATGATAATATAGCAATGCTAATAATACAAAGAGAATACCAGTAACTCTAATATGAAATATTAATAATTAAAAAGGAGTTTAAAAATTTAATTACAGTAATTATATTAATACATTAATACAGTAGTTGTACAATTATATAAAAATAATAATTGTGGAAATAACAAAATAACAAAGATAATCCAGTAACTGTAATACAATAATAAAAACAATACTAAACATAAAATAATTAGTTAATAGCAATAATAACAATAATACAATGAGAATACCAGTAACTATAACATAAAAGAATAATAAAAAAGAATAATATAAGAATAGCAATAACAACAATACAGTAGTAGTACAATTAGATAGAGATATAATATTAATAGTAGAAGTAGTAATAGTTATACTAAAAATAGCAATGCAGTAACTATAATACAATAATAAATATTAAATAAGGTAATAGCAATGATAATATTACATGAGAATACCAGTAACTATAAGATAAAACAATAATAAGAAAGACTAATATGTAGTCACATCAATCAATCAATCAATCAATCAATCTTTATTTGTATAGCGCCAAATCATAACCAATGGTATCTCAAGGCACTTTACAGTAGAGCAGTCTTAAGGACGGACTCTTCATTTTATGGATACACACATATGCATATATACGTATATACACATACATATGTATCCCACACCCAACATGAATTCATCATGGCGGCAAGGAAAACCTTCTGTTAAGCAGCAGGAACCTTGTGTGGATCCCATTCCTATGATGAACAGCCATCCACGTTATGCTGTGTTGGGTGTGTGCAGAGAAAAGAGTGGAGACAGAGTTGTTGAGACTCTGTAACTCCACACTAAGGATCCCACGGACCTGCAAGACAAAAGCCAGAAGGAGTACAGGAGCAAACACACAAGGGAAGAAGCAGACATAGAGGGAGTGTTAGAGAGAGGAATGGGACCCTCTCCGGTCTCTCTCTAGCCTAAATGACCACATCATTCATCTCTGTTTCTTTGGATGCAACGTCTCGGTTTATTACCTCGACCACCATGTGATAAGCTTTAGCTTAGCTTAGCTTTCTTAACTTCCGACATTAGAACTATGTGCATGTTAACACGGACTTTGCGGGTTTTCTGCTATAAATGACTTGACTTCTCCAGCGTGTGATGCTCTGCTCAGGAGAAAAAGCCTCACGTGCTTTTGTTTTGCTTATGTGGTGAAAATATGGGCGTTTATAATGCTGTGTTCACGGATAAACATGCATGTTTACTTACCAGAATAGGACGCCAACAAACAATAATCATAGTGTAGCCGTGTTGTGGATCCTTCCGCTCACAAAAACGTTACATTCCTCTGAATGTTTGTCAGCACAGCCTCTGTCCACAGTCATGGAGACGAAGGAGGAAGTGAGTTTGTGACCCGAGATTTAAAGGAAGTTTGGAATCACGGGAATAATATTAAATAACCATGAAATATTAGCTTAAATGACTTTTAGCGGTACAAAAACGTTTTTAATATTGACCTTTTTTTTATAACCCAAACTGCAATACAGTGACGTCATAATTCTGGAACCGGAAGTAGTGCGCTCAACACTGCGCTCTTACCGAGGGAGCCGTAATTATAAAATAAATGTTAAATTGACCGTTTTGCTACACCAAATTACTCTAAAATAAGATTGATTAACGTGTATGCCGATAGATTTTTTTTTTTTTTTTAGGTGTGTCGCAGTTGATCACCGTTCATCTGTTTCACCATCAAAATGGATACCGGAAGTCGACTCAACTGTGATCAAGATAGATGCCGGTAGTCGTCTCTCAACATATGGTGCGCTAGCGCCCCCTCACACTCTGAGGTCAAAAGCTGCCGTCCAGAAGTGAATTAAAATTAAAATAAACATTTTGAAAAGACCAAATTACTCCAAAATAACAGATACACACACTCGAGGTATTTGGAACCCGTCGACCGAGTTTCAGGTTGAACTCGCACCGTGTCTGGGAGATATTTACTCCACACACACACACACATCCACACACACAGACCTTTCCGTCATTATAGTATAGACCATTATAGTATAGATAGATAGATAGATTATTGCAGCCAAAAGTGCTTGAAATATGAGTAATTTTCTCCAAAATTGCTCGGTGATCAGGTACGCCACCCTTATCACCAAGGATCCCCCAAGGCACTTCGCTACATAGTTCAGTTACAGCAGCTCATCAGTCAAAAGATGAAAAATTCCACTGGCTCAGAAATACGTTTCCCAAAACAATATTTTGCTTCCTCTGCGATGTTCTTTTGAAATACCAACAGACTTTGTTGACTGTCTATTTCAATTTATTTGTACATTTTTGAGCATTAAGTATTTTATGTATGTTTTAGCAGTATCTTTATGCATGCTGAAAATGTGTTTATTTTTTTGCTCAGAGACTGCCAAAGAAGATTTTCTATAATCCCTGTATAATAGTAATACAAAATAATTATTTTTTTTTACTTCAGAGACTTTTGAGGAATTGCAGCATTTTAGATAAAATATAGTTTACAGCAAACAATTGGAACTTGAAATTTACTGTAATTGGGTGCACGGCAGAGTAGTGGTATGCTTGTCTGCCTCACACCAAGAAGGTCCTGGGTTCAAGCCCTGTGGCGGACACTTGGGTCCTTTCTTTGTGGAGTTTGCAAAAGACTGTCTGGGGTGTACCCTCGCGAAGCACCCAAAGAAAGCTGGAGGTAGGCTGCTTGTCACCTGATCATTCCTGATCACTGAGTTAGAGGGACTGTGAGAAGCTCAGTCGTTCAAACAAACAGACTTCAGAGAAAGACACTCAGCAGGAGGTCAGCTCGATAATTACAATATATCCTGGATTAATCTCCAGTTGTGGGCTTCACCTAACCAAACTTTCCCTGTCAGAGAGAAGCTGTCCTACGAAGGTCGTAACAACAACAATAATTTAAGCCAAGTGATTTTAGCCTGGTTACGTGCGCAGTCCCATAAAAGGGGTGGATATTACAATGTCACTACAATGGAGAAAACTGGCAGAGCAACCTTTTTGTATAAATGTAATGAATTTCAAACCATGATGACAGCGACGAGCAGCAGTGTTAGAGCAGCATGCACCAGGACTTTTAAACTCGCTCAGATCTGATCCATTTCATAACCTCCCGACTAGGTTAGGTGTGCAGTTTAAGTTTAAAATTATGAATAACTAAAATCCATAATTCAGACCAAAAACAACACTTTTGTTACAGAAAAGGCAGGAATGAAAGAACACAGGCAGGAAGCTGCTGAGACTGTTAATACGTAAAAGCGTGAGATTATTTATAATATTAATCCATTGGATGACAAACAGACAGTACTCTGATCAGTTAAACTTTATTACAGCACACGTGTTTCTGTTCAGGTAGACTTCTATTTATCACACACACTGGGATGAGAGGACATTGTTTCATTGTGTGCTATATCTTTCCTAAAGGATGTCATCAGTCAGGAGGCGGGGCTTTAGCACTCGCTCAGATCCTAGCCAGAACAAAACCTGGTCCTGACCAGGTTTGTTGTTCAGCCTAAGTTACCATGGTAATTTAGCCCAGTAAGACGTTAGCAAGCTTTGTAGGACAGCACACACTGATTAAATCCCAGAGGTTAGCGAGATAAGAGGTTTGTAATATAGGCCCTTAAAGTTCATCAATGGATTCAGTCGAAAGACGCCAATGGTTGATTAAATGTTTATTTATTTTCATGGTCATTAAAACTCTGCTAAATATAGATGTTTTGTTTAAGTTGTTTAACTATAGCAGATTAGAATTTGTGTTGAATGGGCTTGCACTGAGGCAACATTTTATTTTGGGTTTGGAAAAGTATAAAACACAATTTGATAATCCAAAGTTAATACTGCTACAATTTTGTTGTTAAAACTTTCCTGAAAGTGTGGAAAATTTATACAATACATTTTCCGCTTGTCATTTAAAAAGGCTGTTAAAATGTATAATGTATAAGATATTAACTTTAAAAGTTTACAACCTAATGCTCGGTTGGAGAGAGGTTGGAGAGGGCGTTAAGAGAGAGGTCATTTAGGTTAGAGAGGGACCGGAGAGGGTCCCATTCCTCTCTCTAACACTCCCTCTATGTCTGCTTCTTCCCTTGTGTGTTTGCTCCTGTACTCCTTCTGGCTTTTGTCTTGCAGGTCCGTGGGATCCTCAGTGTGGAGTTACAGAGTCTCAACAACTCTGTCTCCACCCTTTCCTCTGCACACACCCAACACAGCATAACGTGGATGGCTGTTCATCATAGGAATGGGATCCACACAAGGTTCCTGCTGCTTAACAGAAGGTTTTCCTTGCTGCCATGATGAATTCATGTTGGGTGTGGGATACATATGTATGTGTATATACGTATATATACACATACGTATACGTACGTGTGAGTTTCAGAGTTTAGCTCTGAAACTCACACACTCAAACAAACAACCCGTAAATTAGAGAGAATGTGGCGCTCCAATAAAACAGAGGAGTCACGAATACTTTGGCAAGAAAGCCATAGTAAATACATGACAGCCTTACGACATAGTCGATCTACATACTACTCCTCACTAATTGAAGAAAATAAAAATAATCCGAGGTACCTTTTCAGCACTGTAGCCAGGCTAACACAAAGTCAGAACTCTATTGAGCCCATGATTCCTCTAGCCCTCAGCTGTGAGGACTTTATGACATTTTTTAACGATAAAATTCACAAGATTAGAGATAAAATTAGCCACTCCCTGCCTTCACCTGGGCCTGCTGTACCATTAAATGTAAATAGGCCTAACCTAAACTGTTTCACACATATAGGACTTCAGGAACTTAACTCTATTATTTCATCCTCCAAACCATCGACCTGCCTTTCAGATCCGATCCCAACTAAGCTGTTTAAAGAAGTTGTTCCCCTAGTCTGCCCATCTTTGTTGGAGACAATAAATATATCCCTATCAATAGGCTACGTGCCACAGTCCTTTAAAGTAGCTGTAATCAAACCCCTTCTCAAAAAACCTACTCTTGATTCCAGCACTTTAGCAAACTACAGGCCTATATCTAATCTTCCTTTTATTTCAAAGATTCTTGAGAAAGTTGTGGCAGCTCAGCTCTGTGAATTTCTTCAAAACAACAGCCTGTTCGAGGACTTCCAGTCAGGTTTTAGAGCTCAACACAGCACAGAGACTGCTTTAGTTAAAGTAACTAATGATCTACTCTGGGCTTCAGATGAAGGACGACTCTCAGTGCTGGTTTTATTAGATCTTAGTGCAGCTTTTGACACTATAGATCACTATATTCTACTAGAGAGATTAGAGAAATTACTTGGAATCACAGGGACTGCCCTAAACTGGTTTAAGTCCTACCTATCTGATAGGTACCAGTTTGTACACGTGAATAATAAGTCTTCTGTGTACACTAAAGTAAGCTACGGGGTTCCTCAGGGCTCTGTGCTAGGTCCAATCCTCTTCTGTATCTATATGATCCCCCTTGGTAATGTTATGAGAAAATACTCTGTTAACTTCCACTGCTATGCTGATGATACCCAACTGTATGTATCAATGAAGCCAGGTGAGACAAATCAGCTATCTAAACTTGAGGCCTGTCTAAAGGACATTAGGGCCTGGATGGACCAAAATTTTCTTCTTCTCAACTCAGACAAGACTGAGGTCATTGTACTGGGCCCGCGACACCTTAGAGAAACCTATGCTAGCCTAACTGCCCTAGATGGCATTACTCTGGCACAAAGCACAACTGTTAGAAACCTTGGGGTTCTATTTGATCAGGACTTATCCTTCAACTCTCACATAAAACAAACTTCAAGAACTGCCTTCTTTCATCTCCGTAACATTGCTAAAATCAGATCTATCCTGTCTCAGGGCGACGCCGAAAAACTAGTCCATGCTTTTGTTACCTCTCGACTGGATTATTGTAATTCTCTTTTAGCAGGCTGCCCGAGCAAGTCGCTTAAGACACTTCAGCTGGTTCAAAATGCTGCAGCACGTGTACTGACTAAAACTAGGAGAAGAGATCACATTACTCCTGTATTAGCCTCTCTGCATTGGCTTCCCATAAAATATAGAATAGAATTCAAGATTCTTCTTCTCACTTATAAAGCCCTAAATGGACAGGCACCAGTCTATCTCAAGGAGCTTGTAGTGCCATACAATCCCCCCAGAGCACTACGCTCTCAAAATGCTGGACTACTCGTTGTTCCATTCATCTCTAAAAGTAGTATAGGAGGAAGAGCTTTCAGTTATCAGGCCCCACTTCTCTGGAACCATCTACCAACCACGGTTCGGGGGGCAGACACCCTCTCTACCTTTAAGGTTAGGCTCAAAACATTCCTCTTTGATAAAGCTTTTAGTTAGGAACCAGCTCATAGCTCATAATTAAGATGCAATAGGCATAGACTGCCGGGGGGGGGGGGGTCTGGCATGCTCGGTTGGAGAGAGGTTGGAGAGGGCGTTAAGAGAGAGGTCATTTAGGTTAGAGAGGGACCGGAGAGGGTCCCATTCCTCTTTCAAACACTCCCTCTATGTCTGCTTCTTCCCTTGTGTGTTTGCTCCTGTACTCCTTCTGGCTTTTGTCTTGCAGGTCCGTGGGATCCTCAGTGTGGAGTTACAGAGACTCAGCGGCTCTGTCTCCACCCTTTTCTCTGCACACACCCAACACAGCATAACGTGGATGGCTGTTCATCATAGGAATGGGATCCACACAAGGTTCCTGCTGCTTAACAGAAGGTTTTCCTTGCCGCCATGATGAATTCATGTTGGGTGTGGGATACATATGTATGTGTATATACGTATATATGCATATGTGTGTATCCATAAAATGAAGAGTCCATCCTTAAGACTGCTCTACTGTAAAGTGCCTTGAGATACCATTGGTTATGATTTGGCGCTATACAAATAAAGATTGATTGATTGATTGATTGATTGATATATGCATATGTGTGTATCCATAAAATGAAGAGTCCGTCCTTAAGACTGCTCTACTGTAAAGTGTCTTGAGATACCATTGGTTATGATTTGGCGCTATACAAATAAAAGATTGATTGATTGATTGATTGATTGATTGATTGATTGATTGATTGAATGATTGGTAAGACAAACCAAATGGCAAAGCGACAAGAGAAATAAAAGTAATTTCAGTTGTAAATTTGAGTTGTCCTCATGTCCTTTGGAGGTTGAACAAGAGGTGGACTTGACAGTAGAGTAGTGCTAAGCATGTCTGCCTCACAACACCAAAAGCCCTGTGGTGGACACTTGGGTCCTTTCTTTGTGGAGTTTGCATGTTCTCCCCATGCTTGTGTAGTTTTTTTTGGTACTCTGGCTTCATTCCACAATCCAGAAAAAAACTGTAGGTTAATTGTAAATCTAAACTTCCCGTAGGAGTGATTGGAAGTGTGAATGGTTGTCTGTGTGCTGCCCTGTGACGGACTGGCGCCCTGTCCATGGTGTACCCCCCGCCTTGCACTTAAAGAAAGCTGGAGATAGGCACCAGAAAAAGGAGCAAGAAGGTCGGAAAAAGGATGGACAATTACTGTAATCATGTGTCAAGATGTAGCTTCACCTCCCATTGCAGCTCATCTAAGATTGCAGTGTAAATCAGTGTGATTGAGAGCGCCCTATTTAAATGGACGAAAGTGCTAAATTGCTAAGCCATTGAATTGGAGGCGATAAGGTGCAATTCCTTCTCTGCTAAGAGCATAACTGCAGTAACAGCAATTTATTTTAGTGTATTCACTAAAGTGTACTTTGTGTGTGGGACATAAACATTCTCTTCCTTTTAGTCCCACTCGATACTCGGGATTTCTTTTCTCTTATTCCGTGCTGTGTGCACCTGCTGCTCTGCTCCTCTGTCCTTCACTATACTGAAGATAGCCACCTGAGAAATGTAGCAAGCAATACAATTATCAAAACAGCTTAACTACATCAAAGCTATTTCTCTTTTACAAGCTTCATTCCAAGTCATTGCTATCTATTGATCAATGAAGCTGTGAGATTAACAGTTTAGGTCAATTCATGTGTTTAGTAAACTCACTCTCAACACAACGAACAAAAAACTACAAAAAACCCAAAACCTCACATAAACACCACCAAAAGAAAAGGATTAAAACAAAGACAAAAAAACAGGTAGTGTGTGTCGCAGAGTCTGTACGGTCATAAATCTTGAGCTTGTGCTCACTGGCCTGGTGGACACCCGCTCTGTCCGAGGATGTTTGAACCTGAGGTAAATGCAATATTAATTTAATTGCATTATCAGGAAATGCCAGCAAGCTATTTAGGATTTTCAGTTGATTTAAATTATTTATCAGGATTTGTTCATTTATCTATCCATTTGACTATCAATTCATCTACCCACCCAACCATCCATTCAACAAAAATTCACAGAGGTAAAAATTCACTATTAATTCAACACTTTTTTCTAAAGGGCCCATATTATGCTAAATAAACTTTTCTCTGCTTTAAACATCATAAAGTGCTATTAGGGCTTCATACACATGCACAAAGTGTTTTTTTAATTGATTCCCTCAATCGTTAGTTCGTGGTTGATTTGCTCCTTTCTTAATACAGGGTCAGCCCAAACACCTCGATTCAGTTTGATGACGCGTTCCCATTTGGGTGATGAATTTGACGCTGCACTGAGCAGGAGAAGCCACGCCTCCAGGAAGCTCTTTTTCGTGATTGACATGTAAACAGACACGCCCACGAAGGTGAGCATTTCAGCGTCCTTCGCACAGTGCTATATATGTATTTTCTACAGTCTATGTATGTGCCGGCAAAGCCCCGCCCCCACGCTCTGTCCCGTGTTTATAAAGCAGCATGAGCTTGGCTACAGAGTGGGTGGGAGGAGGGCGGGACGTCCTCTGGCTCTACGTCACCATGCGGGGAGGAGGAAGTCAGTGTCTCGTCTATAGACTCGCCCACTCATGAATATTTATAAGTAAGCCGCAAATCAGCCTGTTTGTGTAGAATTGCTCAGAAAGTGACTTTTCAGAGTTCGCATTCCTTCAGCCTCATTCAGAGGGCCAAAGATGAAAAAGTTCTGTTTCCTCCCTCCCTTGTTATTCCACATTTTGTAAAAAAAGTCAGCTTCAAACAGGCGAGTGGGATTTTCCCCCCAATAATACTTCATAAGGTGGAAACTCCTCCTCCTGACAATCCTTGCTCCTCCTACCCTACATAAGAATGTGAGCTCCTCCCTCTCAAACTACCTCAGATGTAAAACAAACACTGCAGTTTAATATGAAATATACTTTATTGTCATTTATGTAAAGCAATACACAAAATGTGTTCTCTGCATTTAACCCCTCCCTGAGGAGCAGTGGGCAGCCACGGTGTAGCGCCCAGGGAGCAGTTAGAGTTAATATAAGGGACCGATCAACATTTCACAGTGATGGACCAAGAAGATTTGAACCAGTGAGCCAACGATTCAAGCCTGCTCCCTTAACCACTCGTCCTTTTAGCAACAGATATATCTTTACATTCAGTATATGAATAATCCAGAAGGTAAATAATCCGAAGTGCAGCGTGAGCGCTCACAATCAGTTATTGTCTTTAACCTGATCTGACGGTTTGCCACCGCTGGGGGGTATGGCTGGTGCTCGGCTGTGCCTAGGGGATGGGGGTGCCGCTGTGCTCCGTGGCGCGACATTCTTTGGCGCCATTTTAAGTGTATCAAAATCTTAACTGGAAATAAAACTATATTTATATCTTAAGTAGGTGGCCAGAGTGTCTCCATGATTCTAATCATTCTATATTTACCTTTTAATACCTTTGTACACGTTTGCTGTGTGTGTGTGTGTGTGTGTGTGTGTGTGTGTGTGTGTGTGTGTGTGTGTGTGTGTGTGTGTGTGTGTGTGTGTGTGTGTGTGTGTGTGTGTGTGCGTGTGTGTGTGTGTGTTCAAGTTTATAACCTGTGGTCTACTGTTGTGTAGTGTGGTCAGCGGTCTACTGTGGTCAAATAAAGTTCTAATAAAAACCGACAAACACGAGATGTGAAATTTGTGTGAACCTGGCTCAGCCTTTCAGAGGGCTCAAACCAAAGATTCGAACAGTGCGTGTGTGTGTCAAAAGTTTTAGAACATCCTAATTTTTTCCAGTTAATTATTGCAATTCAAGTCGTGCAAGTCCAATGAATAGCTTAAAAACTTAAAAATGATGAACATTTCAGAATTATACAAATAGGCTTTTTTCATGGAACAATTTAAAGCTGTTCTGCAGCAATTAAGGTTGAATCAGCCTTAACTAATTCCTAGTGTTCCAACTTTTCTTGGTTCCAACTTACTTCCAACCTCCTGTGTTTGCATAAAAGCAGTGTTGGAACACACTGTGGTACCACACCCTCATGAGCATCAGGTGAACAATATTGTTCATGGATTCCATCATTTCTTTTTCAACTGAAATTGCTTGATTGTTCTATGCTTTCATTTCAGAGTGCAATGACACAATAAACTGAATAGTTTTCAGTAAAAAACTGGAAAAAGTGTAATGTTCTAAAACTGTTCACCCGCTAGTGTGTGTGTGTGTGTGTATATATATATATATATATATATATATATATATATATATATATATAAATTACCAGCCACCCCTACATTGTAGCAAAAGTATGTCCCAAGCACAATATTTAATAAAGCACTGAAACATAGTAAAACACATTTATAAAATACATGCAATAGATATGGAGTCTTTAGGTTTTTGCAGTTTTTTTCAACTTTGAGTTGTCGCCTGGAATTTAAATGGGGTTGCCTAAAATGTCTAGTAATTGGTAATAAAAAAAAACAAAAACAAAACATAGTTAAAAAACGATTAAAGTTTTATTTAATTATTATTATTTTTCAAATACACACACGCATGTAAACACACATTAAATATCAAATAACTGTATCCTATACTTAAACATTCTCAAACATAAATCTAGTTCAATAAAATGTAGTATAAAGTCCTGGCTACTCTGTATTTGTAACACACTTTAATAAACTTGATCAAAAACTAATTCTAAGTGTCACAAGACACTTGTGATATTAAAATGGGGTCATGACCCCAAAAAAGGTTGGGAACCTCTGGGTTATTATTGTGAAGAAAAAAATAAAGCTTATATACAATGCAAGAATACTAGTATAGTTTCTAGGGCCCAAAATCTGGTGCAACGCCCCTGGCCAGGAGACCCATCCCATGGGAGCCTGGCCCCAGTGCCATTGGCCACTGGATAGTGCCAAGTAGCACATCTGGAAACCCAAACCTGCAACACACCCCAAACCACACCGTGCCTCATGGTGCACCATGGCCCCTTAGCATGACAGGAGGCCAACCACACCCCCCAGGGGTCCAGCCCACCGCACCGCCACAAGGAGCCACACTGCAAAGGGTACATCAATGCCAGCACCTGCACAGCCCCACAACACGACACCGCCCAACTGCATTTATTTTACTTAAAAAAGGTTAAAATGCATAAAAAGATACCAATTATGTAGTAACTTAGTATATGCGCTCACTTTAATTTGTTACTTACTAAATTACGTATGTAATTTATTCTGTTATTCAATGTGTCAAAATATCAGGTGGTGCGACTCTCTGGCCATGACCTGTTTTGAAAAAAATCTTTAAAATTACTAAGATTAATTATTTTCTGCCCTATTTCAATGTGTCCTGTATAAGTTTTATATTTATATATATATATATATATATATATATATATATATATATATATATATATATATATATATATATATATATATATATATATATATATATAATGCAAGGTTTGCATTAACATTATGATGGAAATATATATATATCATGTATACTGTTTGGCCATGACCTGTTTTGAAAAAAATCTTCAATATTACTAAGATTAATTATTTTCTACCCGATTTCAATGTGTCCTGTATAAGTTTTCAAGTTATATATATCATAATGTTAATGCAAACCTTGTCTGATAATGCCCATTGACATAAACCAGATACATTTTTGTTGGGTCTATATTTTATGAGCAATGTCTTTACAAATCTACTGGGTGGCACGATTTATTTTTATTTATTTATTTGAATTCCAAGCAAAGCAGTTTATGAAGTTGGGTCATTATCCCGGAAGATGCTAGCATATATGCAAACGAGGGACTTTGCGTCATTGGGCATTTTGCTTTAAAAAAAAATGGTCAATAATTTATAATGGCCACATGGAAAATGGAGCCTAATTAAGTAATTAAAAGAAAATGTTGGTAATTATTGTTCTGCTGTGAAAAGAAACTGCGGTCGACCTTTTGTGGTGGATTCAGTGTGCACCACTGCGAGCTTTCATTGGAGACGCGCGCACGAGGAGGATGCACTGTCGCCTTTCTTCTGTAGGACCGCAAGCTTGGCTATAAAAGAGCCACCAAGAGGCTGATGGCTCATACGCGCACCCGCACTCTCCACGCGTCTCTGGCTGCCGCGCGCATCAGCGCCTTTACGCGCATGTCCAACAAAGCCTGTTCTTTTTCTCCTATTCTCTCTCGGGAGTTTTCAATATGAACGAGGTTAGGCTCATAAACTTTGTGTAACAACAACAATCCCGCATCGCGCGGGACTTTACGCGGTGTCTTTACGCAAATTGAAGCGCACGCCTGTGCAAGATTGAGACTTCGCGTAAAGTTGCGAGCATGAGAAAACAAGTGTAAAGTGTAGTTTCTCTTTCTTTGGTGTCACCCAGCAAGCAGCGGACACTAGGGAATGGGCAATGGATAACTTCAGCTTGTCAGTGAACCCTGCGTCCTCCACCGTGGTGGCTGAAGTCACCACCGACGACCCCTTTAATGGACCCATCAGCAATGTCGCGCCATGGAACTTCACCATCCTGGCTGTGCTCATGTTCGTCATCACATCGTTGTCTCTGACTGAAAATTTCCTCGTCATGTTTGTTACTTTCAAATTTAAACAACTGAGACAACCCTTAAATTACATCATAGTGAACCTGGCCATCGCTGACTTCCTTGTCTCTCTCACTGGTGGACTAATAAGTTTCCTCACCAACGCACGGGGATATTTCTTCCTGGGGAGATGGGCTTGTGTCGTGGAAGGGTTTGCTGTGACTTTTTTCGGTACGTTTACACTTCTATTAACTACTTAGCTGCAGTGCATCAGTAGAGCTCCATGTCCCTCAGATAACTTTACCACATCCCACTGGACTTTAACATCTTACAGAGGTAGAAGTTATTTGAACAGTTTTCAAATATATCTTATCTTATTTTCTTTTCTTTTTTTTTTTTTAACTATACATTTGTCTGTCACTGATTCAATATATGGACTTCCCACTATTCTGTTGTGAAAGAATGTTGGTGTTAAAACAATGCAAACTGTTTTATACATCTTTATGTATCTAATGTGCTGATGAGCTATAGTACAACACATACTGTAAATGATGTGGTATTGTGCACATTGGACAAAAATGTGTATTTAATAACTTACAAAGTTTTGGTTTGTGTGCTTCAATATCAGATATCAGTCTGATAAATTATAACTTCACAAAGTATTTGTTGCTTATTTCGCACAATAAGGTAAATGTGCACATGATATAAGCGTCTGTAATTACATGTTTGGAAGACAAATGTAACAGGATTACAATGTTGACTCAAAGGCACATTATAATAATAATAATAATAATAATAATACAAAATTCAAATACAAAATACAAAAATTTCAAAACACCAAGGACACTGTGTAGTGGAGTCATAAAAAGAATGAAAAAGGGGGCAACAGAATAAAACAGCCCTAACTCTGGCATTGAGATGGTGAGTGTGTGAGTGGGTGGTGTAGGACTGTATGAAAAGGTGAGTTTTGAGTTTAGTTATGATAAAGTAATCAAATGAAGAGCAGAAAGTAAACATTATTCCTCTAAAAATATGCCCTGTAACATAAAAGGACATTTAAAAGCTTATCCAAATGCATTACTCCAACATTTTGTACTCTAACACAGTAGTTGCTACTTTGAATGTTTTTGACCTTTGCATACGCCACAAGAGAAATAACAAAGTTAATGTAAAGTTTGTTTGTCTACTCTGTGAAAAATGCTTCTTTAGCGAGTGGAACATAGTTTGTGTGTTAGTGAATGTCACTTTTGTTGATTTGAATAGACAGCAACATGTAATTCAATCCATATTTAACATTTATTGTAAGGGCTGCCTGATGCTGCATCAGTTTGCAGTGCTTTACAGTGCAGAGATCGGCTCTGGGAAATCATGGATCAATAAAGTTTTATACTAAAGAAGCTGGGATAAGGTCCAGTGGAGCCTAGACAACACTGGACAGATACACAAGATATAATAAATGACTGAACCATGATGATTTAGATCTTCATTATGTGTGCCATGTGGTTTTAGAAAAAAGTCCATTTTAAATATATATAGACAGATGGATACGGCAGCTTAAGAGTAACATACAGTAATAAATACAAATGACAAAGAGAAATATATGTGTAAAAAAGGCTGAAAGGAAGAACAGTCATGCAAAATATAAGGCATGTTGCTAACCGACTTTTTTGCCTTGCCGACTACACTGATGTTTCCTTATCAACTAGTTTATTACACAAGGTTTTTCTAAAACAGTTCAATTTCAGCACAAAAATAATCTACAAGGGAAAATATTTTCTTTAATAATATTGCATTTAAAATGTGAAAGGATCCTCTGCATAACAAGTTATTAGTTTTAACTACTACTGAGATGTGCTCACTGTGAGACAGATGATCAGCTGAAAACTGCTGAACATCAAGGTATCTCCTCAGTGATGATTTCAAGTAAGCAAACCACACTGAAATCAAACCAATGACCACTGGAATCAAAATGTGGCATTTCCTTAGTTCAACATTAAACAACATGAAACTATGGACTCTAAAAAAGTAAACAAAATAAACAGATGTTCAAATGACAAATCAGTCATCAGAACTCTCAATAATAACATTTTCGGGTCTCACATTTGGCAACCAAATGATAAGACAGTATGATGGAGAAAGACATAGAAGTGTGGAATAACGACCTACTAAATACAAAGCGGTGAAGCTCTGACTATTTAGCAGATATGCTCAGTAAATTTAAAAACATCTTCAATATGATCACTTTTAATGTCTGTCACACACCCGATCTCTCATGCTATTTTAAACGCACACAGGAACGAGTATTAGTACACACACACCAGAGCTGGGCTAAATGGACCAAAACTTTAGGTTATTTACATAACCCCGGTTCTGTGAGTAATATGAGTGAGATGTCTCACTATGAGATGCACGCTCCTAGCAGCCATCAGAAGCACTTTTTCTCAAAGTTTCTCAGAAAAACTTGTCCATCCGCCAGGGACACTCCCACCTCCTGTAAGAGGAAGGGCAGATGGGCAGTTCCTCATTCAATTAAGCACCTCTTTTCACTCGTTTGAGCAAGAAGGGTTGTCTGGTTAGACATCTCACTCATATTACTAATATTAATATTAATCTCAATAATTCTATTTAGAATAAAGTCTTACCAGAAAGACAATTCTGGGTTAAATTTGATGATCCAAACGCCATACATGTTCTGTAGCGTGGCTTGTTACGGTAGAGGGTCGTCTTCTGATCGAGAGGTTGGGGGTTCAATCCCAGTACCTGACTCTATGTGTCGAAGTGTCCTTGGGCAAGACACTGAACCCTAAGTTGCTCCCAGTGGTCGACTAGCGCCTTGCATGGCAGTCCTGTCCCACTGGTGTGTGAATGTGAGAGTGATTGGGTGAATGAGCTGATATGTAAAGCTCTTTGAGACTGCTTCAGTGTGGTGATAAAGTGCTATATAAATCAAGTCCATTTACCAATTAACTGTGCTTTTTATGCTGTTCTTAGAAGTAGTGAAAGCAGTGACTCCTAAAACAAGTATTTTAAAACAAAATAAGCTATAAAAAATATACCAATATAGGTTTTATTGTAATTTTTTTTCCCCCCCAAAATAGAAAACTCAATATATCTTGAATCTCAATATATCGCCCAGCTGTAATACACACACACACACATGCACGCGATCATGTATTGTTGCCAAACGATGGCACGCTAACGTTAGCTTGCTGAGCTGCTGCCTTTGCTAACGTCAGGTGATGCACACTGAGGTCCAGTGATGTTCAGCTTCGACCCAGTTTTTGACGCGTACAATATACATGCCAACATCCCTCCAAAATATCTAGATCTTTGTAACTTGTAAATTACTGAACATTGTTTATTAAACATTATGTTAGTGAGATCTGTTGTACTTATGCAAGCAATCACACAGAAAAGGGGATTCATGAAGACTGATTGGATTTGCTAACAATTATAATGTTATTCTGTTTCAGTTTTGTGGACAACAGATAGTGAGAAAATCTTTATCACAGACTGTCAAACTGCCAGATAAGAGAGGACAGTCATTTGTTATTCATCTACTGGGGACATTTGATAAGTGCCATGTGACTTTATTAGAATAATATTAAATTATTGCTATGTGAGTAACAAGAGCTGCTTTAAAAAGACAGTTTTGGATTAGAATAAGAGATATTCCAAACTGTGATTATTTGAGGGATGTACTGTACACTTTGATTAGCTTTTATAACTTAGATACTCTGCACAAGAGTTTATGGAGTAATAATGAAATGTAATAAAATAAACACAACTACCCGCCACAGGTGATAGATTTCTGGAAAATGAGAAGTCTATGATAAATGAACATCATTGTCTCCTAATGAGAGAAAAAAAGTGATTTTAGACCCTGGGGTTCATTAGAGGTCAATAAGTTCAGTAAAACTCTAGTCTCTAGTTTAATACTAACTAGGGATGGGATAAACGATTATTTTTTAAACGTTTAATCTCGCGACAATTCATTTTCCCAGTTTGATTCGATTATCGATTATCTCCCCATTAATTTACTAAAAGTAATTCAAACATGTTGATTAACATATCTAAATTGAAAAAAAAAAAAAAAAAACATGAATTCCTTAACAATGTAATACATGTTTATTGCTATTCAACTCAAAATTCAAAAATAAAGTTCAAGTAGCAATATGAAAGTACAAAATAATGCATTCATAGTCAGAGGTAGCATTCAATAAAATATAAATTGGCAGTGGGAGCTGGCAGCAGTGACGTGTCGTGACCACTAGGGTTGGGTAGGCACGTTACAAATCGAGACCACCAATGACAATTTCATATGTTTCTGCTGGCAAGTGTTAATTCAATTCAACTTTATTTGTATAAAGCAATTTACAACAAATTCATCTCAATGCGCTTATCAAAATATAAAATTAATTCCTTCTGTACCATTCACTTTGGAAAGTCCGCACACTTTTCTGACCTTTCTTTTGCTGAAGGTCTGGTCGCTCAGGTGTTGGTCTCCCATCTTTTAAAAGCTGTCACTTTTCTTTAAAAGAAAGTTGTGAAAATGTATTTATCCTCTCCATCGTTGTCTTCCTACCTGTAGTGTAATCCCGGGTGGTATCCTGTCAACTAGATGTGGCCACGTGATATCTATTTTGTATTCACTAATGCACTGTGATTGTACGTATAGGAATTAACATAGCACGGTTACGTCCAAAGGCAGCGTGGCTATTTGCCTTTTTGCGTAAATGGTTTTTCATAGTGGGTCTGTGGGGAACTGACTGTGCATGTGCAAACATCCGTTCACGTGATATGGGGCTAAACTTTAGCCCCTAAAGGCAGAGCAGCAGTGTGCCTTGGGGAGAGGTGTGTCTTCCTCCCCGTAATAGTGTGCAGTGTCTCTGCCGGTTCAGGAAATAGGCATAGCGATGTTTAGTCCCTTATTTGGGCTATGAAAAGCACAAAAATGCAGACACTTTCAAACTTATAGGTACTGTAGGCTATCGAAAATTGAAAAAATATATATTATGATTAAAACAAACAAAAAAAAAAAAAAAGAAAAAGATTAAAAATAATAAAAATGAATACGTCATTCATTTAAATTCACCCTGGGTAGGCACTGCCTACCTTGCCTACCCTGACTGCACATGCCTGGTGTTATCCCACCCACTAGCTAGAGAACGTAGCAGCAGCGGTCACGTGGAATTAATTCACTAATGTACTGTGAACTTAGGTATAGCATTTAGCATAGCGCGGTTAGGTCCAAAGGCAGCTCTCTACGCTGCCTTTTGACGTAAATGGTTGTCATCTTGGTGAACTGACTGCGCATGCGCAAACATAAAAACATACAATGGGAACTAAGGCAGAGCAGCAACGTGCCTTTGGGAGGAGGCGTGGCCTCCTCCTGCCTGACAGTGGAAGGCAGCCGTTCCAGGAAATAGCGCTATTTAGTATTTTGGGCTATGAAACGCACAAAATGCTGACACTTTCAAACTTATATGTACTGTAGGCTATTGGAAATGGAAAAATAAATAATTTACAATTATATTATAATTAAAACAAATAATCAAAATATCAATTCACCCTTGGGTAGGCACTGCCTACCTTGCCTACCCTGACGGCATGTCACTGGCCGGCAGTCTGTCATGGTGTCCTTCCTGAACCAACAGAATTTAAGATTTATGTTGAAAACACCTAGGCCTAGCTTTATGAAAAAAGTGCATCTTTTAATTCTTCATTCACATGAAAATAACAACAACTTAACGTAATACACTCTGCCACTCACATTTTTTTTAAACTTAAAATTCCAAATGCTAATACAGAAGGTGCTTTTCCAACAAAGAATAAAAAACTTTCATTTTACCTTAAGACTGCATCTCTAGTGACCAAACCAAAAGACACGTGATGGAGTCACACAGTCATGGTCTGCAAATATGCGGCTCGGGGCCAGATCCAGACCAGGGGCCGGCTTTTGAGTACCTCCCCCCATGGTATCGCTTTTCCAGGGAAGCTGCAATACGTGTGCGCTCTGTTGCAGCCTCCCATCCAATACCACAGCTGCATCAAAACATTCACAATTAGAATAGACTTTATTGTCATATATGTACAGCTATATACACAAAACTAGTTCTCTGCATTTAACCCATCCCTTAGGAGCAGTGGACAGTCATTGTGTAGCGATTACAAGCCCACTTCCTAACCGCGAGGCCACCACTGCCCCAAGTCTCATAAATGACATATTATGTAATGTCACTTATTGCAACGTCATTCTTTTAAACACTGACAGGTGTAAAAAACACAGTACAGTAACTACTTAGCCAACTCACACAGAACTGTATCTGATCATACATGCTGCTTCAGTTTTTCTCTATGAAAAAATGACGAAGGGCCTATTCACACCTGCCTGTTAGTTCCAACTTTTCTCCAAAGATTGATTTGTTTGGACCTATGTGAACACAGCAATCTCTCTCTGTAGCGACATAAACCAAGTGGCCCAAGATCGCCTAGAAGAGATGGTCTCGGCTCGATTACATTTGACACCTATAGCGGTTCATTTGAAGTGAGAACATAATCAACACAGCAACCAACATAACTGATGTATCACTGTGGTTCATCCTTCCATTTTCTGACCCACTTGTTCCGATTTTTAGGGTCGCGGGGGTCTGTGGGTGCCTTTCTCCAGCTCTCAATAGGCGGGGGTGCACCCTGGACAGGGTGCCAGTACCGCTGCGGTTCATTCACCAATAAAGAGGTGCAGTGATACACCTGGCTGCCAGCCATCAACCAAAGCAACCAAAACAATAGGAGAAGGTCAGATGCCTCATCAAAATCTGGGCAGATGAGCATCTTACAGATGAGCTTACCTGACACACCGTCTGTAGTGTGTGGGAATATGTGATGTGCAGAAAGTTGCCCATCGCAGTCCGTCTATGTTGAGGCGGGACACCTTCCTCTCATCATATGGGGTAAGTCATTATTACCATGTGCAGTGTAGATTCCCGCTAGAAATGGACATTTTCTTCATTCATGTAACACTGGCAGAGTAACCACAGAAACCCACAAAAACAAACTAGCGTCACATGCTGTTGGTGTTCCATAGAGATCCCGACTTCTGGTGACTAGTTTTGTTTACATCGCCATGTTGGCAGGAGAAGCATGATGTCCGCTTCAAGCCTGTAGAATTTACTGTACACTTTACTCATATTGATATTGAACGATATCACACAAAATTTGATTGTTCAACATAACCGACCCTTATAATGCACCTGTCATGCTTTTTACGTCTATCGAGTCAGCTATAACAAAGGCCAAAGGTCCAGATCCACAGTATTCGCATATATACAACTACCGTAATTTCCGGACTATAAGCCGCTACTTTTTTCTCACGCTTTAAACCCTGCGGCTTAAAAAATTACCCGGCTTAATTGTGGATTTTATATGCTTCATGGCGCCACAAAATTGAGCTCTGTCACATTAGACCAGATGGAACAATTAAATTGTTAACATTAAATTGTTCTTGCTTTTGCTGAATCATTCTGATCAGTTACTCATTTTGTGATGGACACTGCCTCATCATAGCGACGATGCAGAGAGAGAGAGAGAGAGAGAGAGAGCGCACGCTGCAGCAGCAGCAACGTGGATGAAGTCAGCCAGTTCTTAATAGAAGGATTAACAGCATAGTTGTAAATCACCACGTTAGGTTTGTTCAGGATTGATCAGTGATCTGAACTCTGAGGATGATGGAGACCC
Organism: Gouania willdenowi; assembly: GCF_900634775.1. Lineage (NCBI taxonomy): Eukaryota > Metazoa > Chordata > Actinopteri > Blenniiformes > Gobiesocidae > Gouania > Gouania willdenowi. The sequence goes on along the minus strand of NC_041058.1, from coordinate 27,128,928 downwards.
TTTCGTAAGGAGGACGGACAGACAGAGCAGAGATCAGAACAGCCTGGATACAGGCTGGTTCCAGTAAAAAGGACCATAAAAAGCAGTTGAAACACGTACATTTCCGTGCAACCTAAATTGAGCACAGCAGCCTGCCTACCTGCTTGTTCTGATTGGCCGAATTGTCTGAAGGGCACCCTCATCAGCCAATAGGGTGTGGCCTTTGTTAAGCTGTGGCATTTATGTGGATTTTTCTTAGAAAATTGCTAAATGATTGTAATGCGGCTAATAAAACAATGTGCTTTATAGCCCGGAAATGACAATACTTCATTAACTTTTCGTCATCCTACCCTGGAGAATGCTGAAATGCTGTTTTACTTTAACTTTTTTCTTCCAGGATTTCTAACCAATGAGAGAACAGCTGCTGACTGAGAATGGCACTTGTTTACAACTTTGTACCGATACCGGCTGTTGCCGTGTGAACACAAACAAGCCAAATTAAATGTGCAAATATTGTATTCTATTGGTGTGAATACACCCTTAATAACACTGACTTTAACCGTTTACTGCTTTTAAATTGTTGAGACTACAAGAAACGTCTAAGCCCCAATTTCCACTGGATGCGTAACTGCTGCATAACAGCAATGGAGCTGACATGTTTTTATTCTGTCAATGTGTCAATTTTGACCGCATGCGTATGTGGTCCATTACTGCTGCGTAACTACTCCGTAATGTTGGTGTCCTCTGCAACACATACACAGACCTTCTATTTTTGCCGGACGCTAGAGCTACAATTCGCTATATCCCATGATTACGCATGAATCACAGACTTAGGCAGTGGGGATTGGCGTACAGCTATTATGAGACATTATTGAGTAGTTACGCATCCAGTGGAAATTCGGTGTTAAACATGTACGTCCTTTTTTTCCCCACTCTGTTTCCTCTTCTCACTCTTTTTACTCGGTAACAATTGACCTTGACATCTCTGATCAGTAACTCTGTTATGAAATGAAAAATGCCATAGGGGTCACAGACAGCGCACTTTGATTAAATTTGAATTGAATTGAAATACCCTCTGACCTTAGTAAGCAGAGTGCGTCTCCAGCAGTCCTGAATAGGATAAATGAATAGAAAAGATAAATAATCAACTCTATATAAAGAATTGTTAATACGCCAAAATTGATGTTCTACTTTCATTTGTAGCAATAGCCTAATTATTTTCACATAATAATAATAATTGTCAAGTCAATCTCAATTTTTGTGCTGTTCCTGACTTGAGGGAACTGCTCCGGGACTTCACTCAATGAACCAGACCTTCAATTACTTTTTCTCTTTATTTAACGTAATTTCTGTGGGTCGGAACATCAGTTCAGGTGAAAAACCTCAAAAAGAAAATACACAGTACAAAACCAATTAGACAACCATTTGTGAATTGAAATCAAATTTAGCTTTTCACCCTTTTTATCTTACCAAACATATTAATTTATTGGTATTTTAACATCTTTGTCTGGTATCCATTTGCCCAGTTTTAACAAAGAACCAAACCAAATCAAATATGTATTCATCCTTCTTAACTAAATTCTTTAACAAAATCAGACTGTTAAAGTAAGTTCACTTAGTACTTTTAACTCAGGTATTTTTAAACCACAGCATTTTTAACAATGTAAAACATTTTTTACTTACTTATTTAACCAAATATGTGTAACCATTGTATCTTAGCTTATCTCTGCAGTTAACATGGCGCTGGAAATAAACATGATAACCCTTTAAATGAAACAAGCATCAAACTCAATAACAATCCTTGCATTTGCCAGTAACCAGTAAACAATTTGCTAAACTTTACAAATAAATTAAGAAGAAAAAAATGCATTCAACTTAATTTTTTCAATGCCAAACAATGTCAATCTGTTTCCTGTCTATTTTAAATGAATTGTCCAACTAACAGAAGTTTTTAATGCTTGTGGTTATGTAGGTGCTTACCAGCTGCCCATACATTCATAATAAGAGTTTTTGCACAAAGTTCAGTCCCAGCTGAGGAAACAGAACTTTCTTCTCCGAGGCATGCATTGCCATTGCCTCAATGCTCCCACAGTGGCTGGTTTGTAATTAAAAGAATCAGGTGTGCACACTCACATGTGGGAGGGGCTTCCACAAGGCCCCTCCCCTGCTTAGCAGGAGGGTGAAAGGCAGCTCACAGGCAGTTTTACAGAACAATAATAATAATAATAATAATAATAATAATAATAATAATAATAATAATAATAATAAATGTGATGATCAAAATATCAATGGAAAGCAGATGACTATAAATACATGTATGTATATCTCAAGGCCAAATCTTTTTTAGATCTCTTTAGCTAAATATCTTCATTTCCAATGTTTCCCTTTGTCCTTTCCAGTGTGTCAGGCAGGCAGACACAAAGACTTTCTGACTGTGGGGAGATGTGTAATTAACTGATCTCTGAGAGTGACTTATTACCACAATTAAATCCTGCCTATTTTATCCCATTTATGTACTGCCTAATGCACCCACCCTGGATCATTAAACTATTTCTAGAAACAGCTTGGACGCTTCCACCTTTGTGAGGTGTTGAAGTGTTTTTTTTTCTTGTCAGAAATATGGATGAAAGTACGACATACCCAGATGGCCCATGTGGATGGAGCCAATCAAACTCATGACGTTAAACATTCTGGTATGGAATAGGATATATGGAATGTACAACACAAGTACTTCTTGGGCCTGTACCATGAAACTATATAAACATATACGGGATATCTCTCCGTTAACGTGCTTCACTTAACCAAACATTTGCAATCCCAGAGCAGCTGTACTATGAAGCTTGTTGTCAAAATGATAACTTAAGCCTTAAGGGGTTTCCAACCTGGATGAGTACGCACTGACACAAAAAGGTGGAGTTTGCTGCTTACATCTGCCTGTCTGTTGCTGCATGTCTCCATGTGTGCAGCTCTGTTTCCTGTCTGTTTCCTGTGGCTGCGTGTGTGGCTCTAGTGTGCGCATCTCTGCACACTGACAGCAGATCAGTGATTAGGAGCATTTGTCAGTCCACGACTGGCAGGCGGAGGTGTTGTTTCATTTCCAGTGTTGCGTCCAGGTTTTGGTTGGAAGTTTAAGTTCTCGTCAGTTAGTCAGCCTTTTGGTTTAACCTGTGCTGTGTGGAGGAGTGTGTGTCTGCATCCACGATTAGAGAAAGTCACAGGAGTGACGTCAGAGAGACTGCTGCCGGCTACCATGCATGGTTGTGACACAGATATTTATTTTCTTGCTGTTTACATGACTGTTTACTGTGAGACCTCCCTGCATGTCTCTGCGGATCCAAACAGTAGTTTGGTCCACCTTTTGGTCCACTGTGCTTGTCTTCTTCCAGCCTCCAAGTCGACTTCTTCACCTCTCCAAGCCGCCAAGAATGCGCATTCAGCATCATTTGACGTCATGTCTGTAGGACTACGTGGGAAAATCGGCCCCGGAATTGCAGAACAAAATACATCACAAAGTCTGTTCAAAGCAAAAGAGAGAAATGTGTGTGGACTCATTATCTTTGATTTTTAATGCTTCATCACCCATTAGCATTAAAAGACTTAAAATGAATGTTTTTTTTTTGTTTTTATTTTATGAATCTTGCCATATACTCCTTTATTTGATGACATTGGCTCTGCTGCCGCACTACTCTGCTCTGCATAAATGTGTCAAGAAGATGAATTAATGAATGGATGGATGAATAAAAACCTCCCAAAAAAGAAGATAATATATAGGCATTTGTTTTTAAACAATATACAGGGCTTTTTTTTTTTTTTAAATTTAAAGGACATTGTTTTCTTCATTTAAAACATTCTACAATGCCTCTGTTGTCACTGCACAATAATTTACAATTAGATCTGTGATTTTTTTCATACACCTGCTTTCACTTCAATTGTGTTTTTCCAGTTTTTGTATCTGTTGACCAGTAGTAATTCGTGGTGAATAGATTTCTAATTATGACTATGTCTCCTACTGTTCCCTCAGGGATCGTGGCTCTCTGGTCCCTGGCTGTTCTGTCCTTTGAGCGCTTCTTTGTGATTTGTCGCCCACTTGGGAACATCCGACTACAGGCCAAGCACGCCATTCTGGGTCTGATGTTTGTTTGGACCTTCTCCTTCATCTGGACCTTCCCACCTGTGCTCGGCTGGAACAGATACACTATCAGCAAGATTGGCACCACCTGTGAACCAGACTGGTGAGTGAAGAGCATTTTATTAAAATAAAATCCAAAAAGATCTATGATTATTGAAGACCACAGATATAGAAGAGAATCGATCTTTAATTATTCAATTTAGTATTTGTCTGACTCTTACTTAACGTTAGGACCTAAAAGTGAGTCTCGCTCATGCTTCCAATGGATCACATGGAGGGAAAAACAATTTTATAATTTATACAACTTATATACATTTTATAAATATGGGTTGGTAGACAAAATTTGGTTCACCTATGATAAGTTTATTCATTGGGTTCAAACACTGCTGCTACAGTATCGTTATGGTATTAAGGCCATATTATATGGTATCGTAAAAAAAATGAAATGACGGAAAAAATGCCGTAGTCTGAATTATTAACGGTAAGTGCCAGGTATGTTAAGAATAAACACACATGCTCAAATGTTCTTCTAATAATTTTTTTTATTTCGTGGCTCATAACTGCAGCATAAAATGCATTATTTTGTGACAGCTTTTAAGAAAATTTGCAGCAAAAGTAGTGCCATTATTATTATTGTTAATATGTGACTTTATTGTTTGCCATATTAATTTGCAAAAAGAAATGTTGCCATTGAATTATTTTACAACAATAAAGTTAAGGGCTCGGATTCACAACAATTTAACAAGATGTAGTCAATTTTCATCACATTTTAAAGGTTTAATGAGAACCAATAGTTGTTTAAGTTTTTGAAACAAAAACAAAAAATCCTAAAATAAATATATGGCACTTTCCCTTTAATAATCTCCTCAATAATGTTGACCTTCAACAGCATGAAAAAAACAAAAGGATTACTCATGACTTTTGCTATGTACACTCTTGCTGCAGAAGAGTCATGCCTGTGAAGCAATCTATTTATTTGTGTGGAGATACCACCAGGGTCTGTCGGACTTGTAGGTTTCACTTTTGCTTTGTCAGGTTCTGGTCAAAGCTTGAATAAGGTTCATATTATAAATGATCTGTGTTTAAAAGCAAATCTGCTCCAAAAAATGCCAAAAAAAAAATATTTCTCTCTTTTTTTACTTCTCCTCTTACTTCTCTGCACCTGCTCATTCATCCTCCATTTTTTTTTTTTTTTCATTCTCCGTCTTTTTTTTCTTCTTTTTTTTTGGTAGACTAATTGCTCTGTGTGCCATAGTCTTGGTCGACCAACCATTTCCTTGGTTGACTACATCCCTAGTCCCTGCTTCCAGGTCTGGTCATAAAAATATCAATATGGCAAAAACAAGTATGTTGACCTACAAATAATGCATCAACCAAATCTGAATGCATTAAAGGTGTGTTAAAAAAGATTTCATCAATTTGTGAAGTCAAAATTTCTGCACGTCTTTCTAACTTTTATGTAGAGGTGGAAAGTGTATTGAAATATTGTAATTAAGTAAAAGCACCACTACTTGGTAGACATTGTACTTCAGTACAAGTAAAAGTACTGCGGCGTATGGGATGCTATTTTTTTCCTTTAAAGTTGAGGGTGCAGCCAATGTGACGTGCGCTCTATGTGTGTATTTTTCAGTCCATCACACACACGTGTCAAGTGAAAGCGGGCGTCGGGAGGCAGAATATTACTGACAATCACCCCTACAGTGGAATGAATGAACTGTAACAGCCACTGAACATCACGGTGAACTGAACGTTCAGAAACGAGCGTCGGATAATGTGGGGAAAGTGAAAACACTCAGAGCCTTAATCATAGGACGGAGGCGTCATGGTGGTGGGAGCGAATGACAGCAGAAGTCATGCATCTGCTGAATTTTTGTTTTTATTTATATATTTCTATGTAAAACAAGATTTCTGATCATTGAAATAAAAATAAAATACCGGTGCTGGCTCGTATGCATTTACGGTGATTACGTTAAGTTATGTTTTTTCAGAAGCTATTGTGTCTTTATTCTGAGTCCGATCGACGTGATCGCTGCTGAGGTGATGGTGCACGGCAGCAGGAATAATTCACAACTGCTTGAAAGAGGCTCATGCTCAGGCTCAGTCATCTAACCATTAGTTTGGCACATGTCAACCTCATTCAAATGCTTACACTTCACCTTGGGAAAATACATAATATTTTCTCATATCAAGCCTAGAGTCCAATGTTTTAAAAACGCTAAAATGTTCTGAACTCCTTCAACTCTAACTATAGTTCCCCCACACACTGCTTGTACTGTATGCCTGATGATATGAGTACAAAATTTAGCCAGTTCTAACCTTGGCCCTTAGGATGTCATTCATGCTATTTAGCTGCTTTGATCATCACCGCACATACTGTATATGAGGGAAAGCATTTCCCTTTAACTGTTGGAAAACCACAGCTAAGCTCAGGGATAACATGTGGTTTAGACAATACATGTAGGAGACCCATTTATAGATGTATGTTGTACACAGATGACCTGATCCACCTCTAGTGTCATGCCGTGATGGCTCATGTGGTTAGCAGCAGGATGCTGAACTGCACAGGTGTGTAAGGACCTAGAATCAGGCCACATTGACAGCCTAATGCATTTTAAATGCCGTATTTTCAAGTACATCGTTTATCGCCACATACATAAGAATATTAAATGCTGACAGGCCTGTGAATGTTAAAATATGTAAAGGTGAGCTTTTGAAGGCCCATGCAGGAGAAGCTGGTGTCAGTGGAATGGTAATACGTGTTTGTGCCCTTGGAGCAGGTTCCAAATTCAATGTATAGCATGTTGCCACTGACTTACCTTAAAATGCTTATTTAGGGTTAAGAGTGGTGTTAAAATATTTTTACATGGTCGCACAGAATCAATGTGCCAAAGGAAAAGATTTTTTTTTTTTAAAGCATAAATTTAACCATCTGTTTAATGTGTTATTCCTTATATGTCCCTTTGTTTGTGGGCCTAAAGATCACCTTTTCAAACCAGAGGTGATGTGATATTCTGGTTAGTATTTTTCAAAAACAAATATGAGTCATTTTAAATTGAAGTTATAATGAAGGACGATTAAATAACAGTAATACTTGTGCACTGGCTTACTTAAGGTTTATGGACAAGTTTATGGCTATAGGAAATAGATGGCCAAATAAAACAAAAGTATCTAAGCTAATGTAACGTAAAGAGCTAACATTAGCATGCCTTTTGAGTTTATGTAACAGCTATAAGTTTGTCAGCTGATTTAAGCATGTTATTATTTATTCTTGAAAGTACATTTACAGTAAATGTTTATTTCTCCAACAAGGCAATGTATATTAAGCTGATTTAAACAGGTAAGTAATACATTTTAGTCTTGTATGCAAAGACAACTGTTTAAGTTGTGTTTCATGGTAGTATTTAGAAAGTGTTTGATGTGTTCATATTTTTTTATGAGGCCAGCTGCTAACACTAAGAAAAAGTAAAGTGAATACATTCCAAAATGATGATTTTGATGTAGTCAAATCAAGTCTAGCAGTAAAGTAGTTTATTTTAACCACGGTCAAAGTCAAAGTCAGCTTTATTGTTGAATCCATTACATGTACAAGGCATGTAGAGAATCATAATTATTGTTCTCTCCTCCCCAAATATTTACAAACACAAAAACACAACAATATAGAATATATAAATGATAGACAGCACAACAACCGCATAACAAGTATTTACAATATTTACAGTGAGAGTGCAGATATGAATATGAAAATAAATATATAAGAAAACTATGACATATTACAGTAGTGCAAAGCAGTGTGATGCTGCATGAAGTGGCTGGTGTAAACGTGATTATCAGTTGGTTCAGATTTTGTGTGCGTTTTCTGACAGCCTGGGGGTTGAAGCTGTCCCTTTGTCTGCTGGTCCTGGCCCAGAGACTCTGCAGCCTCCTCCAAGATGGCAGCAGACTGAAAAAGTTGTGTAGTGGGTGGGTGGAGTCACCCACAATACAGAGGGGTTTGGGGGTGGGACGGGTGCTGTAAATGTCCTGGAGGACATCAGAGGGTGAAATAAGCATGTGTTTGGGGAATATGAGCCTATTCTACAGGTGCGTTCTAACCAAACGCGACTCACTGAAGTCACCTGTGATGAGTGGCTTTAACATCGTTGCACTTTTTGGTCGCTTCAACACTTCATCGCTTAGAATTTAAAAGACTTATTCAAGGAGTGTTCCACTTTCATTTGGCCCTAGTAAGTTGGGGAAGTGTACAGCCTTCCGCTGCAGTCTTGACTCTAAAGACAGTGACGGCCGCTTGACATCGCGTCATTTACATTGATTTTGAATGTAATGTAGTTGCCAGTTGTCTGGAAAAGGAAAAAGGACATCCCAAGAAAACATCATAAAAACGATGACCCAGGTTGGATTCATACCCATGACCCTATGCTCTTTAAGGTACTTACTTAACCGTTACGCCACCATAGCATTCGTATTACAACTGGCACTTTACGGTCAATGAGTATATATTCAACAGTATTTCAGTAAGAAATAATGTAAATATCAAGCCTTAAATTGACATATCCCCCTTTACATTTACCACAGGTTTGTATCCAGGAAACTTAAGAAAAGACGGCAGTAGGCGTTTTAATGCAGAGCAACTTTTGTGATTGCTCTGCATACAGTGCCTTACCCTAAATACTCTGCATCCCCAATGTTGTACAGAAAACTACCGTTTGCAAAAAAAGTAAAGCAGCACACAACATTTATAACGATGTGAGTGCACGTCTGCAGTGTGTGATGTTACAAATGTGTGGTTATAGAAGAGTGTTAAGGTAAATTAAAGTGTTCCTTGAGAAGCGGTGTTCAGGTGGGTGGAGGTAGGTAATTAGACAACCTGCCAGCCAGCAGGTTCAGTTCACGGAGAATGTTACCGTGGTGACAGACTCAGAGTACAACTTACCTTGCTTTCTAGAATCGGAAACTCAGAGTTTCGCTCATTTGAGCCCGAACATACTCAGAGTTTGAACATAACCCGCTTTTTGGAAAACCCCTCAGAAGTGATGTGGCATAAACAAAAATAAACAGCTACAAAATATTTTACAAAATCCCCATATCCATATACTCTATAGTGAATGCAAATTATTCAACCTGAAACTTGAATTAAATAAAAACTATGTTTGCATTGCTGTGGAAGGAAAAATATTTAAAATTTTTGTTTATTAATACGTACTTTAATTTCCACCACAATCATCTGTCATTTAGCATTTCAATAACAAGTAAAAAGTGATTTTTTGCTTTCTCTTTATTTAAAGGACTATGTGCAGTTACATTACCTACAAATAAAAAGATGGCTACATCAGATTTAGCACTGTGCTCATTTTACCATGCTAATTTACACTTTCTTGTCCATTTATTAACAGGTATTCAAGGGATGTGACAGCTCACAGTTACATCATTACCTTCTTCATCACCTGTTTCATATTTCCCCTCGGAGTGATTTTCTACTGCTACGGAAAACTACTCCGGAAGCTCAGGAAGGTCAGATATATACAACCTGCAGAGAAGGCATGAATTAATAAATCTTTATTTGAAAGAAAATGCTGCAATAAGTTTTCAATTTAAGAACCAATGGTAAATACAAACACGTGATTTGATTTTTACTTTTATTTTTTTTATTTTTTATGCATGTGCTTGATGAAAGCATTAAAGCATAGTTGACCTCATTATAGAATGGTAGCCTACCAACTTTTACTGTTATCCAAATAGTGATTTAGAACTACAAAGATGATTAAAAATGCAGTGTATTTTTTGATCTTTCAACTTAACATCTTTACATGTAGTTGTTCAAATCTCCTATTTTCCAGGTATCCAATGGTCGTCTTGCTACTGCTAGAAAGCCTGAGCGTCAGGTGACTCGCATGGTGGTGGTGATGATTGTGGCCTTCATGGTAGGATGGACGCCATACGCCACATTTTCCATTCTGGTCACGGCTCATCCAACCATCGAACTTGATCCCAGGCTTGCTGCCATCCCAGCCTTCTTCTCTAAGACAGCTGCAGTCTACAATCCAATCATTTACGTCTTCATGAACAAACAGGTAACTCCTTATTGTTTAATACAATTCATTAGACAAGGGTTTGACACTCAGCTTGAATTGTCTTTTTTAATTGGGAACCTCACTCACTGTAAATTACAAATCACAATTTCATTTAGCAGACACTTTTATCCAAAGCAACATGTAACATGAGCAGTTAGGGTAAAAGGACTTGCTCAATAGTCGAGGTTGGATTTGAGCCAGTGAACCTCAGATTACAAGCTTGCTTCCTTAACTGTTACGCCACCTCTGCGTAGTAACAAAGACTTCAAGATATAGCTCTCGTCTCATTGTCGCTCTCCCTGTGTCTGTTTGTGTTCATCGCTGTTGCTCAATGCTTAAAGCTGATATCCTGAGTTTCTGAGAAATCTTATGTTCATGTATGATTTTTTTGAAATGCAAAAAAATACCTAACTAGTTTTTTACTTTGGTCGACTGCTGGTGGTCATTCATATACAGTACGTTCATGTATATAAGTCCCGCCTTTGTCCTATAAATCCCTATACAAATGGAAATGATTGCAGAGGGTGCCGAGCCAATAGGCTTCGACTTCCTGTTTTGAGACTGTCAATCAAAGTGAATGCGGAACTGTGCACGGAAACAGGGCCGCGGGTCACAACAGTAAACAGGTAAATGTGATTTTGGCTCTTACCTGACCATAGATCTATATCAATGTGACCCAATGCCACCTTGTTATGTTCCGCGATGCGCATGCAGAAAAGTAGAGGCGTGGCTTCTGGTAGATTGCAGAGTCACTGGGAAAGGAAGTGCGGCTGTATAGGGTTTAATAATAACTTTAATAATATATGATGTATGAATTGATCAACAGTAAAATTTAAGTATGCGCCAATTAATTCGATCTTTTCTGCAAATCTTATCCACCTTTGCAAAGGCCTTTAATTCTCCTTCTGCTGTGAGACAGGCCCGCCTACCAGGTCATTTGTGCATGTGCGCACATGGGCATGCCTCTGGGCGTACACAGGTTAACGACAATAGCCACTGAGCATTTACGCAGTTCAGCAGTATTACACACAGAAAGAGAGCAAAGGATCACAATTTTGTAATTTTTGTAATGCCTAAATAAGTCTTGGTGGGGTTGAAAACAAAATACTCCCTCATTCACCATTTAAGAAACCACCACACCATTGAGTAGGCATGCAGCATTTTGAAGCGAGCAATCAAGCTAATGCTAAAACTAAACCTAGCGCTAACAAAGAGCGGGCCACTGTGAGCTGCCACTAATTTACAAGTAACTGCAAGAAGTCTGAGAACAACTAACCTGTGCCATGTTAATTTTACTCATTACCGGATGACTTTTGAAAATGATACACATGCTGCACTTTATTTTTTCAGTATGAATGTTTGACTTTTATGAACTTTTGTCCTGTAAACGGTTATTTTTAGATATTTTTTTAACATTTAAATATCCACAAAGCTGCTGCATTTGGATTTTTTCTTTTCTTTTTGCACTACAAGGAAACTTAGAACTCAGTACACTCTATTGGTGGTTTAAAGTGTTGGTCCTGTAGATTATAATTTTATTATCTATCTCAAACCTTGTGATTTTCTTTATTTATAAAACCAAATACTGCTGTGCACTTTATTGTTTGGCAAAAAGCTCAAAACAGGTCTGCAGTGTAACCTGTTGTTTTTAAAATGTGAAAAAATGAAAGACTAAATATAATTCAGTATTTTGGACAGCAGTGTTCTAAACTTTTAATTTATATTTGAGATAACTGCCTCATGTGCAGTTAAAACAACAAGTTTGTATTGTTTTATGGGTATTGTTCAATGTTTTGCGATAAAATAATACTGGAAATTTCAAGGTGTATGCCGTCAGTTATTAAAAAAAAAAAAAAAATTGGGTTCGGCAGGTCAGGCTTTTTTGATCGGTGCCGCCCTAGTAAAATTGACTTCAATTGTGCAAGGTGTGGCTATGCTAAAAAATACATAAGCTATATCTGTATCACTCTTATGATGTATTGTCTATGTGACTAGGCTTCCTAGAGACATTTAGATTTTTTTTATTCGACTAACCTACTTTCTAGCATTTTTTTTGTCATTATCATCAAAACATTATTTCAATATTACACAAGTACCAGTTGCTTTATTTAGCAATGATGCATTACAATCATTATTACATGATATTCATTGAAATTGGGTGCATGTGAATGTAAACCACACTGAGTCTTTATTTAGTATCAGGTTAATAACGGAGGCCTGACACGAGCCACCCACTGTGATTACAGGATTTAAACAACTGGATTAAAGCACTCCTAATTGGCTCGAGGCATGTATCAACCATACGCTACATTAGCTTCTTATTAAGCTTAACAAGTCACACACAAACACATTTATAAGTCAAAAATAAGCCGACTGGTAGAGGCAGGACCTTCTTCTGCCTACAAATTTGTATGCAATAAATACAGTACAATACTAAAAAGTTTGGTATATCAGTCAATTTCATGTAACTCCCTAGAATCCTTTGAATTTTTGGTTTACGTCTGGGGTGAACATAACTTTTTGGTCTGCTCCTCAGGGGAGCACCAAGGGTTACTGCCTGGTGCTCACTGTGTAAAGAAAATACTACTGATATATTCTTCTCAAATAGAAGTGCTGTTACTTGATGGAAATTGTACTCAAATACAAATAAAAAGTAGCTCAATTAAATAGTACTCAAAGTATAACTTACTTGTTACTTTCACCCCCACGTTTATTTTTGGTAATACATCTTGCCACGGTTCCCTTGCATACGGTACATTTCTCATGTATAAACAAAAAGGAAGAGATTCAATTTTGCACAATTGAAACTTAATTGATTTTACACAAAGGCATGTGTATAAAAGAAAAGATTTGTCAAAATGTACACTTTAAAATAAAATAACACCAATCAATTCTATTCAAAATAACAAAGGCTCTCAAAGTATAGCTACATTTCTAACTGTAAAGCAGTGCCATGCCAAATGTGCCATGTGGGTAACAACATATTAAGTAAGAAACCCCAACCTGAACCCAAGAAAGTGGCTGAGCGTTGATCAGAAATGGCACGACTAAGACCATATGGTTTATGTTCAATGACCTGAGGTCAGCAGTTTAAGTACTGTATATTTAAAATAATCACTAAAAATAATAAGTTATTCAATAACCGTTGGGTGTAATGAATTTAATTTGTTTTAAAAGATACTTAAATACAAGCAAAAATACTGATTTAGAAATATACTCAACAAAGTACAAAAAGAAACTCAGTTACAGCAACGTCAGTACTTGTAATCCATTAGTTTCACCTCTGCTCACCGGAGAAACAGAATAGAAAGATGTGTGAATAACATGACATTTTACTTAAATTTAAAATGTTAATAAACAGAATATTCGTTAGAAATGTACAACATATCTTTAAAACCCTTAGAATATGAAGCTTTCAAATGAAATTACTGACAACTAAATGTAATTTTTCAAGCACTAAAAATCACACATCCTTTTCCCATCTGAGAGGTGTTTTGAGCCACTTTTCCTTTGACCCCTGCAGTCACATCTTCTCTTCTCCATGCTTTTATCACCTCACTGCATGGTGTCTTCCTCACTCTCGCACTGCTAAAAAAAAACACGTTTCTTTAGTCTTTATGCTCTTATACAAGACATCAGTCTCTCCTCTGTTTATGTGCTCACACTGTGGTTTTTCTATTGCATATCAGCCATGGTGTGACATGTGACACAAAGCAACCTTTTCTAGTTCTAAAATAAAATGCTGGCCATACACATTTCATACCTGCACTACATTCACCTGTTAATGGTATCTTAGTGTTGTGTTTGTAGACCTGGGGCCTCATGTACAAAGACAAAGGCGAGAAACAGGCATACTTTCATTAAAATCCAGATGTAAGAATCTGTGCGTATGATCCAAGCACTTATCCCTTGAATGTTCAAATCTGCCTGGATGTGAGCACACATGTTTCTTTTATATAATAGGTTTAAGAGACTTATTATATAAAGAAAAGGTTCAACCAGGCATAACGATGTAGACTTTATAGTGCTGCCATTATGCTTAATGACATACTCTTGTGACCTCTTTGGATCGGCAACACTTACCCAAAGCACACCTTAAAGGGATTTATTCTAAGTAAGTAGAACAAAAGTCATATGACCCATATATGTGCTTGGCATGAAGCCTGTATCATATGCCTGAGCCGTATGTATTCTGTCTGCTCCATTTCTACACTGTATACAATGTTTAATTGCTGGAGTCGGGGCTTTCATTTCGACTTTGACTGAATGTAAATAGCAGCCTGTAGACAGATTCAGTTCTAGACAAAGTTCCCATGCTGCAGATAGTCTGCTCCAGCTTATATCAGTCACCTGACCTGCACTAATTAATTGGGGATCTTTCCGTCTTTCTCTTGAGTTTCTCGTTTTACGTAACTGAGGAGAAACAGAGTCTCAGGAGATTTTCACGAGGCATGACAACCTCCAGTAACCTTTAAAGGCTAAAAGTTCAAATGTGAAAATATCCGTTGGCTGGTGTTGATTTGAATTGGTTGTAAATTGGCTTAAAGGTTCACTAGAGCAAATCAGTAAACCTGGAATAAAGCAAAGTAAATAAAATTAAAGTTACAGAACAAATTATTAACAGTATTAATAAAAAAAACAATGTAGTTTTAAAACTTTATATATTTATATACTACGATGCAAAATTCAACAAAAATGATAATTGCATGGATGAGGTAGGGATGTGTAGGACACATTTTGAGACAGGCGTGGTGTTGCGTTTTTTAGTTTGTGTCCAGATAGAAAGTGTTAGGTGGAAGGACCAGATGAGTCCACCATCCACAATGTCATTGGGAGCAGTTCTGGGTTGCTCAGGTTCCAGAGGTGCTCATACCCTTCAACCAAAATGTGATGACTAAAGAAAAGAAATCACTAACAAACATTGCTAAATGAGTTCTCTTGACACGAGGCAGGCCTGACAGGTTGCTCTACTTAAAGGCATTGTATACATGGTTTCTGAGGTTGTTAACCATTACCAACATATAAACAATATGCACAACTATAACATTGCATCTCACTCTCACTTTAAAGCAGTCAACTCCTCCCCACCCTTTCCATTTCCTACCTTGACTCCCTCTTCTCTGTTCCCTTCCCCCTCACCAAGGTGTTAACACTGCCCTCTCTTTTTATATTCTCCCTTTGATAAAGTGTTTCTTACCCTTCCTTAGGGAGGGCTGGTGATGGTCACAATTATGCAATAAAGTACATTCATTTATTTAATTGCAATAGAAAAACATGCATTGCTGTCTTTAAAAGATTGCACTTCTTGTAGTGTTGACCTTCGACAGCAGGCGCAGACAAAGGTAAACGTGCTCTCAATATTTTTTGCACAATCACAACGTTGACACAGGTGCTACACTGTCATTACTTCTGTCCTTGGTACCTCAGTGCAGTGAGCACACCAAGCACATACCCAATGGACTAATTTATATTCTTAAAGCAAAGCCATTGAGCTGTATTTTAGTATTGTGCTTCAATCTTTTTTACCCATTACAACAGTCCGTCTGCTTTCAAATCATAGAAAACAAAAACCAACACACCATTCAAACCTGGTCAGCTGAAAAAAAGAAAAGATGTTCAGTACGTCACACATTTGAAGTTATTTACAATAAAAAAGAAACAAATAACAAGTAGGGCTAAGTTACTATTTGTATTTATTTATTTTATGTACAGTACATTAAATTGACAAAATGACTGCTAAACAGATGAGAAAACACTGGAGTTCCTAAGATGGGCAGATAAACTAAACTGTCATCCTAATATTGTGTATATGCTCCACCTTTGGGAAGTAACATTGTTCATAGTGCAGATTGAAACTCTCTGCAAGACAAAAGAAGGCGCTTCACTATTCTGAGAAATGTTACACAGATACACAGATAATTTGTATATGTGGTCAATACAAACAAATGCATTTAAAAATATATATACAGTATATATATTGTTTCTTTTTTTAAAAAAAAGGTCTGCTCCTTGGCTTGTATCTTGTCATTTGACATCAATGCTTGACTTGAAACAACTTGTATAAACAATGAAGAGATACATTGTAAGAACTGTAGCTCACAAAATCTGCTGAATAATTGCTAATCTTAAAGTGTACATTCCTATTTGCAAGTGTTATTTACAAATAACATTTTAATATTCTGCCAGATATCTTTATTTACTCTGAGAGCAATAGAAATACCCTAATTGCTCCATTCTTTCAATTACCATATACACTTCATATTACACACAGCCAGTGGCAGCTTCCTAGCAGCATATGCTGTTTAGTTCACACAGCTGTTGCAACTATTCTTTCCTGGTAACTATTTAATTCAAGCATCATTTTTTGTTCGTACTGAGAACAAATGTGTTTCAGGCTTTGTTTTTTTTTTTTCTTTCTCTTAAACACTTAACAACCACTGAGAAGTGAATGAGGTTATAAAAGGTTACACAACTAGTAGGAATACTGATTTATCATGGCATCACAGTAGCCCAGAGGCAGTATTGCTGCTTTCTGAGAGGCACTACTGGTTTTAAGGGGAGCAGCTAAGAAGCTTGTGTGCTGAATACGGCAGGTCATTAATGGTCAGGGCTCGGGGTTTCTCCCTAAGGCTTCACAGAATAGAAGCACCACAAAAGGTCAATTAGCGGTTATTGATTGAAACTAATGGGGAATTAAACGATTGTGTTGCTTTTACTGAGGATCTCCTGAAAATGGTTGTGTTCTTCTCAGAATACTTGTCATTGCCATTGAGTGAGTAATGCCTGCACCACATTGTGTAACTATTGTTTACCTACGTCTCTTAAATGATAAAAACAGATTATAATAAATTTGGTTAAACTAATGTAATAAAAGGACACAAAAACCAACAATCCTGTTTTGACAGCAACACTCATCAACTACATAGTTAATGAGTGGTTTTCAAAAAATAATAAACTTCAGTAGCGTGTGGGCATTTAAGTGTTTGTCTTTCATTTGCCTAGATTAGAATTAGTCAGCCTCTACTATCAACAACTGAGAAGAGAACTGTTACTTTATTGTAGGTGAGTTAGTGTGAAGGGTAATTTTACAGTATTTTTCGTTTGTTTTTTTTTGTTTTTTTTAAATACCTGTAAAGTTTTTAGACTAAACACCTCAAGGACTTCACATCACAGAATATCCTGGAATCCATCCTAATATCTTTGTATTATTCAATGTTTAATACAGGCAATTAGTCTGGAAGCGCTCACCAGGCGTTTGAGTCCTGGGGGGCTGAGTGAGGCGGGATGTGGACGTGATGACCATAGCGTAACAAGCTAAGTCATGGAGCAGAGGAAAGTAGCATGTAGTACGTTACAGACTTTTGGGTTTAAAGCCACTTTTTTGTTGTAGTTTCAACGATATATTCAGATCTTTTAAAAGAGAGTAGAGCAGAGGTCTCATTCTCCCGGCCCGTCCTTTAAAACATTATGTACCCCTCAATCTCCGCTTACACCCGCCCTTCCCCAGCCTCCCAGCTAATCAACACGCAGAACACGTAAACAAAGACGAACATTAGCAGAGAAAGCTGCATGTAACGATGCTTCAAATGCCATGGGAAACCACAACACCTGTTAAACATTGAATAAACTACACGTGGAACAAAACTCAGTAACGTAGGACCCAGATTCCATGGGGTTATAAGAAAAAGCAGAAATTATGTTCTTCGTGTGTCTAGTTGACTAAACACGTGACTTGAACTGTATTGCTTGAAAAAAAAAAAAAAAAACTTTATTAGGAGAATTAGCCGACAATATGTCAAGAGAAAGGTTGGTGATGAGCACAGACTATTTCTTCCCTCAAGCCAAATGTAGCTCAGCTATGTGAGAGGAAGCACTGCCAGGTCTCTGGCAGCAGGAAGTAGACAAGAGAAGCCATATTCAGAAGAAATGTTCATTTGTCAATGTTGCATTCTCGTTCAGGGCAGTTCATGTTCTTCTGAACCCATTGAAATTAAATAATTGTTAGTAATAACATTTATGAAGATTTTTTTTTTTTCACCAAAGTTGTTTGTGGAATACCTGAAATTAAAGCTAGGGTTGATAGAGATACAGTCTTTAATGTTTGGGTTAAAATTGTCTTTATGTCCTGACAGAAATTAAGAACTTATGTGCTCTGAAAAAGGAACGAAGAAAATATGTCATCTGTAGCAGCTGTAAACCTGTAATAACTTCAACCAATGAAAAAAAAAAAAAAAACGTTTCTTTTTCTCCCTGCTCGTTCTTGATCCCTCGCATGCACAAGCTCACACTGAAAACGCATCACCGCTGACAGAGTTAAAACAGAGTTTTTGGTCACATTTTTATCATATATGACGGGAAAGTTTATTGTTTACATACTGCTGAATGAGACATGAGACAACAACATTTCTCCACAATACAAGCGATGAGCTGAGCTCCTCTTCTGCAGCAGCTGTGAGCATGCATGTGAGTGAGACGGAGCACAGAGGGGAGGGGTAAAGGCAGAGCCGTCAGGGAGGCTACATTAAAAATCATGCTAACTTTCGAAAATTGCCTGCCCTACCTTTAAAGAACTGTTAGTAATGACGTTTATGAAGATTTCATTTTTTTTACCAAAGTTTTTTTGTGGAATACCTGATCCGGCCTAGCATCACCCAGACTCTGCCTACTGTGGACCCCAGGTAATTTGAGTTTGAGACCCCTGGAGTAGAGCGTAGCTCCAAACGTATTTGTTTTGACACTGCTTGGCGCAGGAAATATGATGATCTTCTGTACGGCTCTGATTGGCTCGGTTTCTTTTGAACCAAGTAAGTGAGCAGAAACGGCGGCATAACCATACCCACTTTCTTACAGAAAGTAAGGAAGTGGGTGTGACTTATCGTCAGGATAATCACAGAGGGCAGATAAAGAAAAAAAATCTGGTGGATATCCTTTCACCACATAAAGCTACTCGTGCTAATATATGAAAACCAAGCTAACAATTTTTCAATATATTGTTTTTTGTCCAGTTCAGGAAATGCGTGATCCAACACTTTATGGGTGTGGGGAACATTCCAGAGAGCCACATGAACCAGACATCAGAGCGGCCTGGAATCACTGCCGAGAGTCAAACTGGAGAAATGTCAGCCATTGCCGCTCGCATCCCTGTGGGCAGCACCACATTGCCCATATGTGATGATTCCCCTACTGACGGGGGTTTGTATGCTCAGCTACCCATTCCAGAGAACAAAGTGTGCCCAGTGTAGCCAAAAAACCCCAAGTGTGTCAGTTTAACCCAGTACATGCAGTCTTTCACCAGCACGTTGGACATTAATGAAGGCTAAATGTTTTGGGAATGTCTTGGGAGGATGTTAAAGAAAAAATGTTAGAGACTACTGAGAGTTAGATGTTGAGTATGTGTTTGAGGTGTGTATTTTATTTTGAATAGGAAATAAGAAAGAACTGCAGAGTTATATACATCCATCCATTTACAGGCCCACTTTGTCCTATTTCAGGGTGAATGCAAGTGTGAGTAGAGTTACTGTATATATATTTTGAATTTGATCTTGTGTTGACACTGTCAAGCGGACCTGTTTTTTTTTTTTTTCAAGAATTCCTTAGGATATGGTCACCTTTTTGTGCTGATTCTGTATCACATTAGCATGCCCTTGATTGATTGAACTCAGTAATTATTGCATTGAAGACAGATTTAGAAGGTAAAAAAACATCTTTAATTGAATTTATTCTGGGACAGCCATTGTTTTCTCAGATACAATAACATTTCCAACATTTCTTCTCCTTCCTTGTCTATTCTTTTGAAGCCTAGTAAAGGCTTCTCTCGAGAAAGCCTTGTTTACGTACACTCTTTTGGTGTCTAGATTCTATTTATCTCTTCTGTTCCAAAAGAAACAGCAGGCAGCAGTCCACTGAATATATATAAAGATTTACAGTAATTTGATACATTAGATTAATTAGTGCAGCCCGCATACACTAGTTTAGGTAAAGCTTTCATCTTTGGTTAGATGGTTGATAGGACTAGGAAATGTCTGTCTTTGTTTGGCTCTGTTGCAGATCTATGAGGACCAGTTATTTATAAAGAGCCAGGAGTTGACTTATACTCAGACATATACAGTAACTCTGAGAAGCACTCTACACAGTATGTGGACTGCATGTGCAGTAATGCAGCCAACTCAAAGTCGATGCAGTGAAAGCCATGCTCAGAAAGCATCACAGCTCCTAATTAAAAGCAATTGCCATCAGCTGCAGAAAATGCTGCATTACATTGAGTGTAAACGTCTTTAAATGTGATACATGTTTGTTCAGTATCACCAAGGTTTTTTTTATGTCACAACACAGTTGTATGATGCAAAGTGAGTCACTACGCTATGGGGAAAAAAAATACCGTCGAACCAAATGGTGTCTTTGCCCAGTGTACTGGTCATGTTCCTTACCTTTATGGAAAAATGTTTTACAAGAATCAGTGCATCTGTGTCACTATATTTAGAGTTTGCTTCACACAAGTTTACAAAACCCTGAATAGATCTGGGATGTATGTATTTTTCTTTTCTTTTCTTTTTTTTTTAAATCTTCTTCCAACCGTTGGAAATGTTTATTCATTATTTTATTGCACTTTTTTTTTTTTTTTTTTGTATAATTGCACCACTAAATGCTATTGAAGGCAAAGCTTTTAGGAACACAACAAAGGGCATCTAAATTATGTTGTGAGCATGAACTCTTGCATGGCTTTTTTTGTTGTAAATTATACCCATGTAATGGTAATATTTTGTATTTGTTTTTAATTTGCAGTCAGATCTGAAAAAGAAATTCCAAAGATTGGTATGTGTCAAAAAGTAAGTGATAAACAGTGTTCTTACTGTGCTATTACCACACATTTTATGTGATTACGAAGAGAAGCTAAAAAAAGATATGAACTTTGTTGTTTTAAGCTTATTGTATATTCTTTACTGGTTTTTTTTTTTTCAAAAAAAGAAAAGAAAACTGCATTATGTAAAAGTTGTACTGGAGGACAGGTTACTGTAGTATGGCACAAAGGGTTTTGTGAACTTATTTTTTTACTGGGGTTTGTTACACACTTTAAGTTTAAAAGGTACATTGGGTTATGATTTACAATTATTGGTAAAAAGCAGTTCCCAGGGAAAAATGCTCATCGTTGCTGGACGAAGAAGAATCGTTGAAAGGAGTAAGCCTCTACCTCACAGTGGTCTTTATCTGCAATCACAAACTTATTTTCCTTTTGAACTGACACAATAATTGTTGTATCCTCTTTTATCTTATCCAAAACAATAGAATGAAAACCGCTACAATCAGGAGTTATGCTGACAAAAGGAACATATGGAAGGTGTACCCAATCCTACTCTTGTGCTCGGTGTGTGTTTATGTCTATGACATCAGACCTACATTAATGTGTGGACATGATCTCAGATTGCTAGAGATGTCCCAGTGGGCCCAGAGATTCATGTGAAAATAAATTCAGCTGTGACAAAGTCAGATAACAACAAGATGTGACTGCTCATATTACAGCCATGTTTTGAGTGAGAGCTCTGACCGAGGTCACTCTGTGTTGTAACGCTCTGTTGTTCAAAGAATTGAAAACTCCAAGAGGAGAATCCAGAGTGGCAATTTCAGAGTACCGGTAAATATCTTTTCATGTGTGTTACATTGTGGCTTTAAGTGTTTGTTGACTGTGTATATCTAAATGACGATGTTTCCTATGGTCCAAGGTTTTTTGGCATTCTATATGGCGTGTCTATATATTCTCTAGTTACCCAGTAGAATCGAAAAATCCTTCACTTTCTTTTCAAGCCTACTTTATTACCAATGCTGTCTGATTCATCCTTTCAAATTAATACTGTAGGCCTGTTGGGTCTCCTGCATGTGTAGACTTCACCTGGAAAATTAGATGAGGTATAGTTTGAACAACACTGTCCAGTCATTTCTGTCCAAGAGAGCACTGCATGCTGATAATGTTTCCAGCCTGTATAGCACAGAAATCCCAGAGTACATTAGATCATGCCATTTGTTTGCTGTATTGTACCTTAAAACTTCTGGGGGGTATTTCACCAAATTGGAATTAAAAGATCCTGGATAACATGATGATGCCTGGCTTTTTCTGTTTCATCAAACTAAGATGAGACTTAGCCAGCTGCTACCGTTTAGGATAAGTGCATATTCACAGCTTTCTACACAAGACCCGTCAGGTAGATCCCAGATTTACTGATCAAATATGTATGGGGACGCATGTGACGCAAGTTTTACGCTTAGTAAACAGCCAAAAGAAAGTATTGCTGAGATGAAGAGGATGTGATGTCATTTGTTATTGAGTGACGAACAAGTAAAAAAAAGTGAGAATAAAGGACATAAAAATTGGATTCAAAAGATTAAGCATTTCAAAAATTGTAAATGGTTGGTTGTTGTTACTCAGTAAAGTTACAATAGAGAGCAACTAAAGCATATACAATCAGGCAGTGATTCATGTGCGCTTGCTGAGTAGTAATACTGTGGTTTTTATGCCTGTCAGTTTTCAAAGAAAAATGATGATGCAGTATGTCACAGTTAAAGGTAGGGTAGGTAATTTTCACCAGATGCACTTTTTAGGTTTTTGGTTGAAATGTTCTTTATGTCCTGACAGAAATTAAGAACTTATGTGCTCTGAAAAAAAGACAAAGAAAATCTGTCATCTGTAGCAGCTGTAAACCTGTAAAAACTTTGAACAATGAAAAAACTTTCTACACAATACAAGCAATGAGCTGAGGTCCGCTTCTGGAGCAGCGAGTGAGTGAGACTGATCACAGAGGGGAGGGGGTAAAGGCGGAGCCCTCGGGGAAGCTACATTCAAAATCATGCTAGCTTTCAAAAATCCCCTACACTGCCTTTACATACTATATCATTTATTAGTGTTTTGACAAATTTGTTTCATGAAACTCAGTAAAAAAAACAAGATTTGAAGTTTACACCTCCTGTAAGCTCCACACCCTACCGTCAGTGTTCCGTCTAAAGCCATGCCTATACACACTTGAACTGGCATTTGACAGTGCAGAGGTATGGAAGCCATAAAGGGCCATGCATTCATATATTTTATTTCTTCCGTTTTCCCGTGATAAACAACTTAATTTTCTCGAGATCTGGAGATAACGAGACTTCGTTTTCCTGTAATAAAAAGTTAACTTAATTTGTCTTCCCGAGATAACGGGATAATAAAAAAAACAATATTCTAGTATAATCAATCATTGCGGGAAATCTCATTCAGTGTAACAGTGTCAGAGGAGCAGGAGCGCGTAGATCACCACATCAGGTTTCTTTTCAATCAAGGCCTGACACAGGCTGAAATAGCATTATGCTTTGCTATTACAGATAATATACACATTAGTGTGCGTACTGTAAAAAGACTGATGATGTCAGTAAAGTTAGAAGCACATTGGCACATTTGGATTCATCAGCTCAATAACTCGCGATAAAAAAAAGTGGTACAAGCACGATCTCCACCTCTATCTATTCATTGTAACACATAGCACATACTACATATAACGGTTTTCATCAATAGAGTCCGTCTGCTGATCTGAAAAAGAGCCAAAGTTGTCAAAGAGCTGCCGATCGAGAGCAGTATAAGGGACCGTCTACAAAGTGCAACACCGAAAAGCTAACAATAAAATGTATTACTTCACTGTCTTGGTTTTCCCCCTTCTGCAAATCATGCAAATGTTTAACAAGCCATTCTGATAGTACTACAACAGCTGTTATGTAATAATATAATTAAAAAATATTTCATGATTTTTGTTTATTTTAACAATAGGCAACTGTATATTATTTTATATAGCCTCTAAAAGAAACACAAAATTTAAAACTAAATATCATTTTTATTGGGTCTTCTTATGAATACTACAGAAAATATATTTTGAAGTAACTGCTGGCCTGACTGCACCTTCATCCCTGGAGCAGCGCCTGGTTCGCAGAAGCAGTTCTTGCACAAACATTGGTCATGAATGCACTGGCCTTGGGCTGTTGGATAAGCTTGTACTGGGCTTAACCTTTGACATGTTGATCCCAAATACCAGTTTTAGGTATAACCACTCATTCCTTCCCTCTGTTCACGTGATGTAACACTGCCCATTTTCCTACCCTGACTCCTTCTTCCCTGTTCCATTCAATTCAATTCAACTTTATTTATATAGTGCAAATTACAACTATGTAATCTCAGTACGCTTAACAAAATATAAAGTCCATAGTAAGAAAGAAAGAGCCCAACAAGATCCACTCTCTCCCCCTCACCTAGGTGTAACACTGCCCTCTCTTTTTATATCCTTCCTTTAATAAAGTGTTTCTCACCCTTCCTGGTGATGGACACAATTATGCAATAAAATAAATTCATTCATTTTAATGCAATAACAAAACATGCATTGCTGTCTTAAAAAGATTGCATTTCTTGTAGTGTTGATCCTTTGACAGCATGTGCAAACAAAGTAAAAAACAGTAATTTTGCAACAACAACAAAAAAAAAAAAACCACTAATTATATAGAAATCTTAAAGTTGTAATTTAAGTTTAGTTTTATTATTGCAATTAAATAAATGCATTTATTTTATTGCATAGATGTGATCATCACCAGGAAGGATAAGAACAACTTTATTAAAGGGAGGATATAAAAAAGAGTGGTCAGTGTTGCACCTAGGAGAGGTAGAAGAGAACAGGGAAGAGGGAATCAGGGTAGTTAAATGGGCAGTGTTACATGACATGAACAGAGGGAAGGAATGAGTGGTTATATCTAAAACTGGTATGTACTGGTAAATTGGCCTAATAAAGATTATCAAATGTTTTCAGATCATCAAAGTGCTTTTTGAAAAGGTTTTTGAAATTTGAAAAAGAATAAAAATAACAAAAAATGATCCATACAATATACATATTATCAAAAATATACAAAAGGGTATTTTAGCTAAACAAGAGTTGTAGAATGACCAAACGAAGACCACCAATGTCCGCAGTAAATTTGGTCACGTTGCTATGCATGATGACAGACTCATTGAATATTCAATATTTATTGTATCGGTGGTTGCACTTTGTTGACGGTCTCTGCGCAACGTCTCAGCGTAATCTTCTCATAGGAAACAATGGGATATTCCCTGCTGAAATGATCAATAATTGTATTGAAGATCAGCTCGTTGCAGCTTGTAGCTCATTGGCTATCTCATGACGGTTAGACTGACATTATTTGGGTCTTTTTAACTTTACTGAAGTCCTGACGCAGTGATCTATATGCTCCTGCTCCTATGACATTGTTACACTGAATGACGTTTCCTGCACTGATTGTTTCGTTTATTAACCAGGTATCAAATAATTGAAATATTCAAGGATGTGAGTGTGGAGATTAAGTGTTGAGTAGTAAAACCAGCATGCTTTTCAGTAAATATATCCAAGCACCTTGAATCATAGCTACATGTGTGATGTCTTTAAAAATTAAACAGTTTGGAAATCGGTTCAAAATTCAACGAATAATTCTACTTGGAGATTGAAAAACCCCTCTTTGTTGTAATGTCCATGCACTGTTGCCTCTACCACCACCGTTCCAAGATGGCGGGCGCGGTTGACGTGTCCCTCCACAGTTGATGCGTTGTCTAACCCATGCTCGGAAAAGCTAAATGGTCTAACGTGCTAAGGTGCTTTCACACCGAATGTGACTGAAGTGAATGAAGCAACGCGATTACATTAAAATCAATGTAAATGACGCAATCTCAAGTTATCTCCCCTAAAGCGACGTGTAATTTGAAAAACTAAACTTTTTAAGCGACAAATCCCTCCTCCTTCACTGTGTGTAGAGCGGAGGCTGCTGCCCCTCCCTGCTCCCTCTCGCTGCAGTGCAAACGGCTGCTACGGAAGCTGTACGGGAAGCTGCTTACACATGCGCACAGGAAGTGCCGGAACTATAGTCAGGATTGTCTGAGGTCCGGGTGCGGACCAATAGCAACAGCCTATATTTTATTGTCATATTTGATCAGGTACCTAAACAAAATGTGTTCTCTGCATTTATCCCATCCCTGAGAGCAGTGGGCAGCCACGTTGTAGCACCTGAGAAGTAGTTATGGTTAAGGGACTTGCTCAACACCCTACAGTGATGGTCTAGGGTGTATTGGAACCAGTTACCCTCTGATTCATACAAATGTATCCCACACCCAACATGAATTCATCATGGCGGGAAGGAAAACCTTCTGTTAAGCAGCAGGAACCTTGTGTGGATCCCATTCCTATGATGAACAGCCATCCACGTTATGCTGTGTTGGGTGTGTGCAGAGGAAAGGGTGGAGACAGAGTTGTTGAGACTCTGTAACTCCACACTGAGGATCCCACGGACCTGCAAGACAAAAGCCAGAAGGAGTACAGGAGCAAACACACAAGGGAAGAAGCAGACATAGAGGGAGTGTTTGAAAGAGGAATGGGACCCTCTCCGGTCCCTCTCTAACCTAAATGACCTCTCTCTTAACGCCCTCTCCAACCTCTCTCCAACCGAGCATGCCAGACCCCCCCCCCCCCCCCCCCCCCCCCCCCCGGCAGTCTATGCCTATTGCATCTTAATTATGAGCCATGAGCTGGTTCCTAACTAAAAGCTTTATCAAAGAGGAATGTTTTGAGCCTAACCTTAAAGGTAGAGAGGGTGTCTGCCCCCCGAACCGTGGTTGGTAGATGGTTCCTCCTATACTGATTACATGCCCGCTTCCTTAACCCGGCGTGGGCAGGACCAGACAAATACATCCGATTGGTTCTTTCACTTTGGCCGAATGGCAGGGATTGATCAGAGTTTTTATAGGATTCCAGCTGCTACAGAGGTCTGAGCAGCAGTCCAAGATCACCCTGCCTTTCAGGAGCAGGCTAATGGCACAGAATAAATCTCCAAGACAACTGATGTTTAGTCTTTGATGAAAGGGTACGAGTTACATCCTGGATTAACTCATGCAGGATAAGCCTGGCATTATCTAGATTTTGGGAAACCCCCCCCCCAATGTTTGTTTTTTGTGTCATGAGTATTGTCCTCAACTTAGGTATTTTTGTTAGGTGAGTCATAGGTGAGTGCACGTTGGCTGTAATAAAATATATTTTTGAAAAGCTTAAACTTGGTCTATTGGTGTTTGCTTTCACACTAATTGGTACAACTACATTTTAAGTTTAAAATGACATCATGGTGTGTGTGTGTATCAGAAATTGATTTGAAATATTATATACAAGTAGATTAAAGAGTAAATATTAAAATATGGAAAGAAATATAAATTTACAGAAAGCACTTATGCCCTTTCTAAACACAATTTGCCTCCCTTCGCCAAGCCTCCTTGTGAACCTCTAAGGTTTGTTCCAATTGTGTGGCGGCCGCCACCGCGGGAAGGAGGCACTTCAACGGCACACACCCATTGCGGAACAGCAGCCCCCAAACAAGGCACTGATGACAGCAATGTAGCCATATTTCCTGTGATTGATGGCCACTTCAGCAATTTAGACCTTACAGTAAGGGGACATTACGAAGTGCACGACGAGAGTGTTGGTTTGGAGGACTCATCGAGTGTGCCAGTAGCACACAACCCAGCCCACTTTTCCTTTCACCGACCACACAGTTATGCTGCTGGTTCTGCTGCAACTGCGAGGGCTTCTGCAATTCCGAGAGCCACGATGGCAAAATAATTCCAAAAGGTGACTAATTAAACTTTTCACTCCTCATATACTGTTCATATCACGTTGGTAGGAGCATCACACACATGTTTGCCAGTATATGACTGTCCTCGTGTTCTTGTCTTTTTGAACTGCTATCTTGTTATTCGGGCCATAACTCCAACAGTAAGACATTATTTATTGACAAAAGTGATTTGAGCATTTAACACTGATTGATTTAAAATTATTTTTGCGAGTGAGAGCACTCTGTGAAAATACTCCACAGATAAAAACATTTATATTCCTTACTTTAAGTAAACTTATGTCAAGTTTGAAAAGCAAATGTATGCTATATTTATTGAAGGCTCTAATATAAAACAAGTTAACTAAAAATGTGGTTTCATATCAATATTCAGGAACATCTTCATTGCTGCAGTTGTGGATGGTAAGTTGGAGACAAGCAAGACACTGTTGTGGCCATGACTGGTAAAGTCAATGATGCCCTTGAAGAACAGAAGTCACTCATCCTCACTGATGGCCAAGGAAACAAAATCATGGAGAAGGGACCAGAGGTATAGTTAAACACGTGACTTAGTATTACTTACCATACAAAATCAAAATAAAATGATGTAAATCCAGCATACTTTTGATGTATTAATATTAGGGGGATTGATAGACAGTCCAGTGGCTTCTAGAATCATTAGCTTTCAACATTGTCACTCTTGATGTTTTAAGCAAGCCACCCCATCTCCTTAGACATGTTACACCTTTTGTACCACTAATCAATTATTGTTAATACAGGATCACCATTTTGGAAGCAAAATGCAAGAAAGGTGTTTGCTGTGACAGAGGATGGCTTCCTGCAGTTACAAGGAAGTAAAAAGAGGAAACTGAGATACTTAAACACATTTGCATTTTTTGGACATCATCAGGCTGCATAATTTCTCCAAAATTGATAAGTGAGGAGTCCTGTTTTTTTTGTTGTTTTTTTTTTATTTATCTGTGAGATGTTTTGTCAATGTAGAGTGCAGTAGAAATAATCACATAATTTTCAAAATAAATATTTCAAAAAGAATTGCATCCACATATTGATGTGACTGATTCACAATCTTCATTTTGGTGTGGGTGCTGCTATCTTCCTTTCTAGTTTCTGGGATGTTGTCCATTGCATGACATTTTAAGTTTCTAACATTACCTCCTTATTATCTCCTTATGAATTTGATTTTGATTGTGTTATTAAAAATAATTCTGAAAAAAAAAAGAAAAGAAAATTAAATTCCCAGATAAATAAAAGTAACCACAGGTAAGGGATCTAGGTTTGAAATATTAGGACTACAATGACAGTACTAATAAGTAGGATGAAATTTGCGTGTGGATGTGTTTCAGCTGACGGGAAGATACTGGCCTCAATGATGTTTTGGAGTTGAAGAGGTGGTCTCGCAGCCCAGGGATTGCAAAATGTGTCCACTACAATCAAGGGCTTGATGGAGTTTGCAAATGGCAACCGCAGAACAACCGTATCCCTGACAGAGCTAGGCCCAAGCAGCAGCTGTTAAAGTTGCCTGCGTTGTCTGCAGAGGTATTTGTTTAAATATAATAATAACTTGCAAAAGATGTTCAAAATGGTTACATTTTGTAAACTCTTGTTTAGCAATGATTGATATTTGCTGAAAATGTTCTTATGGAGGGAAAATATCACAGGATAGGTGTTCAAAACAATTACCAATGTACATAGAGTAAATAAAAAGAAAGCACCATTGACACAGTTTTGTCAGTTAATACAGATTAATAAGTGCAACTAATTTACCTTTTTTCATGAAGACTTACATGTTATTTAGAAAAAAAAACCTAATCAATTCTCATATATTGAAAAACTTTTTGAATTACATTTGCAGGTCCAGTGGTTGAACCTATGGTGTCATCATGCTGCCAAAGCATTATCGGTGTCAGGATCTGCATCGAGGAGTGGCAGAACAATTCTGTCTTTTGCCCAAAATGTCGAGCTGATGATTTTAGTGTCAACACACAAAGGCTCACTGGACTCTCTGAAGCTTTGGCTGCACTGGGAAGCGTACTCAGGAAGTAAAATTGTTTTGTGTATAAACATGTGCAATGGGGTGTGTTGGATGTTCCTAAGTGTATTGTTACCTTTAAAAAATGTCTGCAGTTAGAGCACAATGTAGGTACTTATCTAACAAGGATATTTGTTGTTTTGCCATGTTTCAATGCTGTGAAAGTTAAGTACACTCTGATTTGCACTATTTTATGCTGTTAATGGTCCAAATGTTTTTAAACTTGGACATACTTTAGGATCACTTTTATACAGTAAGAAGTATACAAGTAAAGACACTCAATGCTGTGAAAGCAAAGTTAAAACCGGAAATTTTTATGTTGTATATTTTTTAGAACAAAACATCTCAGGTCAGGCTTTTTGGCCCTACTGGTGAAATACTTTTATTTTGAATAAGCTTTTGTATGCAAGATTCTATTCCAACTAAAAAGTTAAATACAACCATTTAATGCTAAAATGTGGTTTTGTCAATTTATTAAACTGATTTGAGAGCAAAATATTAGCTGCATAACATGGTGGTTTTTTGATTTAAGAAGATTAACACAGAGCAGAACACATAGTCTGTTTACTTTGGTACTCAACAACACCCCAGTTTGGGGAAAAACACAACAGCATTTCAGTTACTTTTTCAAGGTTACATTGATGAGGTACGTTAGGGCATCCTGGAAAATAGTATAGTCATTATTTACCACATGATTAAAAAGAAGAGAGATGTCAGGGTAATTCTCTGCAAAGTCCTGTTCTGCATGATATCTATTCTCCTCAGATGAAAATGGGTCATTCCCAAAAGCAAATGCCCACGTCAACGAGGATCTCAACTCTTGTATATACGTTTGCTACAAGTTCATCGGGTGTCCCATGGACTAAAACATCCCTTCCATCCTGTGAAACACACACACAGTTTACTGTACTGCATGACATTTTAAATGTTGTTCTCTGCTGTTGAGTTATCACATTGTTATTTGTTCCTGTCTGTTGTATTGTCTTGTATGTTGCAAAGCGAAAAAAAATAATAAATAGATTTTTGAAGTTTATGAATCATTTTTTTTTTTTTTACCCCACCCCTAGCACAGTCTGCAACAAAAAACTATGTAGAAACTCATAATAATTTTCAATTTGTACTACAATAAACTCACTCTTGTTGATGTTGGTTGCATGTATGGTGGCCGGCTGAGGTTATGTCTGTGTCTTGAGAGCTACTCTTGCATGTACAAGCACAGGTAAAACTCCCTGCCATGGTTGACCCTAAGTTGGTCCCTCATCCCATGGTTGACTACTGCAGATCTGGAATCAAAGAAAGAGTACAGGTGCACACAACTGCAATGCATTTAAAGACAATCTTTTCAACATTAGGATAATATACTAAGTACAGAAATTATTATTGCAATAACATTGGTTCTAAATGTACGCACCTGTAAACTTCCTCATAAATGACAAGGTTATTTTTCACTGGCATTGTGGCGTTGGCAACAATTTTGCAACTGAAGCCATCAACTGCCAAAACGTGTCACACCGAACAACCCAAGTTTCTCATTTTGGTTCATGTGGATGGGTGGGTGGGCCTCAACTGTGAGTCAGATAGCAAAATAATAGGTGACATATAGGTGGTAGGAGTGCACCTTTGGATGCAGAGCTCAGAGGGAGAGGAAAGGAGTTTACACGACAGAAATTGGCGCTACGAGAGATGATGTCGATGTTCCTACTAGCGCACAGCATGTGTGGAACTTTAGCGGATTATTGGAGTGTGGCGATGGTGAGATAAAATGATAAAAACAAACGGGGCAAGCAGTGAGACTCGGCATGTCCGCAAGGAAGAGGAAGTTGCGTGTGTGCATATATATATATATATATATATATATATATACAATCGATAAACAATATTCTGATTGTGATTCATAATCCATATATCTTATTTTTTGTTTATTTTTCTCCTCCTCAGCTTGAAACCCAAATCAAACAAAAAGAAAGATGAAGAGGGTTCAAGTGCTTATGTGACCTAGAAAGTAGATCCTCTGTCTGCATCCAATTTCAATATACTACAAATGGGAATCTTCAAGGTCTCTACCTCTATATTGTAACGACGTTAGACCACACACATGCTGTACTGCTCATGTAACACATCATTCTGTTCATTGAGTGACCCTGTCGCAGCTGCTATTTAGAAGAAGCAAGGATGGGTCCAGTTCCATTACTGACTGCATTAAAGCCATATTTGAGGAAATGTCCTTAATTCCCTGTCTGTAAGTTAAGAACAGCAGCTGGAAATAGAGGTAACATCAAGCCTTCACCCTCCACCCCTTAATCACCTGCTTTGTCCGGCTTGACATCTGAAGTCTGAGTTGGACTTTAGTGGTTAGACTTGACGCCTTCACCTTTGCATGTAATGGTTTGTAAATCGACTGAACACTCAAAGATGGACTGTTCCTCGGGCAGTCATTGGTGTCACAGATTGGGGCACGTTTATAGATGCAGCTGAGACTGCCCTATTTAAATAACAATTTGCTCATTTAACGTAGAGAGGTGAGTGCACAGAAGCACAAAAAGACATTTGAGAAAGTTAAATTAGAGGCAGGTGGACTTCTCTGTCTGCTGCACAAACATTCAATAATGTAGAAAACTAAATAAACAAATAAAAATCCTGTTAAACTTAAAAAATAAACTTTAAAACTTAATGTTATTTTTCCCCCTTAATTTAATGTGGCTGCTCCATCAGGTCCTGTAACTTTGCTGTTATCAGTTAATGGAAAACATCGTCAGGCACTGTAGACAAAAGGATTATTCAGGAACAGGACACTGCATGAACACTATTGCCCTATTTCTGCCACCTAAAATGAAGCTTGTTGCTATGTTTTGCTTGCAGCACCTTTTTTCTTGGAGACGCATTTTTCTCCCTGCACTGTTTGCATTTTTCCTCAAAATAAAGTGTGGTGTTGCAACACAGTCCAGTGGACACCGACACCTGCCACTGACAGAACGTCCATGGGGCTCCTGGAGCAGTTAAGTTGTGTGTTGTTTGGTATTAGCTTAGGCCTGAATTGATGCAGTGATACGGCCGAGAGTTACACCCACCATTAAGGTGAGATCGAGAGAAAAGTAAAGGTATGTTATGTGACGATTTTAGATAATAAAGGATTGGAATGTGACAACGTGCTATAGTGCACATTTTATCCCTCGCATTGCTGTGTATGTACCATGTGTGACACACACTGATGAACCAATCAGAGCTGGCTGTAGGCCGTATCTTGGTTTGTTTGCCCTCCTCCACTTTTAATCTTCAACTACAGAGCTGCTAATGAAAGCAATGACAAAATCATCCCTATAATAAACTCTACCTCAGTAATATGATAGAGGATAGATACCTGACCGAGCCCCACAGGACTATCGTTACCGTAAGACAGATAGTTTTTGGGTCCAGTCCCATTAGCGCCAGTGTTAACGCTCATCTGTTGATATTTCCGAATGCTTTCCTAGTAGGTAGCAGGAAGGATTTCTGTGTCAGGCTTGGCATTGGTTTGGTTACTGTTGTGTCAGATGCAGGCTGCCTCACACAGAAAAAAGCAGCATGATTTGAAAGTGGAAAGTTGAGGAAAGTGGCAGCCACACACTGCCATCCACACAAACAACTGTATGATAACACAAGCAAGTGCTGGAAAGATTTAACTGAAGCAGTAACGTTTTATAATCTTTTAATGTTAGAACATCGCCTTTGTTTTTTGTAGTGTTCAAAGCCAAGTTGTTGTCTGAACACCAGGTTATAAGCTTCTGGATCTCCTCTCTGTAGATTGTCTCATCTTCTTTTGAGATCAGTCCGACAACTATGGTGCTGTCAGCAAATTTGACAATTATCTTGTTATCATGGGCCAGACTATAGTTATAGGTATAGAAGCAGCATGGGAGGGGGCTCAGCATGCAGTTCTGTGGTGAACGGGTGGTAGGGGCCAAGTCTCAATGTCTGGGGTCTGTTGGTTAAAAAGTCAATCATCCAGGTGCATGTGAGGGGGGAGGCCCAACATGTGATCAGGATGTCTGGTAGGATTGTGTTAAATGCTGAACTGTGGTCCACAATGAGCATCCTGGCATTGTTCTGCTGCTGTTCCAGATGGTTCCAAACCAGACCCCTAGTATTTATCAGAGCCTCCGTATCATGTTGTTGAAAGCAGCATGGTCATAGGCAGTCTTGGCTGAGTCCGGGAACACAGCAATGGCCATGTCTTGAATCTCACCGTGCCTCAACTCCCCCCTGAAGAATGTCTACACGGCCAGAATAGTAGTGGAGTATGGCTATGAAAGCCCAAGCACGTTGCCCTGGCTTTGGTTTAGGTGTACAATGTGCTTGATCAAGTTGTGGTGCTGCCTTTAGGGCGAGAGCCTCTTTGAGCATGTCTGCTAATGAGTTTAGAGCCACACACAGCATCTTTGAGAATGTCGATACTTCTTATATTACTATCATGCGATTGATTTTCGCGTTTATTTTCCAACCTTTCCACTTTGGCAGAAAGGCGTTCCACTGTTCACTACTAGATCCTATGGTAATATCATTCGAGCATATGAATAGGCAGCTTTAAATGTGGTTAACCATATTTGTTAGCCCTACCAGGCTAACTTGGTAGGGCTAACTAGGTTGCTATACTGATCTAAAGCTCCACTTTTATGGCTTTGAGTTAACTTTTGATCAAATTTAGATCATTGTCCAGTGCAGCCTAAAATTTGGCTTTGGTCATCTGGGATATATTGTCCCAGATTGGTCTGAGGAGTTGCTACTACTTTCTTTCTGGCCGCCTTCTACTCTTATACATGTTCATAAATGATTCCTGACCCCTTTAGCACCAAAATAATATCTGTAATATTGCTGCTAGCGAATAGCATCTCTTCTTCACTGCAAGAATTTCTGCGTGCCAACCGACCACTGGGTTACCAGCGCCCTCTGCTGGTCCAAACAAATATCTGACGTAAATACAGTGAAATGACTGTTTTCTTTTTTTTTTTTTTAAAAAAGTCCAATTGTTAAGGCACAAAATAAATTTTTAGTTGCACTTCTAAAAAGAAAAAGAACTATTATGCAGTTTTGCATTGTTTGCTGTAGAACCAGAATTTAAAATAAAGGCTTCTTCTTCATTTGGATAATTCATGTATAATAGCATCTCTTCTTCACTGCAAGAATTTCTGCGTGCCAACCGACCACTGGGTTACCAGCGCCCTCTGCTGGTCCAAACAAATATCTGACGTAAATACAGTGAAATGACTGTTTTCTTTTTTAAAAAAAGTCCAATTGTTAAGGCACAAAATAAATTTTTAGTTGCACTTCTAAAAACAAAAAGAACTATTATGCAGTTTTGCATTGTTTGCTGTAGAACCAGAATTTAACATAAAGGCTTCTTCTTCATTTGTATAATTCCTTTATTTATTTCATTCAAGATTTATTTTTAGTTAAATTGCATTGTTTTAAATAGTTTATCAAGGGAGTCTTTTGACAATGAAAAATAAAAGGAAAATAGTACAGTATTTTCCCCCCAAAAAAATAAAGGAATGTTTTTCAGTCATTTGTCTACAGTCCCATTTTGTAAAATAAATCGTGAGAGAATCGTATTGTGAACCCAGTATCGTGAATCGGAATCGAGTGAATCGTTACATCCCTGGCAGAGGAAGGGTTTTTATTGGGCATTGTTCAAATGTCTTTTCTCCTTTAGTGCAACATTTCAATGTAGTTTTTAGGCTATGGTGATACCAATGACTGCATCTATCATGCAGCAAAAAGCAACAAGTATTTGCCAAGACTGTCACAGCCATCTGACAGCTCAGATCAAAGCACTGGTGGATGCAGCAGAATTTACAAGCAAGCTTTACTTCTTTAGATGACAGATGGAGAAAAGAATTAGGAAAGACCAAGAGTTTTCCATCGTTCAGACAGGGCACAGTGTATTTTCTCCCTGTACTTTTATGTTTTGCACTTTCCTCTTGGCCTGGAAAGTCTACACTATAGGAAAGACACAGAAAGCATACAACTACAGACACACATTAGGTGTTCACATGTAAACATGAAGATGAGTGCCTGCAAAATATCAAAACCATCAATCTTTGTGCTCTGTTTTAAAGCTCTCAAACATTGGGCTCATCCTCACGCAGACATTAAGTGACCTTTAGGCTTCCTTAGAACTTTCCTATAAATCACTATGTGTACTTGTACATTCATCTAGCCCATGCAGCGACAGGTGTCGTCCATCATCCATGTGAATACTGTGACAAGGACTGGGAATGAAGGAGAGGGCGATGGGCAGCATTCCGAACCCATCCGTCTTCTCTATTAGAGAGGCTGATGTTTCTCTCTGTCTCATCAGATCTATAGAAAGGACACTATCAGGAACTAAAGTTGTCCTCATAAAGGAAATGGAATGTCTAAAAGTGGACTGTACAAATGACTATCAATCATTTTGTAAATGTGATACCTTTTGGTATCTATCTTTTGGAATTCTATATTTCTTGGTGGTTCCTAATTGTATTTAAATTATTTTGTTGGAATTATACTTTATTCGATTTTTTCTTAACATCTGCTGTGTGAACATAGAAAAGACAAAGTTATTTGCACAGCCGTCAGAAGCAAGATGGCTGTCCACACCAAATCATGAGTTCCTGTCTTTTAATATGATATTTACACATATTGACACTTTTAACACTATATAAATCATAAGATAACTTCTCTTTATCTGTTGTTCTCTGGTACCTTCTTCTGGCCCTTTCTGCTGGTTCCTTTGAGCTGCAGAGACTCACCCTTTTCAACACTATTAGAGAAACAGCCTCAGGGCAAGGAAACAATCACATGCTTATCTGACTGACTAACAGATTTTACGAAACCATTGATTTCTAACTTTTAGGAGGTTTTGGGAAACATTGGTCTCAATATACACTTAACAGGGCTCTCTAGACCTCACTGAGGAGCCAAATTGTGGCAATAATAAAAATTCACTGGATTTTTTACATAGCACTCATAGTCAATCAAAGCGCTTTTATATTGATGTGCATTATTTCACTCCACACACAGTGGTGATAAACTACTATTGTAGCCACAGCCGCCTTGGGGCAGACTGACAGAAGTGAGGTTGCCAGTGCGCCACCAGTCTTTCCGAACACCACCAACCGTCACGCACACACCACATTCATAGGCAATGTGGGTGAAGTGCCTTGCCTAAGGACACAATGACAGATACGACTAGAGCAGGGGTCTGCAACCTGCGGCTCTGGAGCCTCATGTGGCTCTTTGAGTCCTTTGCCATGGCTCCATATAGCTTTAAAAAAATACTGAAATAAAGAGTTATTTTCTTACAGAGGCTATTAATGATTAATGACAAATAAAATCATGATATAACAATTTGTTAACTTAAAAATAAATCACGTAGTGCACCTTCCTACTTCATCTCCTGCAACATCTACAGACCATCAACTTTCCTGCACCTGTGGTTAACCTTAAGTTTTAAATCCCTGGTAAGATAACTAAACCAACAAAAACACTATTCTGGAAGAAAAAAGAGATTTTAATTGTGTGGGAACAGATTCTTTTAACTACCAATGTGCCGGTTAAATATGCATGCTTTATGTGTGGCAAGAAAATAGCAATTAGCATGTGTTGACCACATGATCATGCATTAATACATTAAATACATTAACATAAAAAATGTTATTTATATAAATTGTGTTCATGTAAACTGAAATGCGTAAGAATTTGAAGATGCAAGGTTTTGTTATTTTTTTATGTCAATTCATTTTATTTTATTTTAAACTGCTTTTAAGTTGCCATTTACTTGATCAATATAAATCAAATCAAATTAAATAAAACATTATTCTATATAATTTTAACTGTATATAATTTAATACACTGTATTGTATACATTGAGGCGGTATTTTTCCGGCTCCAGGAGGACTTTATTCGGGGTGAGATGAGGTTAAATGGCTCCTTTGAGAGTAAAGGTTGCAGACCCCTGGACTAGAGCAACTCTGGGACCTGGAATTCTCAGTGGTCTCCTATCCAACTACTAACCGGCCTGCTTAGCTCCGAGACCTGACGAGATCGGGCAATGACAGGCAGGTCTTTAGATAAAACAAAAAGATAATTTTTCGTTATATCTAATTTTCTAAGAATCAATTACACATTACATTACTTTAGTGTTCTCTATTTTGTACTATTTTATTGCAAATTTGCCTTCTTTGGCTAATTTTGGCATGTTTTTTTACATGCACAGTCCTTTTCTAAATAAGATAAACAACCTTTAATAAACACAACACTTTTCTTTACTGAATGTTCTCTATATCCTGTTTTCATAATATTGTTTACTGTGCTGTTTTTTGTTTTTGTTTTACCATAATATGGATCTTCCTGGGTCAATATAATTGACTTTACCGAAATGTTTACATCTTTAGGCTTTTTG
Source organism: Gouania willdenowi (assembly GCF_900634775.1). Lineage (NCBI taxonomy): Eukaryota > Metazoa > Chordata > Actinopteri > Blenniiformes > Gobiesocidae > Gouania > Gouania willdenowi. Next base: position 27,090,646 of record NC_041058.1, on the reverse strand, counting down.
ACATAAACCCTATGTCCAGGTTTGAATAAACTAGTACAGTGCCCGTTGGAAGTATGTATTCATATAGTGGGATCATAAGTGAAGTTGTCAATTATGACCAAATGAGTATGTGTTTGAAGGTTGGACGTACAAAGAGGTGTACATACTCTACTCTGTAGTGTTATAAAGGGGTATATTTGCAGGTGCAAAGTGAAATACAGACAGACTGTAAACGGAGTAAATGGTGGTCCGTTATAGACTCAACACTCACATACCTGCACACATGTCACGTGATCGATAGTGAAGCGCACCTGATCAACGTGTGTGTGTGAGACTCTCTACCTGGGACTCTAATCTCCTTCGCTGGTTCTCTCTCACACACGCACCACAGAGAAATGTGCAGCTTTCAACACAGCAGCCATTGCCCGTCAATAATTTCCGGGTCGCGTCAAAACTTCCCGGTCTAAATAGTGAAAGGTCAAACTAACATGAAAATAAACATTTTGAAACGTCATCACCAAATATGGAACAATAAAAAAGTATTATTCCTCAAAAGGGAAGTCCACAGGAGCTCTGGCATGCACCGAACGTGAGCTGTGCAGTGAAATGGATATAGATGGTGTGCTAGCGCCCCCTCACACTCTGATATTTTATATTTTATCATTTATGATTTATCATCAAAAACATTCTCACCGGTAAGAATTTGTCATCCCTCGATATAAACGAGGGATGACAAATAATAAAAGTTATTTGCGCTTATAATGTGCTTTTTAATAATTTTATGTCAAGTGAGTAAATAACACTAATAGTAATCCACATTAACAAATATATTGAATAAAATATCAGCTCATGAGCTGTTTGAGTCAGCAGCTCTTGTAGCCATTTTAAATGTGTTGATGTATTAAGATTTATTTGTGTTTGTTTGTAAGGAACCTGTTTACACGAAGTTGTGATTTTTTTTATTTATAGTTTTTATTTATCGTGATTTTTATCGTTATCGTGATAAATACTATAAATTATCGGGATACATTTTTTTTTTTTTTTGTCAATATCGCCCATCCCTAACACACACACAGACCTTTGCTGCTTTATAGATAGACTAGTACAGTGCCTGTCAGAAGTATGCATTCATATAGTGGGAGGAGCTTAATTAGAGTTGTCAATTATTGTCAAGGGTTAGGGTTGGATGTACAAAGAGGTGCACATACTCTGTCGTGTTTTGTGGGTGCAAAGTAAAATAGCGTGTGATTTCCTTGGTTTAATTCTATGGAACATGCGCATGACATATACAGTAGATAAAGGTTGCACCAATGTTTGCTGGACTTAGGTAAATGGATAATAAATGTTCCAGAGCATCCCCTCCCTGTCTGTAGACCCTCCCTTGGCAAGGAAAAACACAAAACCCAGTGGGAAAATTAATTACACACAAACGTCATGTACATCCAACATATGACCATAGAGAAGAGACACAGAAAACTGGTGGGTTTTACACTAAAGGTGCCCCACTCCATTTATCCAGGCTTGGGACTGGCACACAGGAACACACTGAGTGAGTCCTTATACGGCTGGATTCCCACCATCACACCATGTTAGATGTTAGTTTGTTAGTTGTTAGTGTTAGTAGTAATAGTACGTAGTATCAGTGTGCGTGCCGCTCAGGCGCTCCTCCCGCTCATGTCTCGTTTCGTCTAATTTGTGTTGATTTCAAAATCAAAATAAATGTTTTTAAACGTAATTAATAAAGAAGTTAAAAATAATGAAAGCACACCCTCAGATTCTGTGTAGTATAAGGGTTAAGAGAACTGTAAGCCAAGTCAGAAGTGGGAGCATGTTTGGGCTTCACCACAACTGGGTCTCACTGCTTCCATCCTCCCCCCCAACTACTGAGTGAGCATGAGAGAGTGGTTTACTCAGTCAGTACTTCAGTATATATAACATTGCTTAGAAAGTGTCGCTTTTTCTTAGTTTCTTTGTCTAGAGCAAATATACAACGTCTGTTTGATCTTCCAAATCTGCTGGCGGCAACATAAAATTGTCCATGGCTGAAGAAATCTCTTGTGCTGAAACCACCAACATGCTGCAAAGATTGATCTTGTGACTAATTCACAGTCATGGCAAAGCATGGTCTCACTGGAAATTGTTTCCGTCTTAAGGTGAATGAGAAGATGTTGTCAGATGGTATGAGTGTGATTCGTGGAATTAAGAGTGTGCGTCCAGCATTTACACCAATTACAGATTTTTTAATCAAGAGGTGCGGCAGGATTTCTTTGATAATGTATCTTGAGTCATTACAATGTCCAGTTTGTTGGTCAAAGTTTCGCAGTAGCATGATCACCATTCCAACTTTTAAAGAAATGCGATTAGGAGGCATTACGGAAGGGCAGAGTGTGTTTAAAAACTCAGTTGGGTACATATGATGACCCTCAGAATCTGCTGTGTCAACGCTGTTGCAAACGTGTTCTGGTCCTGGAAAGATCTTGGTCATGTACTCATTTACTGTGTCGACTTCAGTGTTAGTTGCGCATAATATCACATGTTCACATAACCACGTTGAACGGGAAATGTTGGCCAGCATGTCTTCATACACCCAATTTACAATGTCTTTTAGTTTGTCACCAGGAATTGTCAGTGTGTCGTTGAGTTCAATTGCGAATTCACCTTCCTCTGGAACTATTGGAATTTTTGCCTTGCCAAAGTCTAAGTGGAATTTGGCAAAGTTTTCTTCAGCTTGTTGATGTTCTTGAGAGATTCTCATGTTTATTGTTAGACTGAAAGTTTCAACATTTTTCCATAGGTATGAGCTCTTGCAACACCGTCCTATGATCGGTGCCTCCAGTAGCCACCAAAGACCATTGTGATGCCACCAATTGGTTTGTCTGATCTATGAAGCCACTGAAATGTACGGCCTGCTGCTTATAATGCACGGCGATCCATCATCGTCATTCACAACCATGAGATGTGCCATCCTAATGAGTGTGACAGTGTTGTCATTTTCACTGACAGCGCAAGTGGATTCATCAGTGAGAATGAAAGGACATTTTGTTTTACTGTGAAAGGTGGTGCTTTTTGGCAGTAGGGTTGTGTTGCACAATATGGACATATAGAAATGTTGCATTGCTTCATGACCTACTTAGCAAGGCCAAGAACCACACCCAAGAGTTGTAAACCACCTCTCAACTGCTTCTAGCTTGTTTGAACTGCTTCTGACTTGTTTGACACCCAAAAAAGTTGTAAACCACCTCTCAACTGCTTTTAGCCAGTTTGACTCTGTGGTCAGAAAAGGAGGGGTGTTGATATTTACCCATTAAAGGCTTGCTTGCCCACGCAGCTTTGTAACCACAAGTGACGTAAAAGTTTCCATCAGGAAACTATATAAGCCAAATGTTTTTGCATGCCAGGGCCGAACTCTTGCATGAGACACGGACCCTGTTGCTGATTGCTTATCTGAAGACCTTGAAGCCTGCGAGCTTACTTATACTTTGTACTTTTCTTTTTGATTTTTTGTTTTTGATTAAACCAATTAATTGAAACTTCAAAGAAGACTTCTATACTTTGTCTGGTGACACTGTATTTTGAGACAGCCTACACCTAGACCTCTGGTAAGTGTCAGTCATAGTACTGATCACTCAATCTGCTGGTAATCATTAGGAGAAAACCCTTTAGGAAATTCCTGTCTGAGGGCTAGACGCTCAGTGCAATAATATGTCAGTTCATAAGGTATTAGGGATTAAAAGGAAGTTGGCTGAGGCACATTACTGAGAGAGAAACTCAAGAAACGGGTTAAGGCGACCAGCATCTGAAGGGAGGCGACAGAGTACTAGAGGACCTACGGGTCGGTATAGGAATCGTCAGACCGGACTTCGTCTTGTGAGAGGGCCGTAAACCCTGCACGGATCTCTCCCTTGCTGAATCTAAGAGGGATTGACGGTCCTCACCTCCTTGCCACGGGGGCGAAAGGACGTGACCTGAGATGTCAACGCAAAAGTGGGGTTAAAATGAAGCCGTGATAATCTTCTGTAGCAGGGCCCAGGCTATGACAGCGGGTTAACACTTGCCGTGTCGCGAGGTGTAGCAGGACAACCGCTTGGTCTCTACATCAACAGGTTGCTGTGATGCCAGTCGCAGCTGTTGCAAGAGCCACTTTGCCTTTTGCACAGACTTTGTTCAGGATGTGGCACAATACAAAGGATTTTCCTGTCCCACCGCTTGCATCAAGCGCGATCATCTTTCCAAGTCCCTGTTCCACACTCTCTATCACTGTTTTGACAACACTTTGCTGCTCGTGATTAAGTGTGTTTTCTGTTTGAGTAATTTGAGCGTGAAGTTCCTCCATGTTGTGCTCTGTCTCGTGCTGGATGATGTGGGGAGTCTGATTTTGATCATGACGTGGATTAGGCTCAGGGAGTCCAAAGTTTCCACTCAGTGTGAAGCTATGTCTTTCAATGTGGTCCTTGAGGTCAAGTAGCACTTGATTTAGAATGTTCTCATTTGGCTCATTCATTGCAGCCCTGTGCATGAAGTCTTCACAAAGAACACATTTGTGTCTTTTCCAAAACTGCAAGTGCTCTCCTCTAAGCACAAACATGAGCATGGTGGCAAATACTTCACGTAGTGCTGGGCCAAAGGTCACATTTGCTGCTTCCTCCATAACAGAATCCACTTCCTGGTCATTGTCAACAATGCCCTATGCAATGGAGGCAGCTAGATAGGTGCCCATAACCACATCTACAACTTTACGGAGGTCTCTGAAGGAAGGAGGTCCTGGGATACGGTATAAAAGGTTGCGGAGATTGAACAGTTGTGCAGTGTGTGGGTTGAAGGCAATCATTGGAATGCGTCCAACGGTGTCGGCCATGCGATAATCGTGGGAACTTAGTCTTTTTTTTTTTTTGCAATTGAAATGTCTTATCTGTATATGTGAAGTGTTGAAATACATCTGTTTACACAATGTGTCGCATGTGTGGATGTAGAGACATTGCTTTAAAAAAGGCAGTCAGTGTAGTTTCAGGTGGTCCAGCGCTCTCATCATTGAACGTCTACATGAATTACCAGCGTTTTTACGGGTGTTTTTTTTAGTTGGATGTACATCACTGCATCTGAGGCCAGTAGGCCTCAGATGCAGTGATGTACTGTTCAAACTTATAGCGCGTCATCTCATTGTGTCGCAGTTGCTCACGGTCAGCAACATCCAACCTCACAATACATTGATCTGGACAATTTCAAGGTTAATGTGTGCATTGTATCGGAGCAGGAGTTATGGATTGTATAGCAAAACCCACTCATTATTGACAGACACATTTATGCCCCCTTTGATTGTCTTTAAGATGGGAGAGCCAGGTGCATCTTCAGCTCGTCTTCTGTACAGTGAGTAAGGGATGTCTGAGAAGCTTTCACCGTCTGTTAAGATTCCATTGTCCACATGGGCGGTGAATCATATGTGATGTGACAATGTGATGCAGATGTGATTTTGTGTCTTTGTTTGGAATCTCTGCAGATACAATGCAATCGATATCAGTGGAGGTCCTGGGTTTGTCACGTTGCACAATGGTGATGAGCATATGTACTGTATATGAGGATGATGTCTTTTTTAAGTTTCTTTCACCATCACAAATGCATCCACATGTCCCAGTAAGTCATGTTTCAGGAGGTCTGTGAGTAGAGCTTCCGTCTTCATGTGGAATACTCTGGCAATGATGTCTGGTCTTTGATGGGTCTGCTGACCTTCAAAAAGCGATCTGAGGAAGAAGTCTGGTTTGCCTTTGACTCTGACCAAGGCCATGGCATCTTGGAATTATTTGGCGTACCATCTTGGTAATCCATAAATTGTGGGGGGGAGTATGGTTAGGCGTCCCGGGATGATGTCAGTGTCACGACTCAGGGCATCAACAATGACATTGTATTTTTCTACCTTGATGGATTTCTGGTTGTGGCAAATCCAGTTGAAACGGTGTGATTGGCCATCATGTCACATACATACTGTTGTGTGAGTTTTACACCACGATGCAGCAAATTAAAGTGATGATCAGTGTTGCGCACTTGAAGGTGGAATTGGTAAGTTTGTTGGTGTGACACCTTTCAGTTCAGTGTGGTATCCTTGAGAGCCCTGTGTCAGAAGAAGGACATATGATAGCGGATCATATGCTGGATGAATGGCATCAATTTTCTGAAGTTGTCCTCCTCTGAGGGGAAGAGTGACAGCCAGCTTTCCAAATTGCTCAGTCGTGGTTCCTGGAGCAATGACTGCAACATCGCTGTCCAGTGACGGAAAATTCACAGTGCCACGATGAAGGTCACGACGGCAAGAGTGAGCTGTTAGGACAATTCTCAGATCATCAGCAGTGTCATTTTGGTTCATGTACTCAATTGCTGACTTGAACTGTTGTACATGTGGGTTGCACCTATGAATGGTCTTTTGTGCTCTAAGCAAGAATTCTTCATTCAGATCACTGTTTGAGGCATGAGTACGCCGTAATTCAACTTCATGGGAAGGATCATGAAAGTAGATCTGAGCAAAGTTGGGGATTTGACCCTGTTCAGGAAGGGGGTCGGCAATGAAATTAAAAACTTTTCCTTGTATTCGTATGCCTGGGTTGAAACCAGGAATAGTGATCTCTTTTATGCCAATGCTGGCCATTGCCTATGCATTGTTGTATTGTTTAGCTTGTTTAACAAAGTTTTGATTCATGAAAAGGTCCTTGATAGCATTTGGAGGCTGTGGTGGGATTGTATGTGAGATCTATTTTTCCAGAGTGTGTGTGAAATCACCAAACAGCTCCTCTTTAAAAAGTCTATGTCATCACACCGTGCAAGGTTGCAATTGTTTTTGCGTGCACGACGCATTTCCTGATGGCACAGGGCATCTCTTGTTTTTTCGATCCTCCTGCTGCTGAGGTGTTTCTGCTGCACGGCGTGTTGCCTCGCGTGCAGCAATGCTCTCCAGGCGATTATTTCGTTCTTCACCTGTTTCTGCTGCACGGTGTGTTGCTTCGCGTGCAGCGTTGCTGGCCAGGCAATTATTCCGTTCTTCACCTGTTTCTGCTGCACGGCGTGTTGTCTCGCGTGCAGCGTTGCTGGCCAGGCGATTATTTTGTTCTTCACCTGTTTCTGCTGCACGGCGTGTTGCCTCGAGTGCAGCAAAATAAAATTTTTTAAAAGTAATCACCAAAAAAGTAAAAAATAATGGATGCACACCCTTGGATTATGAATAGCGTGAGAGTTGAGAGAACTGTTAGCTAGCTTCCCCTCACCTCCTACTGAGTGAGCGAGCCTGAGAGTGCGTTAGGGACTGAGTGTGAGAGAGTGAATGTTAGATGCATAAAGCTTACCATTGCTCCAGGCGCAGGAGTTTCCGGTGTTAAATCTTGGTTTAACTCCTCGGTTTCTGCTTAAGATTTTGTTAAAAAGTATAAGTACAAAAGTATTTGACAACAGTTTTTTTAACTACTGTTATCAATCCAGAATCAAACCAGGTCAAAGATAGAAAATTTCAACGTTTATTAACCACACAGACTACTGAAAAAAAAACATAGTTTTATGGAAATGCCGCAAAGCGTGCTGACGAATTCTTGCAAGACTACCTTGGGCACCATGCGATTAGCTTCATCATAGCTTTCTTAACTATAAACATAACATACGTAGATGCATTCTGTGGAGGGACGCGTCTACAGTGCTGCCATCTTGCAACGGTGCTGGTGGAGGCAGCTGTGCATGGACATGTAAGGGATGTGAGGTTGTTATAGTTATAGTGAAAAAAACAATGACAGGTCAGACAGAACTGATGTTATGAGACCAAATATGAGGCCTGTTGTTAACTTCTTGTTATGCTTTGCTGTTAATGAAAAAAAGTCTTTGTTACGTCTTTTAAAATTATATATGTATTATTATAATTACTTCAGCCACTGCTTGTTACAGAAAAACTGCAAATATATCTCGAGTCACTGTCAATCTTTACTTCATGCAAAACTACGGGACGCCGTTAAGTCAACTATTCATCAGCATGCATGTCTATGCTGTACACCACCTCGACCAACAGAGAAAGTTGGTCACACCAGTGCAACCACTGGATAAGTTTGTGTCGAGCCCTGATAATAATAGTAGTAGTAGTAATAGTAATAAAAGTAATGGTTATAATAATAATAATAACAAGAATAATAAATACGATTAATAACAATAATAAACCATATTAAATATTGATAAGGTAATATGATGAAAAAATAGCAATGGTAATAATACAATGATAATAAATATGATGATAATATAGCAATGCTAATAATACAATGAGAGTACCAGTAACTATAATAGAGATAAAATTAGCCACTCCCTGCCTTCACCTGGGCCTGCTGTACCATTAAATGTAAATAGGCCTAACCTAAACTGTTTCACACATATAGGACTTCAGGAACTTAACTCTATTATTTCATCCTCCAAAACCATCGACCTGCCTTTCAGATCCGATCCCAACTAAGCTGTTTAAAGAAGTTGTTCCCCTGGTCTGCCCATCTTTGTTGGAGACAATAAATATATCCCTATCAATAGGCTACGTGCCACAGTCCTTTAAAGTAGCTGTAATCAAACCCCTTCTCAAAAAACCTACTCTTGATTCCAGCACTTTAGCAAACTACAGGCCTAAATCTAATCTTCCTTTTATTTCAAAGATTCTTGAGAAAGTTGTGGCGGCTCAGCTCTGTGACTTCCTTCAAAAAACAACAGCCTGTTCGAGGACTTCCAGTCAGGTTTTAGAGCTCAACACAGCACAGAGACTGCTTTAGTTAAAGTAACTAATGATCTACTCTGGGCTTCAGATGAAGGACGACTCTCAGTGCTGGTTTTATTAGATCTTAGTGCAGCTTTTGACACTATAGATCACTATATTCTACTAGAGAGATTAGAGGAATTACTTGGAATCACAGGGACTGCCCTAAACTGGTTTAAGTCTTACCTATCTGATAGGTACCAGTTTGAACACGTGAATAATAAGTCTTCTGTGTACACTAAAGTAAGCTACGGGGTTCCTCAGGGCTCTGTGCTAGGTCCAATCCTCTTCTGTATCTATATGCTCCCCCTTGGTAATGTTATGAGAAAATACTCTGTTAACTTTCACTGCTATGCTGATGATACCCAACTGTATGTATCAATGAAGCCAGGTGAGACAAATCAGCTATCTAAACTTGATGCCTGTGTAAAGGACATTAGGGCCTGGATGGACCAAAATTTTCTTCTTCTTAACTCAGACAAGACTGAGGTCATTGTACTGGGCCCACGACACCTTAGAGAAACCTATGCTAGCCTAACTGCCCTAGATGGCATTACTCTGGCACGAAGCACAACTGTTAGAAACCTTGGGGTTCTATTTGATCAGGATTTATCCTTAAACTCTCACATAAAACAAACTTCAAGAACTGCCTTCTTTCATCTCCGTAACATTGCTAAAATCAGATCTATCCTGTCTCAGAGCGACGCCGAAAAGCTAGTCCATGCTTTTGTTACCTCTAGACTGGATTATTGTAATTCTCTTTTAGCAGGCTGCCCGAGCAAGTCGCTTAAGACACTTCAGCTGGTTCAAAATGCTGCAGCATGTGTACTGACTAAAACTCGGAGATGAGATCACATTACTCCTGTATTAGCCTCTCTGCATTGGCTTCCCATAAAATATAGAATAGAATTCAAGATTCTTCTTCTCACTTATAAAACCCTAAATGGACAGGCACCAGCCTATCTCAAGGAGCTTGTAGTGCCATACAATCCCCCCAGAACACTACGCTCTCAAAATGCTGGCCTACTAGAGAGGGACCAGAGAGGGTCCCATTCCTCTCTCAAACACTCCCTCTATGTCTGCTTCTTCCCTTGTGTGTTTGTTCCTGTACTCCTTCTGGCTTTTGTCTTGCAGGTCCGTGGGATCCTCAGTGTGGAGTTACAGAGTCTCAACAACTCTGTCTCCACCCTTTTCTCTGCACACACCCAACACAGCATAACGTGGATGGCTGTTCATCATAGGAATGGGATCCACACAAGGTTCCTGCTGCTTAACAGAAGGTTTTCCTTGCTGCCATGATGAATTCATGTTGGGTGTGGGATACATATGTATGTGTATATACGTATATATGCATATGTGTGTATCCATAAAATGAAGAGTCCGTCCTTAAGACTGCTCTACTGTAAAGTGCCTTGAGATACCATTGGTTATGATTTGGCGCTATACAAATAAAAGATTGATTGATTGATTGATTGATTGATTGATAATATAAAATAATAATTAGAAAAAAGTTTAAAGATATAATGGTAATTATAATAGAAATAACAATAATACAGTAGTAGTACAATTATACAATAATAATAATAAAAATAATAATAACATAATGAGAATCCAGTAACTGTAATACAATAATAAAAACAATAATAAACATAAAATAATAAGGCAATAGCAATAATAATACAATGAGAATACCAGTAACTAATTAAAAAAAAGAATAAAAAAGAATTATTAACATTAAACATTAAAAGTATGTGGATGGAGATTCTCCCTGTGCCCTATGAACTATGTGCATGTTTAAACGAACTCTGCAGGCATTTACAGTATGGAGATTCTCCCTGTGCATTATAAAGAGCTTGACTACTCCAGCGTGTGATGCTCTGCTACGGAGTAAAAGCATCACACGGTTTTGTTTTGCTTACTTGGTGAAAATATGAGCGTTGTTCACGGATAAACATGCATGTTTACTTACCAGAATAGTACGTCCCACGTTTCTGCTCTTAAAAACTGTGACACATGGTTACATGGAGCTGGTTCATCTTCAACGAACACGTAGTTTAACAAACAATACTAACAAAATAGTGAATGATATGTTATTATATACAAATATATAGTGACAATAACAAACTTACAACATTCCCTGCCGATTGATTAACGTGGATTCCGACAGATAAGGAGCAGTTGATGGCGAAATGGATGAATTGTTATCAAGATGGATGCGGGAAGTCGTGTGATCAAGATGGTTGTCGGATACCGGAAGTCATCTCTCAAAAGATGGTGCGCTAGCGCCCCCTCACACTCTGAGGTCAAAAGCTGCCGTCCAGAAGTGAAATAGAATTAAAATAATTAAAAATCATAATAAAATGACCAACTTACTTCAAACTAACAGATGCACAAACTCTGGGTATTTGGAAGCCGTGGACAAAGTTTCAGGTTGAACAGGCACCGCGTTGGGGAGATATTTGCTCCACACACACACTCACACGCACACACAGACCAATTTGCTCCACACACACACACACACACACACACACACACACACACACACACACACACACACACACACACACACACACACACACACACACACACACACACACACACACACAGACAGACCTTTCTGTCATTATATTATAGATAATGTATTTTAAATTCAAAAATTCCACAACAGTTACAGAAAAAAAGAAGGTATTCAGTTTACATGGGTACATTTAGTAAACATATTATTATTCAAATTACAATTTTAATGCATGTATGATATACTGTCATACATGCTTGCACACACTATCACACTTCAGATCATGAGCACACACCCTCCACACCAACCGATGGAACATGCCGACCCAGTCCCGCTCTTCCAAGTCAGAATCTCTCCCTGTCTGTCTCTATAGCTCTGGTCCGGTAACCGCCTGCAGAGTGAAGACCCGACCTGGCAGGCAAAAAACAGCCTGGCTGATACCCCCAACCAGGGCTGATAGTAGATACGGCTTCTCACTTCAGCAACAAAGACTGCCCAATAACAGCATCGCAACAATGGGAGCATATCAAGGGCATCTTTTGCAACTGCTACAGCATCTGGAAATACCTGTGCACTCCGCTGATCAACACTTGAGCTGTAGTTTTTGAACACAGCCCTGGTCCCCCACTGAGAGTTCAGCTATGTACCTTTTAATAGATGCCTTTTTTAGTGTCTGCACTGCTTCAGTATTATCAGGGACAGCATTGTTGAATTGACACTACACAGATGTATGTAAATTGTGAATAAATAAAATTGTAACAATAAACAGTTGTTTTAGCATGCATAGGTTTGAGTGACGTGCTTCAAGTAAAAAAATAAAAACATCATGCTGAGGATGCTCTACAAGTCTGTTGTGGCCAGTGCAGTCTTCTTCGCTGTCACATGCTGGGGCAGTGGGTTGAGGGTCGCAGACAACAACAGACTAAACAAACAGGAGGAGCAGGAGGGCTGGTGATGTCCTGGGGGAGGAGCTGGAAACCCTGACGACCATGGCTGAGAGGAGGATGCTGCCAAGGCTTCAATCCATCTTGAATAATGTCACACGCCCTCTCTATGACACACTGGCCCAGCAGAGGAGCACTTTCAGCGGGTGATTCCTCTTACCCAGATGCACCACTGAGCGCCACAGAAAATAATTTCTGCCTATGCTCAAACTCTATAACTCCTCCCTAAGATAGTCAGTCACCCCCCTTCTGTAACCTGACTCAAACACGTAATTTTGCTCTTTTCGCACTTTCTGCACATAATTATGCTGTACAGTTGACATTTTATATATGTATATTTATATTTATATTGTTTTTAATAGACATGGCTTGTATAATATATATTGTTTGTATATCTGGAGCTGTAACGAAAATAATTTCCCCCTGGGATTGTTAAAGTATTTCTGATTCTAATCAAATTACTGTTTTTCAATTTGTTCAACATCACATCTTTATTAAAGAATAACTAAACTCCAAAACAACTTTTTTTTCTGCTGAATACAAATTTATTAGGGTATGAAGTAGTGCTCATGATTGATACTGGTCCAACTCTCAACATTTTAGTCAAAGTATTTCAATTTGGCATATTTTGTTGTAAAATGTCAGTGACTGCTCTCTATGACTGGAAACCCGGCTGTTCCAATTTATTTTTGCTATACAAGAACAAGATCATGTGACATTTTGGGACCATTTTGCATAAAAAACAAGCACTGTTAGCTCCGCCCCTTTTATAAAACTAGCACATGTGGGCTCTACAATCTGTGAGTAGGTTGAATTGAGAAAAGAGTGAATAGTACTCAATATACCTCTCTATTCACTCTTTTCTTGACATAGCATAGATTGTTCGTTAAAGTTTTTTTTTTAGTATAGACTGTGTGTGTCTTAACTGCTCCAGGAGCCCCACCCATAATCATGGCATATTTTGGATTTCCCTCCTAGTGGCAGGTCAGGAGAAAGCAGGGGTTTCGTTAGTCTTTAAGGTATAACATTGTTTTGATGTGTAAGAAAATATGTAACACTCTTTTAACTGGGCCTTCCACTAACAGGTTACTTGGGATTTCACTTTTACAAGTTCTTACACAATTTCAGTTTTAGATTAGTGTTTAACAAGCTAAAGCTGCTCTTGTTATCTGTCCACATACAGAGAGTTGGGAGGTTTACTTTAAAAATAAGTAATCCGGTATAATAACAAGTTACCTGTTAAAAAATTGAATCAATAACGTACTCTAAGTACCACTATATTAAAGTAATGTAACTGATTACTTTTGGATTACTTAAACACCGGGAGTTCTCCTCGTTTGTTATGGTCGGTGTTTACATCCAACCTCAGGCTTGCGTAACAGAGGCGTTACAGCACCTGGCCGACCAGATAGCAGACATGGAGAAAAAACATCCTGACTCTTTGCTAATCATTCTCAGGGATTTTAACAGAGCAAATCTAACCCACAAACTCCCTAAATACAGACAGCATATAAAGTGCCCCACCAGAGGTGCTAACACACTGCTACACTGTAATAAAGGATTCATATCACTCTGTCACTACAGACATAAGTTTAAACCTGTGTAGGAGGATGAGTTATTAAAAATGGGTTATAGAAATAAGAATATTAATTATGATTATTAATATTACTTCAAATTTTGCGGGGTGCCACTCCTTTTAACAGGAGAAATATGTCCACGTTTTTTAGACTAAACCCATCAATGTGAAACCAGGGAAAAGTGAATTCGAACAGCAACATCTACACCATAATCACATCAAAGGAATCAAAGATTACGTTTAACCTTTCATTCAAAATTCAACAATTAACACAGTCCTAATATTAATTGAATTGGAATAATTAAATCATGATAAAATGCATTTCTAGTCTACTAAAAGTAAGGATTATATGTAATAAAGTGAAATCACTATTCTAGGAGAAGGCTAGTCTACTAAATATTGAATACAAATTCAGGATACATATTCGAATAACAAGATCATAAAATCAAAGAATAAAATGACAAAGAGAGCTCATAAAACAAAGAGGAAGACAGACATGGGAGATGAACAGACATGAATGAGATGAGCTGTGTGGAACATGTTGTGAGTGTGTGTAAGTGTGTAGTTATGGAAGTATGTATGTGATCTATTGTGGATGAGGTTTGCTGATGAAAGTTCATTCAGGTACCTTGAAGATGATGTCAGCAGGGTTGGACCTGGAGGTGCTGTTTGAAGAAATGCAGTAGGACGTGCCACCGTTGAGTTCTGTTGCGTTTCAACAGAGTATAGCCCCTTCAGCCGTTCCAGGCGGTTCCGGCCTTCGTAGCTGGGTTAGAGAATGGCTCGTGGCTTACCACAATGGGTCGCGGGCCGGGCTTTTTCGGCTGTTAAGCACATCACTAGATGCTGGATTAGTCCGAACCAAGCAGCTGTTGATTCCAAAAATCTAACTGTTTCAACTAAAAATAAAATAAAATAAATGAAAAGATGGGGAAGGGAAATGCGTTGAGCATGAAACGCCAGCGTCCCAAAACTGAAATTTTGGGCAGTTTTCTTCCTTTTAAAATGTTATCTTCGAGACTCGCCGACCAAGAGGGAAGCTTTGTTGATTGGTTTAAAGTTGTCAGCATCTCAGCTGGCTGGCTTTGGGTGTGTCTGGGGTGTGTGTTTATGTGAGACAAAGACAAACAGGAGGGATGATTCCTAGATTTACACATGAACCATAATAATGAGTTCAGCATATTCAAATAATCTTTTCAACATTATATCTTGAAATATCATGTGTTACGAAAGAGTTTGATACCAAACAAGACTGGAAAATAGCCTAGTATTACTTTACAAACCGGTTAATAAATTTTACTTGTAATTATTCATAAACATAAATGTCAAAAATCATGTTATGCCTCTTCTTTACTATATGGTTGCAGTAGATACCTTAAACTAACTTTTGTGATGTTTTCTGGTATTTTTAGCACTTTTTAAAGTATGATATTTATGATAAATATCAATCTGGTTTTAGATCAATCCACTCCACTGAAACTGCTCTTCTGAAAGTTTCTAGTGACGTGATGATGGCCGCTGACTCTGGTCGTTACACAGTTTTAGTTTTACTTGATCTGACAGCTGCCTTTGATACAGTAGATCACAGTATACTGGTTGATCGACCCAAATCTGAGATGGGGTTTTCTGGTACTGTTCTCCAGTGTTTTACCTCTAATATAAATGGAAGAACCTTTAATGTTGCTATTAACGATGTTATGTCTAATATGTCCAACCTGTCATGTGGAGTAGCCCAGGGCTCTGTTCTGGGGTCTGTTTTGCTTTTATTGTATCTGATGCCTCTTGGTCGGTTGATCCGTGGTTTTAAAAATGTGTCTTATCATTTTTATGCTGACGATATCCAGTTGTACTGCTCCTTTAATGACTCCGAGTTTCACTTTTTATCAAAGTTCTTAGATTGTGTATCCTGTATCAAAAACTGGTTGTCATCAAACTATCTCCATATAAATTCAAACAAAACAGAAACTTTTAGTCAATTGACGACATTGTCGTCAATTGACTAAAAACTGTTTTAACCACCTGAGAAATATCTCTAAAGTGAGGCATCTATAATCAAAATCAGATCTGGAACTGGTCATACACGCATTTATATCATCACGTATTGACAATTGTAATTCTGTTTTTACTTGTTTTAATAAGTCGACCCTAAACAGACTCCAGATCGTTCAGAACGCTGCTGCCAGACTTTTAACTGGTGCTCCCAGAACATCCCACATCACCCCCATTCTTGCTACTCTGCACTGGCTTCCAGTTAAGTTTCGCATAGAATATAAAATATTAGTTCTCATGTTCCGAGCATTACATGGTCAGGCCCCTAAATATATCTCGGACTTGTTGTGCCCCTACTCATCAGGGCGATGCCTTCGGTCTTCAGGTCAGGGTCTCCTAAAGACCCCAAAAACTAAATTTAAGACCAGAGGAGGACCTGGCGTTCCAGGCTGTAGCTCCCAAACTCTGGAATAACCTGCACCAGTCTCTCAGGGAGCCAAGGTTGGTGCACAGATGCACAGTGTGGACACTTTTAAAAAACTGCTGAAGACTTCACTTTACAGAAAAGCTTTTAGTTTTGTTTTATTATTCTATTGTGTTGCACTACTTTTACCACAACTCTGGACAGCACTTTGTGATTTTATCTGCAAAAAGCGCTTTATAAATAAACTACTTACTTACTTACAAAGATATCCGTTTGTAAAGGAGGGAGAAGACGGATGTTCTTCCCCCATGTGGAGTTGTAAAAAGAGTTTGTACTGAACATTTTAAAGTGTTGGGTCAGTCTTGTCGGTTGCGTTATTGGGTTCAAAAGGCCGCATAGTGGGGCCTCAAAGCACCTCAAAGTTGATGGGGCAGTTATGTTGTAAACAGTTTGTGATAAAGAAACAGGCTCCTTGGTTAATTCCTGTCAGAAAGAGGGTCTTTAGGCTTGATGTGGTTTGGTTCCCTACATCTGCTAAGCCTGCAGTAAGGACTGTAAAGAGGTGGACAGAGGAGTCAAAGCAGGAGTTACAGGTAGTGTTGTGGTGGTCAAGACCGGTCTTGGTCTCGAGACCAAATTTTAAAGGTCTTGGTCTTGTCTCGGACTCTGAAGCATTTTGACTCGGTCTTGTCTCGGACTCGGGATTTTCCGTCAAGACCGTTCGAGACCAGCACTAATTCCTGCTATTTTTAAACTTTTTTATAATGTGATAATAACACGGAGAAGAACGGAATAAAACAATCCTTTATTCATTATTTAATCCACCCTGTATAATGACCACAACCTTCCTTAATGTGACTGAGTGACGTGTGTGACACACTCATACGTGTGTGGCTACGGTGTCAGTTTGGACCGCGGAGCGCAAGGGAGATATGAACTAATCACCGGTAAAAATCCCAGTAAAACTCCAGAAAACAATCACCAGTAATAAATATTATCTCCCTGGTAAAGACAGTAGCTCTAACAACAGGTAAAATGATAAACTGATGATATTACAGCCTGTGAAGGCTGGATAGGGGACGCACTTACTCTGCTTCTGGGTCCTAGTGCCAGCCGAGCGGTGAAGCCTGTTCCGTTTACCGTGTTTACTGAGGTCCGTGTGTGTTTAATAAGTCTGTGTGTGTTTAATAAGTCTGTGTGTGTCCGTGTGAATGTCCGCATGTTTATGCATCTGTCCATCCACTCTTTTCATTATATCCATGTCTTTTAAGGCTTTATTACATAATGTCGGCTGTAGTCCGGGCCGCCGCCATCTTGGATTATGTCGTCACCAGCGCGTCATCGCCGCAGAGTTGCACTAGCACAGAATGAGTCAAATAACTGTAAAGAGGTCTTATATTAGTCTATTATCTTTTTAAAGTGGTGTTTTTTTTTTGTGGCTTTAGACTCCAATTACATGTATGTATATAATATGTTCCCCACAATATAAACAGGTTCACAATATAATTATTATTTATAGTTTCTGTTTCTACTGTATCCAGAATAATAATAATAATTCTCAACAAGAACTATTGATTAATTTGTTACATGACTTTTCCAGGGTTTGAGTTTGTTTTATTTAGTTTCACATCTACCTGTAGCTCTATGTTTTTTACACTGCTGACAACTTGTTTGTAGTTTTATTTCAGAAAGTTTCACTTTTACAGTTACAGTTGGAAACCTTTGTTAATTGAATATCCTAGTTACATTACAGTAACCAACTAAACTATATCAACTAAGTGAATTAATAAAAATAACCTGTGTAAAGGCTTTTTCAAACTAAAAAATTATCTTGTGAACTCTGTGACCTGTTGACCTGCACAACTGAAAGAATCAGAATCAAGAATCATTACTTCTTGGCAGAAATACTTTTAAACACTTGCTGTACATTCAGCTGACATAAAAATATTGTTTTCAAATATGTAGAATAATTGTGAATTTATCAGTAGCAGTAGTAGTTTTAATATTTTAGTTAATTTTTTTCCAGGCACCTTTTTTGACCGTCAAATGTATTTAAAATAAACTAAAATTAAAGAGAGAATGTTTTTTAACTGTCGAACCTTGTCATAATTTTATTTATTTATAGATTTTTTTAAATTGAAAAAAATAATGTTTATGGTCTTGGTCTTGGTCTCGGTCTCGACTTGTCTCGGTCTTGGTTTTGACTCGGTCTCGGCTCCCGAAAGTCTTGGTCTTGTCTTGGTCTCGGTGCATTCTGGTCTCGGGCAAGTCTTGGTCTCGGATAGTGCGGTCTTGAACACAACACTAGTTACAGGACTGCTTTGACTGCACTGATTGGAGTGTTTTTGAAGCTGCATCAGACAACCTAGATTAACTGACTGACACTGTGACATCTTACATCAGCTTCTGTGAGGATGTGTGTGCAGACCAGGACCTTCTGCACATACAACAACAACAAACCCTGGTTCACACCTCAACTTAGGATGCTCCGTCAGGCGAAGGAGGACGCCTACACAAGTGGGGACTGGGTCCTGTTTAAGCAGGCCCAGTACACACTAACCAAGGAGATCAGAGTAGCCAAGAGGTGCTACACTGAGAAGCTAAAACAAAGCATCTCAAACAAAGACCCTTCAGAAATGTGGAAAGGCCTGTTACTAACTACAGGAAACCCTCCCCCCACCCTGCAGGTAACAATAGACTGGCTGAAGACCTGAATAGCTTCTACTTCTTATTTTATTTAGTTTTGCACATATTAGTCTAACTACTGTTTATATTTATGCTTATATTTCTTTTTCTAGTTGATTGTTATTATTTAATGTTTACACTATTAGAGAGAGCACAGTTCACCAAGACAAATTCCTTGTGTGTATAACATACATTACTTGGTCAATAAAGTTGATTCTGATTCTGATTCTGTATTGTTTTGGACCAGGGGTCTCCAACCATTTTTAAGATGAGAGCTACTTTCAAAAAATAAAACAAGTCGTGAGCTACTTCTACTTCTTTTTGTTTTGTTTTGGCAGTGTATATTAGCACATTTTAATATTATTATATTATAATAATGAATGAATGTACAGGCTACATTATCAGGTAGGTCTTTCGATCCATACGTCCATCTCTCAAACCTTAATGTGTTTTTTAAAGTCATCGACTGAAAACTTTCCTTTGCCCTCTGTATAAAATCAATTTAGTCTCCAAATGCTGGTAAAGTTACAGTGAAAGCAATTTGTTTCATGTCAGTCATGAGTGATATACAGCGGCAGTGCGATTCAATTTTCTTTGCTGCCTTTTTGGCATTCTTGTCTGTATACTTTGGCTCCAGTCATAGTAGATTCTGGAAGAGCATTCATCAACACTTGAGGAAGATACATCATTACTAGGTGGGAGTTCGTCTGGTTTCCAGTTAGTCAGTTTGATTAATTTATCATGTGTTCACCCTTTGTAGGATTTTTTTTTTTTTTTTTGCACATGCTTCTCTTAGCATACTGCACAGGGGAACAGTAGGTGTACTTGTACTAGTACAACCAGGATCCAGTCAGATTTTAAAGTCTCTCAAATAGATATAAACCTTTTAAGTAAGTAAGTAAGTAAGTAAATTGCATTTATATAGCACTTTTCACAGATAAAATCATAAAGTGCTGTACAAGCAAAGGTGAAACTAAAACAACAGCAACAACATCACAAAAGGATTATAAAACACGAGAATTTAAAACAACAGTAGGAACATCATAAAAAAAGATAACAAAAATTAAAAGCAATTTAACCAAAAGCCTTTCTGGTATTCAGATGTTTTTTAAAAGAGTCCACAGTCAAGCTCACGGAGGAACTGGTGCTGGCTATTCCAGAGACTTGGTGCAACCACCTGGAACGCTAGGTCACCCCGGGTTTTAAAATGAGTTTTTGGGATCATAAAGAGACCCTGGCCTGAGGACCGAAGAGGTAGGGGCACAACAAGTCGGTGATGTATTGAGGGGCCTGACCATGCATCGCACGGAAAGTCAGGACTAAAATGTTTAACTCAATATGAAAATTGACTGGAAGCCAATGAAGACTGGAAAGAATGGGGGTGATGTGGGCTGTTCTGGGAGCACCGGTCAAAAGTCTGGCAGCAGCATTTGACTTGTTAAAACAGGTGAAAATTACAATAGTCAATGCGTGACAAGATGAACACGTGTATGATCATTTTGAGATCTGATATGGACAACAAACTCGTTTAACTAGTGGACTTCTTGGCTCTAACGAGTTAACAAGTAAACATTTTGAGGCTCACGAGTTAACTAGTCAACACAAAATACATGTTACGAGTTAACTAGTGGATATATAGCACCTTACTAGTTAACGTGTAGGGATTTTTCCTGTCTACTAGTTTACTAGTACATGTTTCAGTGTTCTTCTAGTAAACTAGTGCAGTCAAAGACCTCACTAGTATAGGAAACTGAGCTTTCATATCAAAGATATCTAATATATGCTTCATCGGCTTTCCATACTAGGAGCTGTTCATTGAAAAAGGTGGAGCTCCAGAGCCAATTTTGAAAAACAAACTACAGCACTCAGAGAGCGCAGACCTCCGCCAAGTACAGCACGAGTACCACAATGCACTTCCCTACCACTACTACATTACCCAAAAGCCTCCGTGCTTAAAGTAGCAGGCTCAGGCACAGCTCCTATTTTTTTTTTTTTTTGATATTTTCAAATTTTTAGTAATCCAGAGCATCATCAAAACCACCTGATTTTTTGTCCCATTATCAACATTTCCTAAAAATTTAACCTTTGAAGTTATCTTGCTAAAAGACAAACAGACAAATAGACTAATAGGCAGATAAACGCAGAGTAAAACATAACCTTCTGCGCTGCGCTTCACGCTTGGAGGAGTTAATTACAAAGATGTTATGAAATTTGAGGTTTTGGTTCCCTTAACATAAGCCACCGCGCTTAAAGGAGCAAGCTCAGGCACAACTCCTATTTTTAAATTTAATCACCTGTTCCTTGTCGCATTATAAACATTTCCTGAAAATTTCATCAAAATCTGTTCACAACCTTTCAAGTTATCTTGCTAATAGACAGATAGATAAACGCAAGGTAAAACAGAACCTTCCGCACTCGGAGAGTGCAGACCTCCGCCAAGCAGCTCATTTCTCCACCCATATTGTGATTTCCACCATATGCTGTAGTCATACATTTGTTTTTATATACACTATTAGATGCATTGATAATCAATACAATATGTGTTTCCATGACTACCTGTCAACATTGAGCTGTGTTACCTTGACTACCTGTCAACAAGATATCCACAAGTGGGATTTTCTCATTTTTCAGAACATCAACAACATTTAAATCACCTGTTCCTTGTCCCTTTATCCACATTTCCTGAAAATGTCATCCAAATCCGTTCATAACCTTTCAAGCTATCTTGCTAACAGACAGATAAACGCAGGGTAAAACATAATCTTCCACTCTGCGCTTTACACTTGACGGAGGTGATAATAATAATAATAATAATAATAATAATAATAATAATAATAATAATAATAATAATAATAATAATCCTTATGGGAACAATAGGGCCTTCACCCCACTTCTGGTGCTCGGTCCCGACTAAAATATAGAAATAAGTAATATTGCTTAAATGCCTTGATCTTGGTTGGCAGCTTCATGCCTATGGCCGCAGGCACTGACCCTGCAACCTGCATTGATCAGCTGACGGGAATTCTTGATCTTGTTATTGTACACAGCGTTTTGAAAGTCTACATTTCCCTGGTCACCATAAATACCAACACAAGACCAAGATGAAATGCAAATGTCAATGGATAGCAGTGCAGCATGCTCTCATGTGAACAAGTATCATATGAATCGGATTAAAATGGAAGATATGGGGATCGGAGAAGGTTGTCCACATTCAAGGTTCACAATTCTCATGTGTCAGACTTAAGAGTAATTCCATTGCAAAACAAGCATGGTCTTTAATTTACCACTACATGTACTACATGTAGTGCAATCGTTTTGCAACAACTTTTTATTTCTTGCAAAAAATAGAAAAAAAACATTATATTGCATAATTGGATTCTCAGCAGCCCTGCCACGCATCCTCACATCCCCTTCCTGCCAATGTTTTTTATTCATAGCAAAGGCTGACAATTTTGATAATTTGGTTCCAACATTGATCCTTAAGTAGATATTGACACGATCTCAATCACCCATTGTTGACACTTGCCAATAACGGATTCTTACAATTTTCCTTCAATGATGAGCTTTTAGCAATGATAATGAATCAGTGTCCTACAGTGACCTTCATAAAACCCTTATATTTCACCTTTGACCCCTTTATTAGCTGATTTGTTTTAGATAATGGAATCACAGTCACTGGCTCCTAAAGCAATAGCATTACATTTTATGCATAATACACACATACGTTAGTATCTAATGTATCCTATTATTCGCACATAATCTAAAAATCTGCTCATCTACATTTATACCAAAGGGTACATTTCGTCACGTGTCTTTAGTCTTCCAAGAAAAGAAAAGAAAAGACATGAAAGCAGTAATTTATTTTAAATTAAATGAAATCTAGGTGTTAAATTTTGTGTTTAGCTGGTTTTATGTGTTTACAAAAATGCAATGGAACAATGTGTAAGTACATTTGTACCAGGTATGCACAAGGTCACACCTTTACATGTAAAATACAAAGAATATGAAAAGAAAAAAAAAAAAAAAACATGTAATTGCACACATATGCGTGCTGTGGTCATGAAAGGAAACAAATCAGGTCAATCTTTCTTAAAAAATTATGGGACAAATAAAAACAAAAAAATGAATAAAGGCTGAAGTGTATACCCACTACAGAATGCTTTATCAAATACAAAAGATACTTTTTATATATCTAAATTCAAACTGGTAGTAAAAGTTTGCAGGATTTTGAATTCAAACAGGAGATGAGCAGAGGAAGTGAGCAAAGATGCACAGGGAATTTTCAAACATGTGACCATACGTGCAATGTGAATCACGTTACATTAGCTTTGACTGTAATTTTAGCAACCATTAGGAGTGGTGTGAAAAATGAAGTACATCTGTAATATGGCATCTTTCTATTGCAGTTATCACAGGGTGCACATAAAAGTGTGACTTTTATCACATCAGCCACCGCAGAGAGAATCATTACAAGCCTATACGTCCTGCTGTGTTTACTGAATGAGCATAAAACAACAGCCCTGCTAATGCATTTGTGAGTGTGCTATGAGTCCCACTGATAAAGCTTCGGCTGGTAGAAAAGAGCAGGTGTGCCACAGAATGCATTATATTTACAACAAATGTAAAGAAGTAACACATAATCTTTATATTCTTCTGTTGCTTAGACTGTCCATGAAGTCAAATCAGCAAATTGGTCGTTTTGAAAGTCACTAATTATCTCTGCCAATGTTTGTCCATCTGTTTGTTTTTAATGTGGATGTTTGTTAGCAAGATGTCCCAAAACATTCACAACGGATTTAATTGAAATTTGGTGAGATGATAATGTCAAAAGAAAAACCATGTTTGATTTCGGAGATGATCCAGTTGTTATTGTGGACACAGCATCCAGAACAACTTTTGGAGCATAATGTGGATATTTGGCTGGTTCTACAGCACCACCTGTAGAACCAGCAAGAAGCAAGAAGCTTTCTTCTTGCTTCTCTCGACGAGGACAGTCGCACTCTCTGTTTCTCCCTCCCTTCCATTCTTATCTCTCTCCCAGCTGCTGCTTTGTCTGGTCTTGCGAGCCTAACAAGAGCCTCCCTCTGCAACTCATCCAAAACCGGAATAATGGAACTAATTAGTTGGTCTCTCAGTGCTATCGATCAGATTTTTTCGACGAAAAGAACCGGGGGTGGTGAACCCGCATGTCCAAGCGGGACGTTTGCGGCTGGATACACACAACTCGCCACTTGGAACAAGTGGCGAGTTGTGTGTCTGTCCATTCTTTCCATGGAAGACGTGGAGGACATCTACATGATTGGAATAATGATAGTAGGCATGCTGCTGATCGGAGTTGGTGGCTTCCAAATCTATCGAAAAGTCTGTACTACGCTGGCGACTATTTTGGAAAAGCTGCCAGTAATTTCTGAAGGATGTAGCAGTGCTCTGAACACTCAGATTCATGTGTTGATCGATATCAAAAGCAAGCAAGAGCTGCTTTTGGATCGTCCATGCGTTATGGATAACAACTGGGAGAAGTTGGAGACCCGGCTTGGAAGTGGAAACTAGGCCACTCATTGGATTACAGCAGAGAGACCAGGACAGAAGGCTATTGGAAATTGACATAGCCTGTATCAAATCACATTGCTTATCTCCCTTTCGGCTCCCCAGCCAGCCAAGGCTAAAGCCAAGGTTGTCTCATCTCTTATCAGCAGGAAGTTTCTGCAGACTTAACTTACGGTTACTCCCTCCCCCCGCTCCTTCCCTACATTCCCACCTGGAACTGTTGATGCTTTGCCACACGTCATCTGGCTGTTGTCAGCGCAGCTACAGGTCTTCAACTTCAAATGCCTTGTCGGCCATCTTTCCCCACCTCCCATCCGCAGCTGCAATTTAGGCGTGGTTGCAGCAGCCATTGGTAGCACGCCCATGTCCCCAAACGGCTGAAATCCTGCTGTTCTTCCCACCCAACCCCCTCCCTCGGCCAACCTCCCACCCAACCCTTCCCACATGCCTTGTCTCGAGTTGTCTGACTGTGTCATGCTTACATTTATGTTTGCGGAGGTGGTTTTTTTCCTGGTTTCACACTGCTTTCTCAGTTTAGGGAAATCAGTTTCAAACTGGCAGTTTTTTTCCCCTCACCCCTCCTCTCCTCCTGTTGTTGATCCCTTTTTCACCTAAATATGTGGACGCCGCAAAGGGCTGCTCCGGTGTGTTGATGTGTGTTCTTTCACTGCAACTACCAAGTCAAATTCCTTGTATTGTTCTAAACTGTACCTGGTCAATAAAGCTCTTCTGATTCTGACCTGTTGGTGACTTTGTGCCTCTAAACTCGGCGGAGGTTTGCACTCTGAGTGCTCTTGTTTCTTAGTTTGAGCGATTGATATTGTCTTGCTTGGAATTCATTTTTTTGGAGCAGCCCGTGTCTTATTGGGTAACTCCCGCTGTCTTACGGGATAATTCCCGCTGTCTGATAGCTCTCGTTGTCTTATGGGGTAACTCTCGCTGTCTTACAAGGTAACTCTCGCTGTCTACGGGGTAACTCCCGCTGTTTTATGAGGTAACTCTCGCTGGCTTACGGGGTAACTCCTGTGGTCTTTCGGGGTAACTCCCGCTGTCTTACGGGGTAACTCTTGCTGTCTTACAGGGCAACTCTCGCTGTCTTATGGGTTAACTCCCGCTGTCTTCTGGGGTAACTCCCGCTGTCCTATGGGGCATACCTGTCAAGTTTTGGATTTGAAAATAAGGGAAATTTTCTGGCGCCCACTACGAGCCGTCCCTCCTGCCCAACCAAGCGTGTACAACAAATCTAAAATACCCACTTGTCAACCAATTACTAAATAGAATAATGTGATTAGAATCTGGTAGGTCGACCTCTGTTAACATTGAAATGCTGTGAACATTCCTACTTGGGCTGGGTGATATAGACCAAAACTCATATCTCAATCTATTTTCTCAAAATGGTGATATACGATATAAATCTTGATAATTTTATAATAAAGTCTGACCGAAAAGACAATTCTGGGTTAAATTTTCTAATGCTAAATGCTACACAGGGACATTTATTAACAAACAGCAGCACAATATGTGTCACTCATTAATTCATCTAACTGAGCTTTACATGTTGTTCTGAGAAGTAGTTCTTTAATATTGGTGAATTGTGATCATATTTCAAAATGAAGTTTATTGAAATTAGTTACTTACATCTCTTTAATTTACACATGTATTAGTGTCACTCTGTGGCACACTGGTGTGCATTGCTTCCTCTCAGTGCAAAGAGTGTGGGTCCAAGTCCCGCTGGTGGGCCCCCAACTTCCTCTCCTGGGGGGTTAACACCACATTACGCCCTATGTCTGCTATAGGCTCCACCATCCCCTGCAACCCTGTACAGGAAAAAGCAGGTTTATCTGTAAAAAAGGTTGTTGTCACTTTAAAAATCTGACGGAAGAATCAGTGTTTTTTTTTTTTAATTATTAGTGTAACCTAACTTGTTTGCAGTTTTGTAGGTCAGTCAATGTGTTCTTGTAATGTTATTGGATGTTTTAGCAAACTAGTAGCCAATCACAGTAATTCCTTACTGAAGCCAGTCAAAGGGGGCGGGGACAAGTAGCACAGGTGGAGAAGCTCAGAGTTGGTGAGCAGACAGACTGTAGTCTGGAGAGATGATCCAAGTGTGTCTGGAGTTTCACTAAAGTTATCTGCAGGTCGACTACTCGTGGTCCTGATAATAACTTGAACTGTTACCTCAAGGGGAAGGTAAATAAATTTATGTTGTAACTAACTGTTATAGTGATTAGAAAGGATGTGATGTTAGTTAGCGGCCTGCTAGGTAGCTTAGCATGTCATGTCACATGCACAGATGTTGTAGTGTTATCTTAGCATTGTAATGCTCTCAAGTTAAGACAAACTGCACGTTAATTCACCCTGAAATAGCGTTGGATATCGAGGCTTAACGGAGCTGTGTTGCTTAAAGGAGACTGTGGAAGAGGAGAGAGAGATTGGAGCGGTTTTCCCCTGGTGTCCCGGAGAACGGACTCTGCTTGTTTGTTGTTGTTTTTCTTCATGGAATTTGGGTGAAATCGTGTGTTACTGATCAGCGTGACTGCACATCTTCATTAATCATTCGTTTGTGATTCGTGAGTACAAACTGAACTGAGATGCACGTGCCTTTTTTTTATTGCTCATGTCCGAGTGAAGCGGCCATTTTAGTTTTAGGCCTGCACCCTAGCTTCGACTCAGGCCTGCATCGGTCAAGTGTGTGTGTGTGTGTGTGTGTGTGTGTGTGTGTGTGTGTGCACATTTAGTTTTTTCTTTTGAGTTTTGTATTTGGTTAAACGTGTGTGTGTGTCTGTGTTTTATTTTATTTTTTTCTCATTTTATTAGTTTTATGTAAAAAGTGATTTTTTTTTTTTCTTCTTAAGTATTTAAAAATACTAATTTTGAATTTAGGTATTCAAACGGCATTTATTTTGTTTTAGAGAACACTTTAAGGGTGTGTATTTTGTTTCCAAAGAGAGTTCTTTAAAAAGATTTATTTTCTATTTTGTAAATAAATATCTGTAAGTGTATTATTGCCTTTAAAGTATGGTTGTGTGGTGTCCTTATTTATTGTAATTGACTAAATCATCTGAGAATAGAAAAAAATCAAACAGTTCAAACAATGAACTCAGGCCCTGTCCCATTGTACTTCACACTCTAGGAAAATATAGCATAGCTACATGGGACAAGGGTTACACTAACCAAACTGCTGACAATGTGTAATGCATGTTTTGAATTTTTGTTGCACTAAAACTGATAATTTACTCTCTTTTTAGTATGACAAAGTCAATAACATTACATTACATAGATAATATAATGAACATATGTAAACAACTATATATATATATATATATATATATATATATATATACTGTATATATACTGTATATATATACAGTATATATATATATATATATATATATATATATATATATAATATACATTCCATACAATAAAAAAAATTCACAACAGCCCATTAAACGTATTATATCTTCGATCAATATTTTAAATATGAGACACCCTTGTTAGACCGTTACACTAAAAACAATTTTTTGTAATGTGCAGCAGCTGAAGAGTCATCCCCTTCCCATAACCCCATTTCTCAGTGTGGGGTTAGGTCTCCCTGCATTCATTAAGGAAGCTATGTGCCCCACATGTTTCCATTCAGGCCCCGCTGCTTCATTGCTGCCGGCAAGTTGGAAAAACACAGACTGTCAGAGAACAGAAACTGCTTAGGGAGAAGGTCAGCAATGGAGTCAGAGGATTAGAGGAGGAGCAAGCAGAAAAAGCACTGCTCCAGAGACGAAACCTGCATGGAAAAAAAACCTTGACCGTGTGAGGTGAAACATACAGTGCTTCGCCCCCCAACAAAGGCTTATCGTTTTTTCAGACAGCTTACTTAAACCTTTATGGCCTGAAAAAGCCTAGATATAACTAACAGATATAAGGATTTATTGTTCCAGAGGTAGTATAGTATCTGGTTGCATTATATAATAACTGATGTATAAAACATAACAAGAACATGTGTTCCTGTTCTCTGCAGAGTGCAAAGCCAAAATATCATGTGGCGGGTTAGATTGACCGAAACGACCAAAGTGGATGAAATGAGGCTTTATAAAATAATATAAATTGATTTTAAACAAGTAGTTGCATCAAAACGTGTTTAATATTGGTGGGGATAGTAACATTCTACCATAGTATACTGTAAATACCTTTAGTATACTGAGTATATCCATGGATTGGGTCTTTGGATTACTTCAATACCAAACAAGCTAATAAAGGAAAAAGAAAATAGTTATCACTTTTATTACTTTGTGTTTTCTGCAAGACAACAGAACAATCAATCCTAATGAAAGACATTTAGTTAATAGCTTAAAACCTGTAACAGGGCTAGTCAACAACACTTTGCAGTGGGCCATATTGCCAGAAGGCTATGATTTGTGGGCCGGACATTCCTGGTACAGTTGCTCTCGTAGTGAACATGACACAAAGCACCATCACATTTTCAATATTTTTTATTGAACTCCTTAAATTCTATAAACAGCACCAGTTTGATTTTTGTACATGTAATAAAAAATACATGCAGCGTCAAGTTTAATTAAATAATCATAGCACCTGCTGGTTTAAAAAGTGCAAGAAATGAATAAACTGAAAAACATGACCAATTCCTGGTTTCATTAGATATTAGTAACAGCACCTTCTGGCTGTTTGTGCAATAAATTGAAACAACAACATAACTAGCTTCAGGGTTAACTTAAAAAAAAAAGCATAGTCACAAAGGCATACACCTGTTGGCTTTTTGTGCAAGATATTTAAAAAAAACAACTATCTTCAGCTTTAAATATTTTTTAAAAAGGGCACAGTCACAAAAAAAAAAAAACCTGCTCGCTTTCTATGCAAGAAATAATGAAAAACAACTGAAAAACATGACCAGCATCCGGTTTAAATAACACAAATAACAGCATCAGTCAATTCTGCCTCATACTGCATATACAGGCTGTAATATCACCAAGTTTGTACCAGTTGTTAGAGATACAGTTGCCGTATCAATATATCCGCATGCAGCATCCCTATTTGGCCAGTTTAGGTAAATGGTAAATGGTAAATGGACTTGATTTATATAGCGCTTTATCACCACACTGAAGCAGTCTCAAAGCGCTTTACATATCAGCTCATTCACCCAATCACTCTCACATTCACACACCAGTGGGACAGGACTGCCATGCAAGGCGCTAGTCGACCACTGGGAGCAACTTAGGGTTCAGTGTCTTGCCCAAGGACACTTCGACACATAGTCAGGTACTGGGATCGAACCCCCAACCTCTCGATCAGAAGACGACCCTCTACCACCTGAGCCACGGTCACGTGACTAAGACTAAACCTTACCTTAAACCTAACGCTAACTCTAAAAATTGTTGCGATATTGGGTTATACCTTAATCCTAAACCTAACCCTAAGACGTTACGTACTTGTACTTCGGTAACCATACTAATAGCACCGGGGGTTGTCCGTACGGCAACAGTACAAATACACACTTTCTTACTATCTTTACCAGGGAGCAAATATTTATTCCTGGTTATGGTTTTATTTGGGCTTTATTTATTGGCGACTAGTTCCTATTGCTTGGAAACACATGGAAATGTATTTTTCTTTATTTATTTTTAATATCATTTAAAAGGTTACGTCATTCAGATGTAGCCTACTTATATATATTCATAACAGGAACTATGCAGAATAATAAAATGATATGTATAAACCCCAAAAAACAATAACCAGGAATACGTGTTTGCTCCTTGGTAAAGTTAGTAGCTCTAACAACCAGTATAATGATAAACTGTGCATGCAGTACGGGCAGAATTTACTCCGGTCGCTTATGTCTCCAAAATGTTTCTAGATGTTTCCGGGTTTTAGTATCTCCCCTTTTTGTACGAGTAATAAAAAATACAACAGCTTCAAGTTTCATTAAATAATAATAACAGCACCTACTGATTAAAAACTGCAAGAAATGAGTAAACTGCAAACATCTGGGGCTAAAACATCCACCCTTCTCGCAGTGTCGTATTCGACAGAGGAATTTCCTTAATAGACGATATTACCTGTGGTTTCACTCAGGGCCAGATTAACACTTCGCTGTACCCTGGGCAACAATGTTCACGGGCTCCATCATCACAACCACAGGATTACTATAATATGGCAAAAGAATAAATGAATTCCAGTCATATACATACACCAATATCTACTGTCATCAAGTGCATTTTGTTGTACAGTTTGTCAAAACCACTACTTTATCCTCTTGTCAAAACCCCTCACTCACATATGATGCTATGAAAATAAAACACATCAGCACCAGTATAATCTGGCAATGCTGATTTGGCAAAACACTGGAGTGAAAAAATGACATTTTCCGAAGTGCTTCTTTAAATTTTCTGTGTTTCTGATCGTGTTCTTTTTTAGTTTCTGTTTAGCTCTCCCATTTAGCTGCCTCTCATTGTTTGCATTTTTAAGTTGCGTAGAGCAGTGGTTTCCAAACGTTTTGTGCCCATGGTACACCAAAGGACAAGTAAAAATCTGACGTCACCTATTGTGCAAAATAGCCTTTATAACATGTTTTATCACTCATAGCATGTACATCTGTAAATGTGCATAATTATTTATGAAAGCCAAATAAAATGCAACAAAGACAACTATATTAGTCATGAAATATATGTTTACAAAATATATATAAAAAAATTAAGTATATTTAGCCCATTGATTATGAAATGAGTGCATACAAAGTAGTACATTAAAAAATAATTATTTTTGTGTCGCAATAATACTGCAATAATTAGGGCCCTAAATCAGTTTTAATTTTTTCACATTATTTTTTTTTAATTCCGTTTTTTTTTTTAAATCATTTTTTTCATAAAATATTAGTTTTTAACTCCAGTGAGAAAACTAAATGAATACTAATTTAAAAAATAAAAAAAACGATAATTAAACAAAATGTCAAAAATAAAGCAATATACAATTAAAAGTTGTAGTGACATGGATTATTCTGACTGCTCTTTTTTAATTATTTATATATAATACATATAATAATGTATGAGAACAGAATTAATGTCACCCAATTGCAAATTCCACTGAGGGATCAATGGTTTACTGAATTTGATCAGGTTTATTAAGTTTTGATCAACTTTATTTAAATTCACCTAACTTACATGATCCTGATGACATTATTCCAGAACGTAATAATTAAACAACAAATGGATGATCTCGTCCACAGCAACAAACAACTTTATTCACAGATGAGATGTTTACACTCAGTAAAGTGGTGGCTCTGTAATTAGGATTCACTGATGATTTTTTTGGCAGTTTAGACACTGGGTTTTGGGTGGATTAGGAGCTGATAGAAGCATCCAGGATGGGAGAGGAGCGTGCGGTGCACCTAATAAACTGTCCACGGAAACATTTCCACATAATTTTTTTTTTTCCTTTTCTTCACGGTGAAGGCGTTTCATTTATAGTTGCCAAGATGGTCAATCCGGCCTTTGTTTCATTTGTCTGTTACCACCTCATCAACAGCGGCATTTATGCATTCTTTCACCATTTCCAGCTATGGTTGCCTTCTGCTGTAGTGTGCAAGTGTGGGAGAAGATTGCTGAGCTTCGTTGGTAGTTTAAAGCAAGTATTTTCAGTTTTGTCAGCTGAGCATCTGAACCCAGTAGATAGTCGTGGTTACAGTTGAGGTGGGTCGTCTTGAAGTGCCTTCGGACATGAATGTGCCATGTCTTCTGTTTATCTGAAGCACCTTTCCATAATATGCAACAGACCCTTCTCATAATAGGGGCTGTAAGCAGCAGTGCCGTAAAACATCACAGAGTGACGGAAACTGTCACAGAGTGCCTGTGAAGTGTTGCATAGCCGCGTGTGTACAGCTTTAGCAAGCATTAAAAAATGTATTCACTGTATGTATTCGGGCCCGGGGGCGGCTCATGGGTTTTGCAGTAGCGGCTCTTGGAATCACATTTGTCATGGACGCTGTTTTATGTAACTTCCACTCACTTCCTCCTCTGCTCACAGCCACCACCATTATTCCTAAGCCGCACACTGGTCACCAGACTGGCTTGATAACACAACAATAAGCACAATATACACAACCACAATTTCACATCACATCACTTGAAACTTATTGACTATTCCCCACCCATTCGTTTTCCTATCTTGTATCCCTCCTCCCTGTTAACTCCCCCCCCCCCCCCACCCCCCTCACCCTGGTGTAACACTGCCCTCTCTTTTTTACATCCTCCCTTTAATAAAGTATTTACCCTTCCCTAGGGAGGGCTGGTGATGGTCACAATTATGCAATGAAATAAATTCATTTATTTAATTGCAATAATAAAATATGAATTGCTGTTAAAAGATTGCACTTCTTGTAGTGTTAACCTTCAACAGCATGTGCAAACAAGGTGAAAAAAAAAAAATGTATTCACTAACTATAGATAGATGGGCCACGGGTCGGTTGAGTTTGAGGGGTGGGCCAGTTTTGGCCTGCGGGCCGCCAGTTGAATAGCTCTGACCAATAATGGAAGTACACAACACTCCACCACAGAGTATTATATTGAGCAAATTTGTATATATATATATATATATATAAAAATAAAAAAAAATCTGCTCATCAAATTCATTTGAAGTATTTAAGTACAAAATATAAATTGTTTTTTTTTAAATAATAAACAAAATGTATTTTTTTTTTTAAGTTTACTGCATTGTTTTAGAGCACCTACAATTTTTTAAACAAATCTGGTGTCTACTTGAGACTTAAAAATTATTATACAGTATGACAATTTAAGACCATAAAGCAATGCTTATAAAGCCACACTGAATGTCGCTGCACTCACAAATGCAGTTTAGCATGTTGGAGGTAACCAACATTTCCAAAACTCAAAAGGAACTAAACGTACAGAAAAAATGTAGATCTACGTTCAGTCTTAGCTTAACTTTGGGCAAAACCTTGTGTTGTTACGATGGAGAATAACTTGCTCCATGTGGGCATCAGACATTCTGCTAAGAAATGAGGTCAGTATATTACTCCATATCTGAAAAGGTGTGTGTGTGTGCCCTGCTATGGACTGACACCTTGTACAGAGTGTATCCCCGCCTCGGGCCCGATTATGGCTGGAGATAGGCACTTGATGTACATTTATTTCTCGAGCAATTTCAGATAATAACATGTAATAATATTAAGTTGATTCAAATTGTAACCTTTTTAATTAATGCATACTTTTACTAAATTTACCTGTAATCGGATTACCTTGTTTTTTCTGCAACTATTAGAAAAACGTTACCGTTTCTTTTCTAATTATGTAATGCCATTATATTTACTTCCCAAGCCTCCTTCATGATTAAAGTGTTGCCTTTTAAAAGCCACATAAAAACATCTGCTCTTTCCCAGTGCTAAATACACAGCCAGCCACTTTCTCCATATGTAGTCATGCTTTAGTCAAGGTGGGAGCAGAGAAGTGACAGAGGTATTGAGACACTGTCAGTTAGGTTTGGATGGAATTGGTTTGCCAGCATTATCCACTTTAAGGCTCCCAGAGGACTGCCACATGAGCCACGCCTCCAACTACAGATTGTGAGCAATGATCCATCAGTGCTCCTTCCACAGCCATTACTGACATGCAGCTGGTTAATCAGTGCGACACTGCAGTAAGATACACATAGTGCATAAGCAGTGGAGACCACTTTGTGACTCATGGTTAAACATAAAAACATTGAAGGGGAGAGGTTTCATCTGGAAGATGCTTTATCACTGTGCCAGCTCTCAACTGCTCAGTGTCATAAACAGCAGGTTATGTCACACGTCACAAAGTTTTCTCAAAATGGCAAGATGTTTGTCTATGTATGTGTTACATTTTCATAATAGTACTCAGGCATTCTACCCTATAGACGGCATATATTAAGAAGAAACCTTTCTCCTTTTTTAAATCTTATCTTATTGAATTATTTTTATTTTGAACCCGTTTTTACAAAAATAAATTGTTGGCTACAGTCTCCTTATTATCCAAACTCCATCAGTGGGGCCAGTTTTGTCAAAGATTTATCCAAAAGCCCAAAAAAGTGCCACTCATTAAAGGGCCCATGTTAAGCTAAATAAACTTTTCTGTGCTTTGAACATCATAAAGTGCTATTAGGGCTTCATACACATGCCTAAAGTGTTTTTTTCATTGATTCCCTCAATCGTTAGTTAGAGGGTGATTTGCTCCTTTCTTACTGCAAGGTGAGCCCAAACACCTCACTCCAATTTGATTGACATGTAAACAGACACGCCCACGAAGATGAGCATTTCAGCATCCTTCGCGCAGTGCTACGTATGTATTTTCTACAGTCTATGTATGTACCGGCGAACACCCCGCCCCCATGCTCTGTCTCGGGTTTATAAAGCAGCATGAGTTCGGCTTCGGAGTGGGTGAGAGGTGTCCTCTGGCCCTACATCACCGTGCGGGAGGAGGAAGTCATTGTCCCATCCTTAGACACACCCACTCATGAATATTTCCTAAATTGTTTTACGTTTTGTTTTGCTGTTATATTGTAATAAATTAGACAGTATTAAGTGTTTTTGTGACGGCCTATGTATCTGGGCGTGGATGTGGAATAATATCTAGATTATACAAAATCTTACAGAGCTCCTCAAACCTAAACACTCTACATGTTAAAAGTAAACGGGAAAGGGAAGGAGGACTGTGAAGAATGGAGGAATATTTGTAAATTGCAATGGAAAATGATTCATTCACACAGCTAGAGGGAGTTCGGGTGGAAAAATGTAATTTTTTATTACCCCTGCCCAAAAGAGACATCAAGATGTTGGTACAAACTGTTGGAGGTTGTTTGGTTCAACTGAAGCTAATCATTACCATGTATTCTAGAGCTGCCCAAAACTTACAACATTTTGGCGAGAGGTTCATAAATGTCTAGGAACGGTATTTAAAACAACTATTTGTTTTGATGTTTCTACACTGTATTTTAGAGGAACAGAACTGCACACACAATCTGTAGCAGTGACGTGCACAGACATTTTGGGGGGCAGGTGCTCACTGAAAAATAAGGGCACTTTATGCTGCATGTTGAACTGACGGCTAATAACTAAACATTAAAGGCACATGTTGAATCTCTTTGCATATTTATTTGTGTCAATATCTTAATGAAATTACTTGACATTTGAACTGGTACAGTATCACACTACATCACTAATCAATAACTATTGTTTTTATTTCTTTGGAATTAATGCATATGGAGATGTTTTAAGCAAGTTACAAGCTACAATGATAGATTAGTGTAGTATTTTTCCCCTGTCAGAACAAAAGAAGTGGAAAAAGTGTCATTTTTAACTTCTTTGCTGGTAGATGGCCCAATGCTTCCCTGCTGTAGCTGCCTAGAGTTGAATAATAATAGTTTTAGTAACAGCCTATTTTTTAAAGTTGAATATACTGTAGCCTATTAGGGTAAATACAAGATTACTGCAAGTCTTGTAACATAGAAATAACTTGTTGGTACAAAATAATATAATTAGCTAAAATAGCCTAAAGGGGACATATCATGCTAAATCCACTTTTTTTAGCCCTTAAATATTTGTGTTTAGAAGTACAGAAAAGTTCAAATTAGTCACTTCAGGTGCTCCGTAGATATCTTTATATTCTGTTTTGGTCATATTTTTCAATCTGTTTCGATTTTTCTATTCTCTATTACGTTTTTTGAACAATAACGTCACATTATTTGCAGCAGAACTGCCAAATTAGTACATCGACTCCAGGCCCAACACTTCGAGCAATCCGCCATTTTTATTTCTTGCTTTTATTTTGTAGTCTAAGCTCAAGGATGCCGAAGTTACGAGAGGATAAGTCAAAATGTTTGGTTGTTGGATGTAGTAACCCACACGCTTCATTACACCGTCTCCCAGAATCAGAACCTTTTTCAAAGTGCCTGGTTGAGTTTTATTTTTCACGGAAATGTACCCACATCTGTGGGTAAGGTCGTTTTTGTGTGCGCGAAGCACTTCAAGGATGACTGCTTTGCCAGTATAAAGAAGGATTTACAGAAAGACTTTGTCTGATTGAGGGTTCAATTCCTTCTATCTTTGGAGACGACGAACAGAGCACTTCAGTAAGCTGTAAATAACGCTAAAAAGTGTGATGATAAGACGTCCCTGTCATTGTTTTGTTAGCATTAGCAGTTGCACCGTCTTCATATGTTAGCGCTGTGTGCTTGTTTTAGATCCTTGATGATATGGCCTACGTGATTTAATTTAAGTCTGAAGTTTTCATTAGTCATTTCATTTTGTCGTTTTTGTCTCCGAAAAGACTGTATTAAAATGCATTTTGTGACGTTAGCTTAGCGCTAGCGTTAACTCTGTGCTTGTGTTAGCTCACTTGTTAGGGTTCTGCAGGTTCATCATCTTCATTTTCATCTCGCTCCGCCGGGTCCGACTCTGGCTCCAACATGTAAGGCTGGATGGACAAGTCTTCTGTTGTTGACATTCTGTAAATAACGTGTGAATAAACATTTTCTGTGCCACTACATAATCGTATCTTTTCTATCAAACTACAAAAATGGCCGAACACGGTAGAGTTGAACCGAGTGTCACCTCTGCAACCTGGAGAGGGGGCGGGGTATGAAGTGTCTCATTTGCATTTAAAGAGACCGCACCAAAACGAGTTGCTCTCAGAAGCACATTAGAAAAGGGGTAGAAAAGGGGTGGAGCTATAATAATGAGGAATTCAGACCCAAGCATTGCAGTTCCGCTTTATATAGACCACAACTGTATGATTTATATGTAAAAAGGAAGGATTTAAAAGCATGATATGTCTCCTTTAATGCCTAATTTAGTACAGCCAAACTGCTTTGTGTAGTTAAAATAAAATGTGGACAGCTTTTAAAATATTTCAGTAAAATTAGAAGAACAGTTTTAAAATCTGCCCTAAACAGTGAACATGACTCTTGACTCTGACCTTCCATCTTCATCTTCCTCCTTGCTGCTGGTGGATGCTTTTATCCAGGAGAGCAGAGAACTGCTCCACTGGGCTGCCTGCTGTAGCTCCCTTTCTTATTCCTTTCTTATCCTCTCCTTTCCAGGCATTATACAGCAAATGGTTAATAAAGAGACCAACAATATGAATAAGACTGTTTGGTTATATTTCAACAGGACTACTTTTTCTGTTTGTCATTTAGCAAATAAATTACTGCAAGTGTTAATTATGTAACCTAATACAAACCTACAAAATAGTCTACTAAATATTCACATTAAGTAAGTATACTGATAGATTCCCATGCTGTAGGATACCAATGACAAACTCTATGGTGGTCATCAATACGTCATGTCTGTTATTGATTTTGGGTAGCGTCTGGCTTGTTAAACAAGTGAGCAGTAGGCTAATTTATGCCCAGCTGTGTGGCGTTAAGACAGGCTACTTCACAACAGAGACAAATAAATGTAAGTTTAATAAATGCAAGGCCTAGGGGCAAACAACACTCGGTTCATTTATGTGTTACCTGGCTGGTGGGCAGGGGAAGAGGTGTGTTTCGGGCTGTAGCTGTGCAGTGTCTGCTGCTACAACATGCCTCTGTTTGTGTCCACTCTACGCGTTAACGTTGACAGAGGTGTGTGTGGGTGGGGTGGGGTTGGAGGGAATATTAATTGGGGCATTATTATCACACGCTTTTAATCAATGAGCACTTACAGATGATCATGTCAGCATGGGCAAAAAAACCCCCGGGTGTACCCCCGCCCAGCGCCCTATGAGAGCCGGAGATTGGCACCGGCAGACCCCCGCGACCCTGTTAAACGGGAATAAGCGGGTATGAAAATGGATGGATGGATGGTTACAACCAGATGCACCAACATTTAATGATTGGTATAAAATGATTCATGATCTACATTATGGAAAGACTGACTTTTTCTATTAAGGTGCAATCAGAGAAATTCCAAAGATGGTGGACAAATTGGGTTGGGTACATTGGTCCTTGTAGGTGAGAGTTGATTTGATTTCCCATCTATAAAATATAGAAATTACAGGACTACTAAATAGAGTTGTGAGTGTTTCTTGATGAATGAACGAGTGAGAGTGACAGCGTGCTGTTTATGTTTCATTTCATCTAATTGTATTAATTTATTGGGTTAAAAATGTATATATTTGAAGTGTTGTGTAAGATGAGGGGAAGAGAAGTGGCTAACAGGTAAATTGTGCATTGTTGGGTGATGTGTGTAGTATGTGTAATATTTTGAAGTTGGTAAGATGTTGGAACATGTAAGATCTCCCTCTTTAAAAAATAAAATAAAATTAATTATAAGAAAAAAATACATTGTATTTTCTTCTCAATAGAATTTTAATCTAAATTAAAGCTGCAAGCAGCGTTGAACAGGCCCTCGCAACCACACGCATGTCGGGATGTGGCACACGTTGAGGTGTGTTGCATGTTGGGGTGTGGCAGAAATTTGAAAGTGTTGAGACGTAGCTGACCATTTTCAAGGATTTTATCAAAAACTTTCCTGCAATGTTCCGTGCAAATATAATAGGTGGCACTATAACTATGAAAGACGGTTGGGTTAAACCATAACTCGCCTTTTTGGCAAACTCATAAATAACTACCATAAGCTTCGCACGCCACGTGATCCCCTATGCTGTGAAAAGTTTCTGGTGAGAACGCTGTTGTGGTAGTGTGGTAGAAAAAAATAGCAGTACTTACCCAGATCAGGGAAATCCTCAGTGTACTGAAGTAATAGTTTTTCAGTACACTGAAGAATTCTGACATCATCACTCTCTACAGTGATGATGTCAGAATTTCGTAGAAGTTCCACAGTGATGATGTCATCAGTCCATGCTGGGAGCCAATAACATTTTGAAGGGAGTGCTATTGAGTCATTTTGACATTCACATATGCAATTCCCCCAAAATGGCAATTGTTTTGCCATTCCTAATGAGTTATGAGTTTTTGAGTTTAGGCCCTCAAATATGCGATCATTTCCTCTATAAGAAAAAAATATCATAAAAACAAGGTGCATTACAATAGGGTCCTACGCACCGTTGTGCTCAGGCCCTAAAAATGAACTTTTCCTGTGTATAAAATGTACCCAATAATCCAAACAGATCACGTGTTATATTAGGTGGAAAGATATACAGTATATTTTGAAAATACCACCAGACCCAGTGTTACTACCAAAATTACGGTAAAAAAACATGATGATTTGAATATGTTCATCTATATTTATTAAAATTTGTGATTAAATAATGATAAAAACACTGTAGTTTTGAAAGTACTGTATGTTTTATTGGAAACATACCATGTTTCCAATAAAACCTAGTACACCCTCTATGACAATTTATCTGTCTGTAACATAAAATTATAAAATTCAAATATATTGTAGTTCATGTTGAAATACTTTCCAGATATTGGCTAGGTTTATTACCAATGTGATAAACATAACCAATACTTTTGACTATCTTGGAGTGGTCCATCCACTGACACATATACAACAAATAATCATTACATGACTTTGGTTCAAAACATTATACTGGTGCTCTTGAATATTATTCATTACCATAGAACAAAATTACACTGCTTAAACACTTATTAGTATTTCTTAATATTTTTCTTGACCACTTAGAGGTTTACACCTGACAGCGGATAGGTAAAAAAGTGGAATAATGCATACAATGGAGAATGATGAGCAAAGTCAGAAAATAAACATTGTATTAGGCTCAGAAAAACTGAGAAAAACATAGAAATTGTATTTTACTTCTTGAAATTTCACAGTTTATAAAACAAACAAGCACACATGCAGGATATAAGAAATGAAACAAGTGGTGAGCTCAGAAAAGGTCGCTGATGGAGACAATCAGATGTTGGATGATCTTGTGTAATGTGTCAGGCTGGTACAACAGCCGAGGCTTCTATATTACAGCATCAAATAAAACAGTTAATTTAGCAGATCTACAGGAAGAGAGGATGCGAGACCCCATCATGTGAATGAGCCTGTTATGTTACAGGCAATATCATCATGTTTTATATGAGGGGGGTCCTATTCTTGAGATTAAGGAATCAATCGAGTCACATTGCTAGATTTTAGAATGCTGCTCATTTCTACTGGAGCATAAATAATTAGGACATTACCTGTTTTATTTCTAGAAAAACCAATTTGTATGTTGCTTCAAGGCACTCTTTGATCTGATTGTGAGTATGGAGTGGCTCTTATGTGAGACAGCTCTTATATTAACCCCTGTTATTTTAACACTATAGCTTAATTATCTTTGGACAAATGTGCCATAGCTGCTGATGTTTATATAGGGATTATCATTGGTGGACAAAGCTTTACTGGAAGGTGACATAAGTAAGGGTTTTAGCTTTTTATGGGCTGGTCACTAATCCCATCTCACTAAAAAGCAAGGTGTGTGTGTGCGTGTGCGTGCGTGCGGAGCAAATATCTCCCCGACGTGATGCGAGTTCGACCTGAAACTTAGTCAATGGGTTCCAAATACCCCAAGTGTGTGTATCTGTTATTTTGGAGTAATTTGGTCATTTCAAAATGTTTATTTTAATTTTATTTCACTTCTGGACAGCCCCGAAATGAAACCTATTCAACTTTTGACCTCACAATGTGAGGGGGCGCTAGCGCACCATCTATATCTATTTCACTGCACAGCTCCTCACCTGAGCAAGAGTCACGTGTGCAGCCAGAGCCAATCGCTGCGCACACAGCCAAGCAGACACAGACTGTAAACACACGAGCGATAGAGAAGAAGATAGTTTAGACCCAAACACAGGAGCTCTCTGAATAGATCATTTCAAACCGTCAGCCACTGGTGAGTCTTTTGCAGACACGTTTCCCAACCTGCTCAATACTACGTGTCAAAATACTGATATTTGGACAGGAAATGTGTGCTTTGCTTGACTCTGGTGCTCGGAGGAATGTGTTCCCCCTTCATCTTTTTAATGCCATTCCCACAGAGTTCGGACCATCTGCCGCACAGGTCCTGCAGCGCCTTGGCCCCGGTGGTTTGGCGGTGCTAGGGGAGATCCATCTACCAGTACAAGTAGGGAGCAGAACTACAAGTGTGAACTTCATCATGGCTGACACAGCAGCTAACACAGAGGTTATCCTGGGGCACCCCTTCTTACAGCAGACAAGTGCACATCTGGACTACGGTCGCCGCAAGATTATGCTCCTTGGAGAGAAGATGCCACGGTTTAATTCGAAAAGTGAGCCCCAGGTACATATCGTCATATCGTTCCAGGCACCGCCCGCCTCCACCGTGCTGCCGATGGGGACCTGATGCTGACCCTGACCAAAGGGTTTAGAGGCACCACTTTCTGGTGGCTCACATGATTGTACAAGCGCAGCGGTCCACAAACATTCCCATCAGAGTTTTCAACCCTAGTGCGTTTTCAACCCTGTCACCTTGAAGAGGGGCGCTGTCGCAGAGATCCTGCAGCCAGCTACGGTATTGGGACCCTTATCCCAATCGGGCCCTGAATCTATTGACTCTGTCTCTGTTTCTTTACCCAGCCATCTGTAGGTCCTGTATAAGGAGAGCTGCTCTAGTCTGCCCCAGGGCGACCACGAGATATTGGCCCGTTTGCTACAAACATACAGCGACGTCTTCTCCACGGGGCCCACCAACCTCGTGCAACACGATATCCTCACCACCCCTGGTCCACCTGTGAAACAACAACCACGCAGTATGACGAGGGACAAACAAGCTGCAGCAGACCAGCAGCTGCAGCAGAGCCTGGACACTGGTGTGGCCCAACCCAGTAACAGCAGCTGGGCTGCACCAATCGTTTTGGTGAGGAAGAATGACCAGATGTCGTGGCTATGTGTCAACTACAGGCCCTTAAATGAGAGAACAATAAAGGATGCTTATCCACTGCCCCGCATCCAGGACACTTTAGATACATTGTCTGGAGCCAAGTATTTCAGCATGCTGGATTTAACATCAGGGTATTGGCAGGTGGAGATGACGCCAAGAGCCCGAAAAGCAGCAGCATTCTGCACCTGCGAGGGCCTTTTTGAATGAAATGTGATGCCCTTTGGATTATGCAAAGGGCTGACCTGTTCGGTGGTTGGACTCAAGAGCAGTTAATCAGGGCCCAAGAAGCAGACCCGGATATAGCACCAGTGAAGCAGCGGATGGAGGAGGGAAGTGGCAGACCAACCTGGGCTGGAGACGGAGGATCCACGTGGAAGCCCTTCAAGGTATTTCTCTGCACCATCATCACCGGCAACTTCACCAAGCAGTAGCTTACTGCTAGGAATGGTGTTGTGCAAGGGAGTGGAAAAATGTATTTGCGTGATAAGTATGGACCTGTTTCTGACTGCGTTAGTTGAATGCACAAGTGTCATGTTGAGATGTTTGTTTATACTTACATAAGGAAGGAATATGCAGTATGCTTGAATTATTGCTTACATGGGCATTGCCCTTTCACTTTTTACTTTCTGCTCTCGGAGGGACCCTTCAAAGACTATGGGAAGTGTGGGTAATGTGTATTTTGATTTAGTTTGTATCTTCCTGTGTACAGTGCCACGATGCTGGAGAAATGTTAATGTTTTAATCATCCTCCAGAGTGGGGGTAGTGTTGAAATTCTGCCCCAGGTGGCAAATATGAGAAAATGCATGTGACTGTGACGTGGGAGAGCGGTGCATTGTGGGAGTGTGTGACGTGTGAAAGCGGTGTATTCTGGGAGGTAAACAGTGTTGCCGTGCGGATTATGAGGGAAAACTACACAGTGCCTTTTTGTGATGCTCCAAGTGCAGTACAGAGACAGAAATAAAAGCCGAGTTCCTATTACAAGCCACCGCCTCGCTGCCTGATTCTTCAACGTGTCAACCCGGACCACTGGACGTAAGTTGCCTGCCACGAGCCGGAAAAGTATTAGCTTGCGGTTCGGAGTGTAGAAAGGTAACACTAAGCTCTGACCACTCGGTTCAAAGGTAAAAAATAACTTTCTGTTTTTTAAAAAAAGACAGCCGAATTGTAGATAATACTTTAATTTACTTACTCACTCATGTAGTTTGGAGCTTTACAATCTGTTTTGCGCAGTTTTGTTACTTTTCTGATTGGCGCTACAATCACTATGGAGTTTGGTTATCAATCAATCAATCAATCAATCAATCAATCAATCAATCTTTATTTGTATAGCGCCAAATCATAACCAATGGTATCTCAAGGCACTTTACAGTAGAGCAGTCTTAAGGACGGACTCTTCATTTTATGGATACACACATATGCATATATACGTATATACACATACATATGTATCCCACACCCAACATGAATTCATCATGGCGGCAAGGAAAACCTTCTGTTAAGCAGCAGGAACCTTGTGTGGATCCCATTCCTATGATGAACAGCCATCCACGTTATGCTGTGTTGGGTGTGTGCAGAGAAAAGGGTGGAGACAGAGCCGCTGAGTCTCTGTAACTCCACACTGAGGATCCCACGGACCTGCAAGACAAAGCCAGAAGGAGTACAGGAGCAAACACACAAGGGAGTAAGCAGACATAGAGGGAGTGTTTGAAAGAGGAATGGGACCCTCTCCGGTCCCTCTCTAACCTAAATGACCTCTCTCTTAACGCCCTCTCCAACCTCTCTCCAACCGAGCATGCCAGACCCCCCCCCCCCCCGGCAGTCTATGCCTATTGCATCTTAATTATGAGCTATGAGCTGGTTCCTAACTAAAAGCTTTATCAAAGAGGAATGTTTTGAGCCTAACCTTAAAGGTAGAGAGGGTGTCTGCCCCCCGAACCGTGGTTGGTAGATGGTTCCAGAGAAGTGGGGGGCCTGATAACTGAAAGCTCTTCCTCCTATACTACTTTTAGAGATGAATGGAACAACGAGTAGTCCAGCATTTTGAGAGCGTAGTGTTCTGGGGGGATTGTATGGCACTACAAGCTCCTTGAGATAGACTGGTGCCTGTCCATTTAGGGCTTTATAAGTGAGAAGAAGAATCTTGAATTCTATTCTATATTTTATGGGAAGCCAATGCAGAGAGGCTAATACAGGAGTAATGTGATCTCTTCTCCTAGTTTTAGTCAGTACACGTGCTGCAGCATTTTGAACCAGCTGAAGTGTCTTAAGCGACTTGCTCGGGCAGCCTGCTAAAAGAGAATTACAATAATCCAGTCTAGAGGTAACAAAGCATGGACTAGTTTTTCGGCGTCGCCCTGAGACAGGATAGATCTGATTTTAGCAATGTTACGGAGATGAAAGAAGGCAGTTCTTGAAGTTTGTTTTATGTGAGAGTTGAAGGATAAATCCTGATCAAATAGAACCCCAAGGTTTCTAACAGTTGTGCTTTGTGCCAGAGTAATGCCATCTAGGGCAGTTAGGCTAGCATAGGTTTCTCTAAGGTGTCGCGGGCCCAGTACAATAACCTCAGTCTTGTC
Organism: Gouania willdenowi; assembly: GCF_900634775.1. NCBI lineage: Eukaryota > Metazoa > Chordata > Actinopteri > Blenniiformes > Gobiesocidae > Gouania > Gouania willdenowi. The sequence continues at coordinate 27,045,845 of NC_041058.1, read as the reverse complement.
TGAGTTGAGAAGAAGAAAATTTTGGTCCATCCAGGCCCTAATGTCCTTTAGACAGGCCTCAAGTTTAGATAGCTGATTTGTCTCACCTGACTTCATTGATACATACAGTTGGGTATCATCAGCATAGCAGTGAAAGTTAACAGAGTATTTTCTCATAACATTACCAAGGGGGATCATATAGATACAGAAGAGGATTGGACCTAGCACAGAGCCCTGAGGAACCCCGTAGCTTACTTTAGTGTACACAGAAGACTTATTATTCACGTGTACAAACTGGTACCTATCAGATAGGTAGGACTTAAACCAGTTTAGGGCAGTCCCTGTGATTCCAAGTAATTTCTCTAATCTCTCTAGTAGAATATAGTGATCTATAGTGTCAAAAGCTGCACTAAGATCTAATAAAACCAGCACTGAGAGTCGTCCTTCATCTGAAGCCCAGAGTAGATCATTAGTTACTTTAACTAAAGCAGTCTCTGTGCTGTGTTGAGCTCTAAAGCCTGACTGGAAGTCCTCGAACAGGCTGTTGTTTTGAAGAAATTCACAGAGCTGAGCTGCCACAACTTTCTCAAGAATCTTTGAAATAAAAGGAAGATTAGATATAGGCCTGTAGTTTGCTAAAGTGCTGGAATCAAGAGTAGGTTTTTGAGAAGGGGTTTGATTACAGCTACTTTAAAGGACTGTGGCACGTAGCCTATTGATAGGGATATATTTATTGTCTCCAACAAAGATGGGCAGACTAGGGGAACAACTTCTTTAAACAGCTTAGTTGGGATCGGATCTGAAAGGCAGGTCGATGGTTTGGAGGATGAAATAATAGAGTTAAGTTCCTGAAGTCCTATATGTGTGAAAACAGTTTAGGTTAGGCCTATTTACATTTAATGGTACAGCAGGCCCAGGTGAAGGCAGGGAGTGGCTAATTTTATCTCTAATCTTGTGAATTTTATCGTTAAAAAATGTCATAAAGTCCTCACAGCTGAGGGCTAGAGGAATCATGGGCTCAATAGAGCTCTGACTTTGTGTTAGCCTGGCTACAGTGCTGAAAAGGTACCTCGGATTATTTTATTTTCTTCAATTAGTGAGGAGTAGTATGTAGATCGACTATGTCGTAAGGCTGTCATGTATTTACTATGGCTTTCTTGCCAAAGTATTCGTGACTCCTCTGTTTTATTGGAGCGCCACATTCTCTCTAATTTACGGGTTGTTTGTTTGAGTGTGTGAGTTTCAGAGCTAAACCACGGAGCTTTCCTCTGACGTTTAATAGTTTTTTCCCTCAATGGGGCAATTGAGTCCAAGGTGGATTTTAGTAGACTAGCAGAGCTATCGACAAGCAGATCCAGTTGAGAGGGGTTATAATTAATATCATAGTTATTTATTGGATGGTGCACTGAGTTTAAGGCAGCAGGAATGGCCTCTTTAAATTTAGCCACAGCACTGTTGGATAGATTTCTACTTGTAACTATTTTATTGCACAGTGCGAGATCCTCTAGGATAATGTTAAAAGATATTAAAAAGTGATCTGATAGCAGAGGATTTTCAGGGTAGACTTTTAGTTCATTAATATCAAGGCCATATGTTAGAACAAGATCAAGAGTATGATTTAAACGATGAGTAGCTTCATTAATAGTTTGAAAAAAGCCAACTGAGTCTATTAGGGACATAAAGGCTGAGCTCAGGCTATCACTATCTTTGTCCACATGGATATTAAAATCTCCTACTATCAGTATTTTATCAGAACTGAGGACTAAGTTTGATATAAACTCAGAGAATTCTGATAGAAATTCAGAATAAGGGCCTGGAGGACGGTAAATTATCGCAAATAAGACTGGCTGGCAGGTTTTTGATTCGATATGAGATAAATTTAGAACCAGGCTTTCAAAGGAAGTGAAACTGGCCTTTGGTTTAGGATAGATTAGGAGAGAGGAATGATAAATAGCTGCTACACCACCTCCACGGCCTATGTCTCGTGGCATATGAGTATTTAAATGACTGGGAGGAGTGGCTTCATTTAAACTAACATATTCATCTTGATACAGCCATGTTTCAGTTAAACAGAATAAATCAAAGTTATTTTCTGAGATAAGGTCATTTACTAGTAGAGATTTGGATCTCAGTGATCTAATATTTAATAGAGCACATCTAATGGTTTTATGTTTTGGTGTTTCTAGATTTGAGATTTTAATTTTTTTTCAGATTTTTATAATTGATAGCTCTTTTATTTGATTTTATGTTAAAATCATTGTGAAATATGGGTCGGGGGACTGATACCGTCTCCATAAAATAATATTCATCACCATCACAACAGTTTGTCATGGCGATGAACACAGCTATCCTGATAGCAATGGGAGGGAAACTGTCCTAAGGCAAGCGCAGAGGGGCGTGGAGGACTCCCCCTCTGTAACATGGTCTCATTCATGAGATGTCATAAATGTGCCATGTTTTCTGATAGTAGAGATGCTCCCTCCAAAGTAGGATGGATTCCATCTCTTCCTATCAGGTTCGGTTTTCCCCAGAAGGATCTCCAATTATCAATGAAGCCCACCTCGTTTCTGGACACCACCTCGATAGCCAGCGGTTAAATGATGACATGCGGCTATACATGTCATCACTGGTCAGATTTGGTAAGGGACCAGAGAAAATTACGGAGTCCGACATTGTTTTAGCATAAGCACAAACTGATTCAATGTTCACTTTGGTTGCTTCCGACTGGCGACGTCGGGAGTCATTAGTGCCGACATGGAGGACTATCCTATCAAACTTACGATTACTCTTTGCCAGCAACTTTAGATTGATTCTATGTCGCCCGCTCTGGCCCCTGGGATGCACCTCACAATGCCCGCTGACTTCGCTAGCTTCACGTTTCTCACTATGGAGTCGCCAATTATCAGAGTTTGTTCCCCGGTGAGTGTGTTGTCCTCACAGAGGGGGGAGAACCTGTTTGAGACGTGAACATGGTGGTGTCCCGAGCGGCTTTTTGACCTTCGACTATGCTTACCACGGACAGTAACCCACTCATTGCTGGCCGGGGGGGAGGCTAAGCTAGAGCTAGCACGGTCCGCACCGGCTAGGTCCTGCTTGCTAGCTTCGGTTTTGGTATCAGGGGTGCGGAACCGCTTCTCCAGATTGTTGATCCTCGCCTCCATATCTAACAGTACGCTACACTTTATGCAACTACCATTGTCCCTAAAGGAGGACGAGGAGTAACTAAACATCTGACACACCGGGCAGGAGAGCGGAGGGGAGGAGAGAGAAGCCATAGGTGCTAAATTTAAGCTAAGCTAAGCTAAGGACAAAAGGAAGTTTAAAGGAGATTGTACTGCCTATAAGAGGCGAGATTGCTTTTTACTTAACCTTCGTACGTTTAACTGTACGGTAAAAAATTAAAACAAGTGTTTTCAAGGCTAAAATATCAATGACAACAAGTTTGATTAGAGTTAGCAGAACACAGTAGTAGAGCGCTGCAAACAGCGGTAGAGTGTAAACAGGAAATGATCGATACGTCACCACGTCAGCACGTCACCAGCACGTCACCCTATCAGCGTCTCAAACATTTCATGGAACACACACACAAGGTATTTATTTATTTATAATAAAAATATACTAAATGAGTAAAATAAAACAAAAAACTAAACAATATACTGTATATACAAAAAGTACACAAAATTAATTAATTAAATTAAACCGGGGCTTTCGCCTTTAATTGGCCATGTAATGTTAGTACATTAATGGAATTCGTCCTCTGCATTTAACCCATCCCTGAGGAGCAGTGGGCAGCCATTTTGCGGCACCTGGGGAGCAGTTCGGGGTTAAGAGACTTGAGGTGAGGCTTGAACCGGCAACCCTCCGATTACAAGCCCAGCGTCCTTAACCACTAGGCCACCACTCCCCACCACTAGGCCGCTACTCCAGAATCACTCTATAATGGCAACCAAAAACAGTTATACAAAAAATACATAAAAAGACAACTGAACAACACACGGAGTAGATGGATGTAGACACACATGGCTGATGCGCGTGCACGGAGGAGATGGATGTAGACACACACACAGTATTTATAATAAAAATATACTAAATGAGTAAAATAAAACAAAAACCTAAACAATTTTTATACAAAAAGTACACAAAATGATAACAGAAATGCATTAAAATATACAAAAAGGCTCCAAAAACACACAAAATGACTCCTAAAAACATACATTACAGAAAAATACACCAAACAATAACAAACATATGAAAATGACTCAAATTACACAAAACTAAATATTTATACAAAAATACACAAAATAACAATAGAAATGCACAAAACTACACTAAAAAAAAGATACAAAAATACACAAAATGATTCCAGAATCACTACAATGGCAACAAAAAAAAAAATTATACAAAAATACAACAGAAAGATTCAAAAATACACATAATGACTCCAAAAACATACATTACAGAAAAATACATCAACAAAAAATATATAAGAATGAGTATAGAAAAAACAACAAACATTTATCATGAACATGTCCCACAGAATTAAACCAGGAAATTTGCACCCGCAAATATACCCCTTATGCTCCCACATGAATGCATACTTCCGACGGGCACTCGTAATCGGAGCATCGCTGGTTTGAATCTCACCTGGGCCGTTACTGTGGGATGTTGAGAAAGTCCCTTAACTCTAACTGCTCTCTGGGCGCCTCACTGTGCCTAAGGGATGGGTTAAATGCAGAGAACACATTTTGTATATGTAGCTGTACATATCTTACAATAAAGTATATTCGATCAGTCATATATTATAAAGACAACATGGTGGAATTGAAACGGTATACGTGAGGCTGGCCAAGGTGGTTTCCCTGTTTCCATTTGATGAATGGATCTTGAATGAAACCCATGCCTCTGATATGGCCACTAATTTTTCTGTCGGCACCAGTTGCTTTGAAGGCCCAGCACACTCTACAACCTGAAAGTTCAAAGTTAAAAAAATGGTTAAAACTGTACAACAGTTTTTTCAAAGTAACATTGCACTATTTGCACTTTTAAAGTTACAACTTACATTACCACATTTTTGGAAGCTATTCTTAGAATTGTTCTTAACATCTACATCAATTCATTAATAAGTTGTATAAAAAATATTAAATAACCTCCATCGACATGCATATGCTACACTTTTATGAACACATCTGACGTGATTCATTGTTCTGCAGTTTTGCATGTTGACTGGTATTTACCTAACTTTCTGTCCTTCCGTTCTAACCAAGGATGCCTGTTTTTAAATTCTCTAACCTGACTTTTATCAGTCCACAGGGCTGGCCAGAAATTAACATCTAGAAAAAAATACAGATACTGTAGCAAAAGCATTTTTAATTCTATTATATCATCTACGGTAATGGTGACTGGCTGCTATCCGCTTTTGAAAAAACTTGAAAAATTTGCGAGCACTTGGTTCATTTACACTGTTAAGTATCACAGGGAAATTTGCAGTGGGTATTTGGAATTTCTGGGGCTTTCTTAGTAGTTATACAGGGTACACCTGCGTATCACGTAGACTATACCATGGCGCACCTCTTCTGGTCACAGGAATAGTCCATTTAAGACGATAGTCCATTGTTTTGTCCAACTGCTGCGTTGCATTGGGTCACAAACACATCATCCCATAAAGGGGGTACAAGGTACAGCTACTAAAAGTGAAACTGTTGTCAGCGCCCTTTTGTTTTTTCTAAATATTGGATTATCTATTTACTGAAAGTAAAGATATTAACTGTATTATCAACCTGCCATTGCTATGTTTGTTTCACCTGTGAGGTAGTTTGAGTGGGAGGAACTCACATTCTTATGTCGGGTAGGAGTAGCCAGGATTGTCAGGAGGAGGAGTTTCCGTATTGTGATGTCACAATGTGAGAAAAATCCAATTTACCCGTTTGGAGCTCACTTTTTTACAAAATGTGGAATAACAAGGGAGGGAGGAAACCGAACATTTTCAACTGAATGAGGATAAAGGAATGTATAACACTGTAGCAAAATCATTATAAAGTTAATTTAAATCCACCCAGAATCTAAACCAATCATCCTCTAACAAGGCCTTTAACCCATAAATGTATTAATTGCACAGTGGTTGCACATTACTTTAGAAAAAATATAGTATGACTTTTTTTATTAATCCTAATCTCAAGATTAATTTAGACTCCATGAATTTAGAATGCAATGACCCTCTGTCTGTATGTGATACACTGGTGCCTTTTACAGGGTTTCTTTAACAATATAGACTCCACTGTTTGGTTCATTGTTTGCTCTTTGGTCCTGGCTTATAACCCTGATAAATCTGAACTGTCTACAGCAGTTATGTATGCACACATTGATGTATCACAAATATGCAATACTAGAGTGAATTAAACAGTGACATTTTCCGGCTTATCTACGATTACAAATTCCACCTCAGCAATTCCTCTGATGCATCGTGATTAGAGCCCAAATAATAAGTGACAACACTGTCAGGTTTCTGTCATCAAACTTATGTGTTGATGTTTCCCACTGATTCCAAAACATTACTATGCACGATTTCATAATGACTGAGAGAAATACACAAAAGGACAAATATTTTCAGTGTGCATCGTGTAAATGGTGTGCTAACACTGTTCCTAACCGTGTGATGCAGTCACCTCCTCATGTTTCTGTGAGGAGTTTGAAGTGTCCGAACTGTAACATAATTAAACTCACTATGCAACCATTTCTTCTCCACATGCAAATCTCTCATTATGACAATGGCAAAGTGATGTTATTTCACACATAAAGAAGTGGGGCTGCTTCATCCCCAGCAGAACCAGCAGGGACAGGCACAGCACTTCTCCCACATTCTATTATGAAATCGATAAAAGCATGTGTGTGTTCCAGGAGCATGCAGCAATCCTTACTTTTGTGATACGATTACACCATCTAATTGCATTTTTTAGTGAGGATAACAAGATTTTGCGAAGACATAAATGTGGAAAACCGAATTCCTGACAAGCTTTACAACTGATGGGGGAATTGTGTGCAATAAAACGATGCCAGGTTAGTGGATGAACCCCCCCCTCACCACCACCACCATCAAAAAGTAAAGGGGTGATCAGTCCTTTCAGGCTTTCTTTAAACAGACTTTTGATGAATCCCACGGCTCTGCAAACCCCATTTTCAGCCTCACCTAGGAGAACCAAAAAGATTTATTGTATGTTTTAAGATCAAACAGAAGAACGAACCACAAAATTAAATTCTGAAGGGCTTACTCTGAGCCAGTCGACAAAAAACAAAAAAAAACAGATGCTTTTATTTTTATCTCATACAAGTACTTTAGGGCTCATGTGGGTCATATCACCAAATCTGCTTTTTATTAAAGTAGATGCGGACACTACTATATCTTCTTTATAAGCAGTCTATGGCCAAAAGGCAACAAAGTGGTTGGAGTAAAATGTTGTGGTGCATGAAATATATGCAGTCCAGTCTTACAGCTACTTATGAGACCCCCCCCCCCAAAAAAAAAAAACACAAAACAAAAACAACAACAATGGCCACGTTTACATGGGAGCTTTAATTTCTCTTTAAAGGGGAATAAAAGTTAATTCCTCTTTAACCTGACCTTGTAAACACTTAATTCCTAATGCTAATTTAATTTTGAATTAAACTTAATTCCGAATTATGTGGCTGGTTTATTCCATTTTTAATTCTGAATTAAATAATTCCTCTTTCTTGTAAACAGTTAACAACACTTAAAGCCGCTTTAAGTTAATTCCAGTTGTTCTGCGCATGTGAGACTTGTGGCGATGACGCGCTGTGTGACAACATAATCCAACATGGCGGCCTGGAAGAGTGCCGACACTATTTAATAAGAGCATTGAAAGACATGGATATAATGAAAAAAGGGGATGGACGGAGCCAGAAGCATGCAGACATTAACACGGACACGTGGATTTATTACACACACGGAGATCAGCCAATGGAACAGGCTTCATTGGACATGTGATACTAAGACACAGAGACAGAGTAAAAGCGTCCCCATACTGCTGCACCAAATTTATCATTGTACTGGTTGTTAAAGCTACTATCTTTACCAGGGAGGAGCTATTTATTTCTGGTTATTGTTTTCCGGAGTTTTACTGAGCTTTATTTACTGGAGATTAAGTCTTATCTCCTTTCTGCTTCATTGACCAAAGTGTGTTATTGTCGAACTGCTGCTTCAGAACTACAATCGAAATAAAGGTGAAAACATTCCTACTAGGGCTGGGCAATATGGAATAAAACTCGTATATCAATATATTTTCTCAAAATGGTGTGACATGATATAAATCTCAATAATTTTATCAAATAAAGTCTGACCAGAAAGACAATTCTGGGTTAAATTTGCTGATACAAAATGCTACACAGGGACATTTATTAACAAAAAGCTACACAATATGTGCACTCAGAAATCCATCTAACTGAGCTTAACATGCTGTTCTGAGAAGTAAAAGCAGCGACTCCTAAAACTAGTATTTTGTTTCATATGATTTATGAAATATTATAGTTTTCTTTATCGCCCAAAATAGAAAACTTGATACATCTTGAATCTCGATATATCGCCCAGCCCTAATTCCTAAATTATAAAACAGCCCAAATAAAAACATAAAGGAGTATATGAAGCACATTTGTTTATTTAATATACTTACAGTTTATATACAAGCCATCACGTTGCATATTTACTGTTAATTTCACATTGCTTGTCTTTAAGCTAGACATTGACATTTTATTTTCATTATATATTTTATTTTAATTTCTCATGCTCACTCATGTGGTTCTCTGGTATTCACTAATGACTTATTAGACACATTTGTTACAGACTGTACATCCTTTAACACTTTTTTAAAGCAGTGTATTTTTGTGGTGCTTGTGATTGGCTGGTTTTTCATAGTGACTTACATGTTCCTTCCTCTGTGGGAGATGTGAAAATCTCTGACAAAACGTGTAACTGTGTCCCATCCTGCTGCTCCTTAGGAAGGTAAACTTTCTGTCACATTTTACAATGTATTTACACGAGTTCTTTGTTTTTTTTTGCTGGAACGTCTTCATTCATCCATCTCTGTTTCTTGGTTTTTTGCGGCTGTCGGCACTAATCTCGCGAGAACTGCCACTCAGGCCATTTCAGGAAGTTCTCGCGAGGCCATTGACAGCGTTTAGTTCAGTAAGGCATCTTTTAATTATTATTACTAATACGGGAAGATAGCGGGAAAGAGGGGTAAAATACAGGAGTTTCCCGGCCAAAACGGGATACTTGACAGGTATGAGCACACACAGAGAACATCTACCCCCTGACCGACCGGAAAAAACTACATTACCCACCTTTTACACAGCAAACCTGGTTCATACCCTGACACATTAAATTAAATTAAAACAAAAGCCATTACACATTTCTCACTCTTATTACAGGTGCACACTGTTAGCAAAGAGGAAAGTATGGCAAAACAAAATACTGTACCTGACAAAGGGTGCATTATGGAAAAGGCAACACCAAATGGCAATAAAAATTACGTCTGTCTCATTACAAAATCTGTGAGTTAAACTTTACCCTATGGTCAGATATGAAGACATCAACATAATAACCAGCATCCATAGAAAGGTTCAACATTAGCAGTTATAACCATAGCCACAAAACAGAGCTATATCACATTTCTATACAAAACATTATATTAAACCTTCGTATAAAACAAGTCTACTTTTGCAAAATATGAACAATACTTCTGAGAACATTACAATTTTTATTTTTTTCTAATCAACAACCCAATCACCAAACCAGTTTGGTGGTCTATGCTCCCTCCGAGCATATGAAGAGTTTGGAGGCGAACAACTGTGTGGTTCCTCGGTTAAATCTCGAATGACATCCTCATCCAGCTGAGGCTGAGCAGAGCGGTCAAAAAGCAGGACGCCACCAGGTGAGCTGGTGTCTCTGGGGGTCTTCACCACAGGTTCCTCTTCCTCTGCAGGCGTATCCCAGAGGTTCAGTGGTCCAATGTCCTCGGTCTCTTCATCTGTTGAAGGGGTCAGCACCTCCACTGGTGCCGGTACATCAGAGTTGTGGAAAACCCAGCTGTTGTCCAACGGAGTTCTGGAGTGAAAAGGCTTTAATTTGTCATGGTGAACAATCTTGGACCTTGGGCTCTTCTGGACGCAATAGATTAAGTTGTCTAATACACCCACAATGAAGTAGAGGCCTTCGTAGGCTGGCAGGAACTTCCGCACTTTATTCTTTACTCGTTTGGTGCCTTTGATTAAGTGCCACACTGCAGTACCTACTTGATACTGGACTTGACAGATGTTGTCGTACTGTTTCTTGGCGCGCTCAGAGGATGTTCCCAGGGCTTCCTGCGCCAGCTGATGGGTGAGCTCCAGCTGCTGTCTGAGCTGCATGAAATATTCAGGGATGGTGTGCGTGTCATTTACATCAGGAGGAAGACCCACGACCAGGTCAACAGGCTCTGTGATTTCCCACCCAAAGAGCATCATGTTTGGGGTCAGGCCAATGGAGCTGTGTTTGGTTGCACGATAGGCCATGAGTGAGTAGGAGATCATCAAATCCAAGTCCCAGTGGCACCACTCTGACATCGTGGCCAGAGCTTTCTGTAGAGTGGCATTGAAGCGCTCAATTTGTCCATCCGATTGTGGATGAAAGGGCGTGGTACGTGTCTTTTCAATCCCCAGGAGTTCACACATCCCCCTGAAGACAGCCGACTCAAAGTTGGAGCCCTGGTTGCTATGCAAAGCCTGTGGTGAACCATACCTGCACACCCACTCCGAAACAATCTTTTCTGCCACCGTGGTTGCTTGCTCATTGGGAACTGGGTAAGCCTCTACCCACTTCCTGAAGTAGTCTTGAACCACCAGTATGAAACAGTTGTGCCTTTCAGTCTCATTTAAAGGTCCCATCAGATCAACTGCAATTCGTTCCATGGGGAGCCAACCCGGACGGTGCCCATTTTTCTGGGGCAAGCTTTAGCTGCTCAGCTAACACAAGTGCGGCACCACAATGTCACATCATCCCTCATGTTGTACCAATGGTACCGAGTTTTAAGACGTGATAGTGTTTTTTCTGCACCAAAGTGTCCACCTACTGCGCCTTCATGCAGCTCCTCCATCACTGAGTTGCGAAAAGTGCAGGGCAGCAGAATTTGTGGGTAGAACACCTTCCCCTCACTGTAATAGAATTTTCTCAGCAAATGTCCATCTCTTAGGCACAGTCATTTCCACTGCGCCCAGTAGGCTTTGGTGGCGGGGCCGTGAACTGCGATGTCAGCCCAGGGTGGACGATTACAGCCTTCCTCCTTCTATGCCCTTATTTGTGCTATATCTGGATCAGTCATTTGTGCAGTTTTGAGTTGTTCTTAGGTCAAGCCGGGAAACAAGTTATTACTAGGGGACTCACTTACCAGGTGGATGATGGGATGATCAGCTGGGACAGCACTGCAGGTGTCGAGATTGAAGCCCTCTACCCCCACTAGGGCAGAATCTGCAGCTGAGGTCCTCTTCTTTCCTACACAGTGGTCAGCCCCAACTACCCCCACTGGAGGATACCCTGTACATGTTAGAGTCTGGAGCACTACATCACCCAGGTCGCACTGCACCCCCTTATGTTGAATGTTTCTAAAGTCAGGTTCTGTGACCGTGCATGGACATGAGGCGCGGCAGGGTCTCCTAGAGAGAGCATCAGCATTCTGGTGGTTTTTCCCTGGCCGATGCATGACCTGAAAATCATACTCTGCAAGCTTCTCAAGCTAGCGAGCCAGCTGACCCTCAGGCTCCCTTAGTCTGGTCAACCAGTGAAGGCTGCTGTGGTCGGTGCGAACGGTGAAAGGCCAACCAAGTAGATATAAGTGTGTGGTGATTTCAACCACTGCAAGGAGCTCACATCTTGTTGTGCAATAGGTTTACTCAGTAGCGGACAATCTCCGGCTCCCATAGGCTAGAACTCTCTCCTCTTCTCCTTGCACCTGTGAGAGGATTGCTCCAATCACCCAGTCACTAGCATCAGTGGCAAGAAAGAAGTCGCCATCGCCAAGGGGATAGCCTAGGACTGGAGCCGAAGTTAGCATTTTTTTTAGTCTGTCAAACGCCTCCTGAGACTCAGGTGTCCAGTGGAACCGTGTATATTTTTGGGTGAATTCGTGGAGGGGTCGGGCTATGGTTGCAAAGTTTTCAACAAAACGACGGTAATATGAAGCCAAACCAACAAACTGTCGCACCTCCAAAACATTTTGTGGTGCAGGCCACTCCTCCACTTGTTAAATCTTTTGGGAGTCAGTAGCAACACCCTCAGCGGACACAATGTGCCCCAGGTAGGCCACCTGCTCACGAAACAAACAACACTTAGATGGTTTCAGCTTGAGGTTGGCTCCACGCAGTCGAATGAACACCTCTTCCAGCCGCTCCAGCATCTGTGCACTTTCCCGCCCCAGGACGATGATGTTGTCGAGATACACCAGACCTGCAAAGAGCTGTGCCCAAAGTAACGAGAGTTACCATCAGTAACACACTACGCCGCCAGGGAAGCAAATCCTGCAGTTCCAGACATGTCCCCTTGCTTAAGCCAGTACATGTCCGGGCCCATTTGAAGTTTACTAGAGAGCATTTGGATCATTCAAAAGAGGATTGGGAGGATGTCATATGGTCAGATGAAATCAAAATAAAACTTTTTGGTAAAAATTCAAGTTGTCATGTTTGGAAGAGAAAGAACACCATACCTACTATAAAGCATGGGGGTGGTAACATCATGCTTTGGGGCTATTTCTCTGCAAAGGGACCAGGACGACTGATCCATGTAAAGGAAAGAATGAATGTGGTCATGTATCGTGAGATTTTGAGTGAAAACCTCCTTCAATCAGCAAGGGCATTGAAGATGAAACGTGGCTGGGTCTTTCAGCATGACAATGATCCCAAACACACCGCCCGGGATCTTGAAATGCTTTGTAAGAAGCATTTCAAGATCCTGGAGTGGCCTAGCCAGTCTCCAGATCTCAACCCCATAGAAAATCTTTGGAGGGAGTCGAAAGTCTGTGTTGCCCAGCAACAGCCCCAAAACATCACTGCTCTCGAGGAGACCTGCATGGAGGAATGGGCCAAAATACCAGCAACAGTGTGTAAAAACTTATTGCAAAGTATTGAGATTAACTTTTGTTATTGACCAATTGCATATTTTCCACCATTATTTGCAAATAAATTCATAAAAAATGGGATTTTCAGGATTTTTTCTCATTTTGTCTCTCATAGTTGAGGTACATTTATGATAAAAATTACAGGCCTCTCATCTTTTTAAGTGGGAGAACTTGCACAATTGGTGGCTGACTAAATACTTTTTTGCCCCACTGTAGTGTGGAATTAATAGGTATTTGTTTTGGGGAATGGAGAGGCACCATAACAGGGTGGTGGGTAACTTCACACATTTGGCCCCTTCGGGTGGGGGCCCGGCCCCTCTGTTGATGGCTGGGCCGCCGTGTGGGGATCAGGAGGGTGCGGTCAGGCGTGGCGAGGTGGTGGGTCTCTGGGGGCGTGGAGGGGTGTTGTTGGGGGCTCTCTTTGCGGGGTCTCTCCGGGCGGTGCCACCTGGTGGGGCGTGGGGGTGCCCCTCCTCTACAGGTGGGGCTTGGTGCTTGTCTCGTCTCCTGGTTGCCTTGGGGGCGCGCCTCGTGGAAGTGGGTCTGGGATGGCCTGTGGGCGTGCTGGGGGGTGCTGGGGTCTGCGCCGGGGTTGGGGCAAGGGCCGGTCCTGGCGGGGGTCTTCCGGGTGCGGACGCTGGGGGGCTGCGAGGGCGGCATCAAGGAAAGGCGATCTGGCGCACTCTGGGGTGCTTGGTCGGTGCGCCTGGGGGCCGGCGGAGCAACTTCCAGCATCCCCTTGGTGCCCTCGGTGACTGTGGGCGTGGTCGCCGTCCCTGGGGGCGCTGCTCTCGGTGCTGCTTCTGTTTCGGGTCCTTCTGGCCTGGGGTCCGGTCCCTGCTGGCTCTGGGCCCACCGGCGGGTGCCCGCTGGCTGCCCGTTCGGCGCGGCTCTGGCCGTCTGCTAGGCGTGGGCCTTGGCTCCTCTGCTGGGGTCTCGGGCGGGAGGCTTTCTGGGCCCTCCCCTCGGGGGTTGGGTGCTTGGGTGTGGGTGGGTGGGTGGGTGGGTGCTGGCGGGGGGCCTTGGGGTTGGGGGTTGAGGTCGGTGGCGGGATGCGCTGGGTGCTCAGCTGCTTGGGGCTTCCTCGGATGTGTGTGTGGGGGGCGGTGGCTGCCTCTCGGCCTGGGATCTTGGGGGCGTCTGGGGGGTTGCTCGGCCGTGGGGGGATGGCCTGGGGCTCCCTGGCCCCCAGTCTTTCTGCTGGCCGGGCTGCATCTGCGGGCCCGAGGCAGTTCCTGGGTTTGCGGTAACGGTTTTTGCTCATGTACTGGTACTACATCCCAAGGCACTGGCACGCCTTGGGATGTGGGATAAAACTCATACTGGGCTTAATTTTAGACACGCTAATCCCAAATACCTTTAGGTACTACCACTCACTCATTCCCCCTGTCCACAGCCACCACCATTATAGCTAAGCTTCACACTTGTCACTATACTGGCTTGATTACACAACATAATAAGCACAATATATTCTACAACTTCACATCTCACCCTCACTGTATAACAATCTATTCTTCCCCACCCTTTTTATTTCCTATCTTGAGTCTCTCCTCCCTGTTCCCTTTCCCCTCCCCCTCCACTTAGGTGTAACACTGCTCTCACTTTTTATATCCTTCCTATAATAAAAGATTTCTTACCCTTCCTTAGGGAGGGCTGGTGATGGTCACAATTAAGCAATAAAATAAAGGATTTTATAAATTGATTTATTTTATTGCAATAACAAAACATGCATTGCTGTCTCATAATGATTGCACTTCTTGTAGTGTTGACCTTTGACAGCATGTGCAGACAAGAGAAGAAAAAAAAAATAGGTATTTGTTTTGGGGGAATATCACGTTAAATGCTGAACTCCACAGCTTTTCTACACGTGTTATTCAGCAGGATGGCTGTGGAGCGGTGAGGGATAAACAAACTGGTTGGACACTAAACTGGTTGATGAGTCTCCTAATATTTTCCTCATATCGTAATTAATATTAGGTTGACTGCAATTTAACCAGAATTTATGTTACAGTCTTTGGGTTTATTTTGTAGGGATTAAAAAGACAAACAGGTATGTAATACATACAACATGCAGTCTTTGATTGAGTGAAGATGGTGGTGTCACATTGGTTTTTCCTGGAAATTATTCTAGAACCTTATAATATCATGACGGTCTATTAGCTGTGAAGTGTGAGGTAACAGCTGCACTACAGATCCTGATGTCAGCCACGTTATATTGAGCAGCATTCATGTCAGGTGGGGTCACATGTGTCGGCCCTGAGGGTGGATGTGACGCTGCCAATCATAGGAGAAAATAAAAAGCCATCCATTCCTTGACAGGCTTTGTTTGCTTCAGAGAAAGATGCCATGGAGAAACCGGCTTTGAAAGATCTAACATAAAAGAAAGAGTATGAAAAGTGCCTAGATTCCCTGTTTGGTTGTTGATCACAGTTTCTAAATCATTTTATGAATATTCCTGTAAACGGACTTCTGGTAAGATTATGGATTTGTGCATTTCAATTCAAGATTGGATTTAAAGATTTTAGGTCAGATCATTATTTATATTTTCAAACTTATAAATCTGTTTTTGACAATATACTAGTGGTTGGGTGTAAGAGACTTGTTTAATGGAGGTAATGAAAAACAGTCTGAGATCAGGTCATTTACAGTATCAACATTGCGTGAAAACGGGTGTTAATCTGAGTGCACAAATGGTCGTGATTCATGAAACATTGGTATTTGATCAATCAATTGGCAGTACGGTACGTATGTCTGTGAGCAGGCTTTCACCCTATTGAATGTCATTTGTTAATCGACACCAGACATAGGCAACTGGCAGCCCGGGGACCACATGTGGCCCACTTTCTAATTCTGTGAATTATAATTCAAGAAATTGGAAATAATATGAAGCCCAATACAACACACAAAACAACAGCAACATGCACGGAACGTAAACACAAAAAATATCCAAAAATACACAAAAAAAAGCTCATAATACATTCAAAAAGACATCAGACAAACAGAACCACCTAAACTCACAGAACAACAATTACACAAAATGACAGGAAAAATACCCAAAACAACAAAATAGTGAAAAAAAATCCAAAAAGACAGATTGACAATAAACTAAATGCAAATATAACACACACAGAAATACATATGACTCTTAAAATACACAAAATACCAGCAGAAAATCCCAAAATGACAAATAAGTAAATGCACAAAATGACTAAAAACTACATAAAATACATAAATACATAAAGACAACAAACAACAAAATAAAACCCTTTGTTCTTTCCTGTGTTAATGCTCAGATTGGTTATTATTCTTAATAACTGGCATGAATGTTGATAATGTGGCCCCGCTGTGATAACAGTTGCCCATCCCTGATCTCCACTCTCAAAGTGTAAATTGATAAATTCACTCTTTGACTGTCATCTGCACAACATTCTCACTTTGTCATTAAATCATTTGCAGCCTGATATTGAGAGATCATTGAGATTTAAAACCCAGGGACAGGCTTCATGTCTCCCACTAAAAGGCCTTCTGCATGTGCACTAAGGATTGTATGCATTAACCTTGTAAAGCCTCAATCATTAAATAATTCACTGAAAATTTCAATGGTTTGAAACTGAAGCTTTTATTGGTCCATATAAACAACCCAAAAAAATAAATGATCTGAGTTTTAATTCAATTTTACAATCCACCGTTTTATATCCAAACAAGAGTGCACTAAATGCAGGGTTGGTTCATTCACTGTTCACTACAAACAGACTTATGATCACCCGCGGTGTCCGTCATGTTGTAAACAAGGATCTGAACTTCTACGGGAAACAGGAGCAGTGTTGCCAACTCCTCAGTAAAGAAAGTAGCTATTGGCTCTTCCAAAAGGCCAGAGAAGTCGCTAAATGACATCATCGCCTATTTTGCATAATTGACCATTTAATGTAATTGCAATTGATGCTGAAGGAGAATAATAACCTTGTGGGAGAGACCAAAAAATATTAAAAAACACTGTAAATACTATATGTTTAGAACTACAAATCCACTTTCTTCTGTTGATTTTTATTTTTTTTTATTTGCCATTGAAAGAAGCCATTATGTCTCAAAAGAACTTTACTAATCAATCGATCTTTATTCTTATAGCGCAAATTCATAACACGTGTTATGGCAAGACACTTCACAGAAAGCAGGTCTGGACGCGGAGTGGTGTGGCTGAGGGTCTCCTCTGCTCTGACTGCAGCTGGGAATGCTGCGTGATGCTCCTGTGAGACTGACAGCCTGTCAGTGCTTTGGAATGGGGGAGGGGCTCACGTCAGCACCAGCTGCTCATTGACGACAATAAATGCAGATCAATACGTGCTTTCACATCACGTCAGAATCTGAAGAAAAAAAAAAAAAACGTCAGAAAAGTCTTTAAATAACACAGGGAAAAGTAGCTAGATTTGTAGCTAGTAGCTTTTGACAAAAACAGTCGCCAAGAAGATCTGAAAAGTCGCCAGATTTAACGAGAAAGTCGCCAAGTTGGCAACACTAAGCAGCTGGGACGAAAGCGTCAGGCTCAGCCGCAGTCAACCACCTGCAACGACTGCAACAGGACTTTCACAACGTACCACCAACTAGTGCTGCACTCCATGGTGCACAAGAAGCAGAAGAACGAGGCAGAAGCTCCGCCTCCATTGCTCGATGCCAAACAGTCTAGTACGAGCTCGCCAGAACAACCAGAAGATTGTGTCGAGGAGAGCACTTCTCTCTCTCTAACTTTCTCTGGTATTTGATCCTGAAGGTGAAGATGGTTCCTATCAGTCCAAACGCTCCAAAGAATGCAGCTACTGCGGGAAGTCGTTCAAATCCAGCGACTACCTCATCATTCATCTGAGGATTCACACAGGTTAGTTTCTTTGTTTGCATATAGTTGACAATCAAATCATGTTCACGTCTTTAAACTGGTTTGTTTTTTGTTGTTTGTACATTACACAAGTTTAAAACTTGTGTATTATTTTTAATTATTATTTTAGAACACGAACAGAAAATCTCTTTATCATCATTAATCATTATTAAAGTGCAAAGAAAAAAAGCATCTCAAGTTTAAATTGTTGATATTAGTTTTAAGGTTATTTTATTTTATTTTTTTGTTTTATTCAATTGTATGACATTGTGTTCAAGTTAAAATGTCCATTTTGGATTTTAAGAATATATTTGGCTATATTGACGTTATTTTTTTCACATTTTTCAATTCTAGAATATTCTTCAAAAATGTCTGTCTGTAATTCTTTATTTAAAAGCAATATTTAATGAGGTGTTTTTCCTCCAATTAGCCTATTATTCTAATGCTACGTAGCTTTAGGCTAACAGTGGTGCAATGGTTTAGTAAGAGTTACATTTTAAGAGGATGTAGAGGTAATAAAAGTCAAAGTTACATATTTAACCAGCGTTTGTGTTTCTTTCAGGTGAAAAACCCTACAAATGTGTTCACTGCAACTACGCTGCTGCTCGGAAAACCTCGCTGAAATATCACATTGAGCGTCGTCACAAGGATCTGACGTCGCTACAGAGCCCGAGCGGACCCTCCTCCTCCTCCTCTATGAAAGACCAACACATGAACAAAGTTCCTGCTTCCAACAGGATCAAACCATTGCTTCCTGCTGTCAGAGCACAGGAATGCTCCCTCAGCCAATCACGTGTTCACTGTACACCTTCCCCAAGCTAAGCCCCGAAGATGTGAAGATGGAGGACGTGGAGGAGCCGTTAAACTTGTCCCTCAAAGGGCCTTTTCCCAACGCAGCCAGTGGAGAACCTGCACTGGTCCCAATGGCGTGGCCGGTCTGTTCCTTTAAAACCATGTATCGAGAGGATCTGATCACGCAAACTGCTAGTTCACAAAATCATGTTGGACTGTAGCAGGAGGAACAGCGCGGAGGGAAACCAGAAACGGAAGCACCCCACCAGCTTTCCTCCCACACTCCACAGAAACAATGTAGCATCATTGCTCAACATACACCATCCTTGCAGAACAGGGAGCAGGGAGGAGATCCTCAAGGTGGGAAATAGAAAGGGTGGGGAAGAATTATTTTACAGTGAGGGTGAAATGTGAAGTTGTAGAACATATTGTATGTTGTGTAATTAAGTCAGTGTAGTGACAAGTGTGAAGCTTAGCTATGAAGTTGGTGGCTGTGGACAGGGGGAATGAGTGAGTGGTAATACCTAAAACAGGTATTTGGGATTAACGTGTCTAAAGTTAAGCCCAGTATGAGTTTTATCCCACATCCCAAGGTGTGCCAGTGCATCGTATACCAGTATATGTGCAAGAACCGCTACCGCAAACCCAGGAACTGCCCTGGGCCCGCATATGCAGCCAGGCCAGCAGAAAGAGTGGGGGCCAGGGAGCCCCAGGCCATTCCCCCATGGCCGAGCAGCCCCCCAGACGCCCCCAAGATTCCAGGCCGAGAGGCAGCCACCGCCCCCCACACACACATCTGAGGAAGCCCCAAGCATCCGAGCACCCAGTGCATCTCGCCACCGACCCCAACCCTAAGGCCCCCCACCAGCATCCCGCTCCCCCACCCACCCACACACACCCAAGCACCCAATCCCCCGAAGGGAGGCCCCAGAGAGTCCCCCGCCCGAGACCCCAGCAGATGAGCCAAGGACCACGCCAGCAGACGGCCAGAGCAGCGCCGAATGGGCAGCAGGCGGGCGCCCGCCGGTGGGCCCAGAGCCAGCAGGGACCGGACCCTAGGCCAGAAGGACCCGGAACGGATGCAGCACTGAGAACAACGCTCCCAGGGATGACGACCTTGCCCATAGTCGCCGAGGGCACCAAGGGGATGCTGCAAGTCGCCCCACCGGCCCCCAGGTGTGCACCAGATCTCCTTTCCTTGATGCCACTGGCGCAATGAGCCTAGGCAGCTGTAGTACTCTGTTCCCAGTGAGAAGGAAGCAGAAACCAGTGACCAGCCTAGTTTCAGCCTGTTTTTCACACCATCACCAGTAGATGGGTCCAACAGGCTGATTCTCACCGTCAGGAGCATGAAGACCCCGATTAAATCCCCGGGTCTGGACACGGCTGCCGAGGCCCTGCAGAGAACGTGTCCACCTGTGTGGGCAGCAATGGAGTGCTTTGATTGGACCATGATGAACTTCCTGCACTAAACCCCCAATGACCCGGTTGCACTCTACCACAGTGGACCAATCAGCAGCACCCCACATAGAGGACTGTACCCCCAAACACCAGACACGACACCTCCTACACTTACAGACTTAGATTGCTATTTCTGTCACATTACACTTTTCTGTTTAGTTGATGGTTGAAATGATGGTCCATTGGTCTATGAATACTGTATGTGATCACCACATTCATTTATTTATCTGAATAATATCCTCTGTTAGTCCAGCATACCCAGCATGCTCAGTCTGCAAAGGAGGGACTCCTCAGCCTCTGTGTCATACTCCAACCTGCCTAAACCTACGATGATGAAACCTGAGACACTTCTCAGTGCACAGAGCATTGAGAAGTGCTTTGAAAGCAAATACAACCTGTGGGAACCTGTTAATCCAGACACCAGCCTGTATGATTTCAGCTAAAAAACCTAAGAGAATGAGTTGGAAAAAGCTGCTGCTGTGCGACCACGTGTTTTTTTGGAGGGAGCTGGTATTTTCTACAGGGCCACAGAATGAGTACGTTTACCGAGTTCTACCTCACATATGAAGAATGGAGGGTCTTCCGCCACTACTGAATGACTGTATTTTACTTGAAATCCCATGTGCGTGTGAGCAGCTGTCGCTTCCTCAGCTGTGATGGACTTCCTGTTTGTGAACAGATGAGTTTTTTGAATGGAGCCGCTGTTAAATCGCCGATTCAGCAAAACTTAGCTAAATGTGATGCATCGTGAACTCTCAGGAGAAAATGCCATTTACATGTCAAGTGCAGGGTCGAGTCATTTTCAGTTTTTGTCTTTAAAAAAAAGCTTAGAGTGAATTATTTGTGTTTTAGTATTCGTTTGGCATGGTGTTCACATTACATGTATTCTATTGTGAAAATATAATATGTTATATATTATATAACATACCTTGTTATGTTTCGCGATGCGCATGCAGGAAAGTAGAGGCGTGGCTTCTGCTAGATTGGCAGAGGCAGGGGAGGAAGTGGAGCAGTTTAGGGCGGGACATCGAGAAGTTTCTCAGAATTTTTTCAAGTTAATAGAAAAGTGAAGCTTCAAATCAATGCTAATGCTAAGCTAATGCAGTGTGACGCTGTCTGTCAGTTAGCAAGATAACTTGAAGTTATGAACGGATTTGGATGAAATTTTCAGGAAAATTGATAAATGGGGCAAGGAGCAGGTGATTCTTTCTCACCCACCGCGGGCGGTCTCTTTTTCCTTCAAGCTCGAGTCCTCTACCAGTGGCCTGGGAGCTTGAGGGTTCTGCGCAGTATTTTTGCTGTTCCTAGCACTACACTTATCTGGACCGAGATGTCTGATGTATTTCCTTGGATCTGCTGTAGCCACACTTATCCAGTTTAGGGGTCACTGCCCCGAGTGCCCCGACGACCACGAGCACCACTGATGCCTTCACTCTCCAGGCCTTCTCCAGCTCTTCTCTAAGCCCGTGGTATCTTTCTAGTTTCTCATGTTCCTTTTCTCTGATGTTGCAGTCACTCGGTATTGCTGTGTCAACCACAACGGCTTTCCTCTGCTCTTTGTCCACCACCACAATGTCTGGTTGGTTCGCCATTACCAATCTGTCCGTCTGTATCTGGAAGTCCCACAGCATCTTAGCTTGGTCATTTTCTACCACCTTTAGAGGTGTTTCCCACTTTGACCTTGGGGTTTCCAGCCCATACTCTGCACAGATGTTTCTGTACACTATGCCAGCCACTTGGTTATGGTGCTCTATGTAAGCTTTCCCTGCCAGCATATATATACACACACACCATTCATTTTCCCATCCACACTGTGGAAATTGTGATGATGTCATGGGTTCTCTCAGAGTCAACAGCTCAATGTTCACAGGTAGTCATGGTAATCATGAGTTTAACATGTTTAGCCCTTTGTGTTATTCACAGAACATAGGTCATTGATAATTTTCCACTCTTGTCTGTCTTGGGTCTCTATCTCCCAACTGTTGGCATGTAAGCTGTTGGCATGTCAACTTCTTTTTCTTGATCTAAATGATTATTTGTGCATAAAACACAATTTTGCACAACTGACAATGAATTTATCTTCCTGTAGTATTTTTGTCACCTCAAGCATTATAAAAAAATATGCTTGTAAAAAGTACGACCAGTAGCCTATAACCAGACCTTTATCAGGTCCGGATCCTGCTGCAAATCCTCCCAGATTTTGATCGGCACTTATTTGACTCATTTTTCTTTTTTTCAGCACCTCATTTGCTTTGAGGTGTTAAGATATCATTTCTAAGTATCATACTTGGACAGCTGTGCCTTTTATTGAGTTAAAATCACTGGAAATTTCATTGTACATACAAAATTGAATGTAAAAAGTGAGCAAGGAAGAGTGCTCAGAGGGCAGCTCCATCAAGGGGTCCAGATCACTTCTTCTCTACATTTACAGCACTTATCATAGACAGCTTCGCTTTTACGGTTTAAAATGACCAACTTACAGAGTTACTAAAGGATGAGTTCACTCAGAATGTAAGCTTATTCATGGAGTTTACTGCTTTAATTTTGGCCCGGTAAGTTGAGGAAGTGTAAGGCAAGGCAGATTTCTTTGTATAGCGCATTTCATACACAAGACAACTCAATGTGCTTTACATTATCAAAAAGTGCAACAGACAACAGCTTAAAATCAATAAGAACATTAAAGTAGGCAACAAAACATCTAAAATCATGTTGACTTCAGCTCTGTTGACAGTTTGTTCCACTTCTTTGCAGCATAACAGCTAAAAGCAGCATCGTTATGTTTACTGTGAACTCTGGGCTCCACTATCTGACCTGTGTCCATAGATCTGAGAGACCTGCTGGGTTCTTATCTGACTAACATCTCACTGATGTATTCTGGACCAAACCCATTCACAGATTTATACACCAGCATTTTGTACATTTGTACAGCCTCCCGCTTCAGCCATCTCACTGTAGCGGGAAGGAGGGAATGCTGCCTCAGCTCTACAGACAGTGACGGCCGGGGGAGTTGTCTGGTGACAAGTGTGGAAAAATTGGAGTGAGTTACAGAGCACCCAGCTCAAGTATAATGGCGGTGGCTGTAAACAGAGAGGAATGAGTGATTATACCTAAAACTGGTGTTTGGGATCAACGTGTCTAAGGTTAAGCCCAGTACGAGTGTATCCCACAGCCCAAGGCATGCCAGTGCATCCATGCCCAATGTTTGTGCAAGAACTACTTCTGCGAACCCAGGCACCACCTTGGACCCAAAGATGCAGCCAGGCCAGCAGAAACAACGAGAGCCAAGGAGCCCCTGGCCAGCCCCCCCCACGACCAAGCAGCTCCCCCAGACGCCCTAGAGATCCCGAGAAAGCCCCAATCAGCCGAGGACTCTGCGCCCCCCCCCCGATGCCCTAAAGGGAGGGTCCAGAAAGCCCCCGCCCGAGACCCCACCGGAGAAGCAAAGGCCCACACCCAGAAGAGGGTTTTTGTGTTTTGAAAGTTTGGTGACCTTTGTAATGGAAGTCGCTAAATTAGCAGTGATTTTGCACTGTCCTTGGTGCTAAAATATGGAAAATTTGACAGCTGCCACTCAGAGAGAGACGGATACACTGCGTTATGGGTGATTGTCCATGCTTATTAAAGGTTAATTCATCATTCTTTTATTAAACATTTAGGTCAATTAGTTGTTTGTGTTCACATGACATTATTAACTCATTTAGTAAACAAAAGGCGCTTTAAAAAATGTATTTGGTGACATTTTTGTCTGTCTCTTATTGCCGGAACAACACTGTGTTCCGGGCCCTAATGATTTACAAATTAAGCACTGCCTATAACCATTCAATGTCAATATACAATTACATTTTAACCATTGTCTACTTACCATTAGGTCAACATTTTTAGGACTTTAAAGACTGATTCTAGACATGCCAATTAAGGCCTTTTTGAGTAATGAATGCCCTTTGAGAGTTTTTAGGGGCTGTGAAAACTGTCTCAGCTTCTGAGTGATCAAACAACATTCCCTTTATCCTGTTCAAGCCAATCAGTCAAGATCTCTTTAATCAGGAAAACGTGTCATAGGTGGAGCTTTGAAACTTTGAGTCAATTTAAAGAGAAACTACATGGCACCTAAAAAAATGACATTACTTAAATAAATCTAATGAACATCATTAAGAGAAATATGCACCTTAGTCCTAACCTAAAAATAAGGTAAAAAACTATCAAAATGAAAAACAGCACCTTGGGCCTCATGACATAGATCAGTCCTATTCAAAGAGCACACAATTTTCAGACAAAAGGTCATATAATTGTGCAACAAAAAAAAAAGAGGGGGAGGACTTAACGTATTTGACATTGTTTTCATTGGACAATTTATTTTAGATTTTGGGAAAAACATTTTTTTTTTTTTTTTAAAGGACCACACTCATATTGGTGGTAAGCTACATCTGGAGTCACAGCTGCTCTGGTGTGTGGCTGTCCCCCTAACTACTATCTAAATATTCAGATGCTCTATCTCCTGACAGGAATTACAGATACAAATATACATCCACAACATTCAAATAGAAGTTGCTTGAGACATTTTAGGGCAGTGGTTCCCAACCCTGTTTAAATCGTGGCCCCCATTTTGATATCTGACTTTTTTCTTTCTGAAAATAGTTTTCATTTATGTTTATTATTGTGTGTTACAAATACAGAGTGCCAAGATTATTGAGAAGTTGTGCCAGCTCAGATATTTTTAAACTGCATTTTATTTGAACTAGATTTATATTTGAGAAATTATTTAACACAGTTGTTTAGGATTGTGTGTTGGTTTGATTTAAAAAGAATAATAATAAAAAAAACGACTATTTTTTTTATTTTTTTTTATCAAATACTAGACATTTCAGGTGACCCCAAGACTTCAACTAACCTAAAATACTTGAGGTTAGACTATCCTTCAGAACTCTCACAGAATAAATATCCTGGAGTTGAGAGGACCTTAGGGAATTCTACAATTTATCAACTCAAAATCCAAATTTTATTTCTGTAGATTTTTTATTATTGATTTTCATTTATTCTCAAACAATTTTCAAGTGTTAGGCCTCTGGCTGAGAGACACCATTGCTTCACTGAGCAGTTCGTCCATCCATCCATTTTCAGACCCGCTTGTTTCTGTTATTCAGGGTCGCGGGGGTCTGCCGGTGCCCATCTCCTGCTCACACTGTTCTCTAGGCGGGGATGCACCCTGGACAGGATGCCAGTCGGAAACTCATGCAGCACAAGGACAAAATGCAAACTCCACACAAAAAGAACCCAAGTGCTGAGCAGTTCATCACACCTAAAAATAAAAATGTACAGTTGAATTAAAAGTCAATGCAAAATAAGTAAATGATTGATTAAAACACAAAGCACATCCTCTAGAGATATAAGGAGAAAACGTAGGTAATGGGACAGCTCAGCATGAAATCAGATGATGGAATTGATTGAAAAATCCCACTTTAAAGAGAGATGGGTAGACCTCAAAACATGTGCAGTGGTAAAAGTAATATTGCTCTCAGTATCTGGTAGCCTCAGATTAATTTCATAAACTCACCGCTTTGATGGCTTGGCCTTGATCTCGCTTCCCTTTGGTTCCCTTCCCACCTTTGGTGTCCTTTTTGTTGTCGCTTTTAACTGTCACAAACAGGGAGCAGAATGAATACATAGACTTGTCTGCAGAGAAAATGACAGATCATAAACTGAAATAAAAATTAATAAAACTTTAACGGTGCAAACTCAGTGACTTTCATTTGTGACCGAAGAACTGGAAGTTTCTACCAAGCAAAAATATTTTAGCCTCTGTGAAAAGCAAGATACATTCCTGATTTTTATAGAGGCTCTTTCTATTCTACCAAAGTCTTCATCCATGTTAACATCATTAAATTGCTTTTTTGAATATATTTCTGTTATTGTAGAAATTAATATCTGGATCAACGTCTTCACCGAACTAATTTATTCTATACTTTGAGATATCATTTTGATTTAAATTTAAATCTTCAAACTTACTAATCATTGTGGCTCTATGTTTATTGTCTCTTTCATACTTTATATGGGGCCTAACAATTTATACTCACTATCTGTCATTTAGTGGGCATTTGTTTTTTTAATGTCTACAGCTCGATCCACGAGGATGTTACACTTTTATACATTGTTTGCATGTTGCATATGTTTTAAACATAAAACATGCACTTTACACTTCAATATAAAGTTTGTTTTGAAGCCATTGTTTTGATGCCTGTTCCAACACCATACACACACACAGCTCTCTAGCTGCATGCAACATGTTCCCTCAACGCAGGGACTAAGGCATAGTTCATGACGCAGTAGTGTGATTCGGGCTTTAGACATTACCTGTTAGCAAACAATCAGCATAATAATGAGCTTTTATCATGCATTGTAATGGCTGCCCATCATGAATACCCACTTTGGTAAAACAGGCCACAGTGTTCCAGGATGTCTGCTTGAAATTCTAAATGATGGCAGGATGTAAAATGAGCTTTTTCTGCAGAAGAGATTTAATTTCTAAGGATAAGTAACTGCAGTGTAATTTTCCTGATGTCAAAGTGTTTTTACATAATTTATTCCATTATAAAGATTATAGAAAAGAATCCTGCGAAGTGTACATCCACTCGTACTTGAATTAGTTCATCGGCAGAAAGTCAACCCATGAAAACCTGATTCTCTTTATCTTGCAATTCTGTGAGACAAATTGCATCTCAGCAAAGATTGTTCTCAAAAACATTGATTGAAACATTTTTATTCTATTTTATTTTATCAGAAGCGTTAAATTAGATACAAACATTTTAGAAGTAAAATAAAACCAAATACGCCTGGAAGGAATCTCTTGATTTAGACTCACCAATCTGTCAAGTACTCTTTTCAAACAGGATAACATACACTGCTTTTCTCCTGCAGTCATGTTTTCCAAAGACTTACTTCTATAAAGCCCATGGTAGCAGGTAGTTAAATCCATGGCTCATCAAATCTTTTCCAATGTCGGCATTAGAGAAACGTAGAAAAAGGACACAAACTTTCATTTTCTGAGAAAGTAGTGATTTTAGTTTTTTTTGTAAAAAATGTAGATGAAGCTATAAAGAAACACTCCAATGCTTCAAATAACCATATGGGAAGTTTTAAAACAGTAAAATGTTTTGTGTTTGAAAAATGGAAACCCTCTCCTCACGTCTTTGACACAGAAATAATCCATTTAAATCTATTTTCCATATTTTTTTTACTTACCGCTGCATCGCATTGAGAAAAAACAAGCAGAGACCAGGGGCCTCATTTATCAACGCTGTGTATGTACAACAGAAAGCGTACGCCACATATAAGCAAAGTTTGGGATTCATAAAAAAAAAAAAAAACCTGGCGAGATAATGTGCACACCTCCATGGCAGCTCTGACCCTGCTCTGCACACAAAATCATGAGAAACTCCTACGCCAGCGCCAACAGGAGAAGGATGAAATTAAAGACTCCTGTGAAATTAATATAAATTGTGTGAAATAATCCAACACATTGAAGATTTCACAACACATATTTGAAGAATACATTTGCAAAAAATTATACTGACGCCCCAGGGAGTGAGTGACGTGCGTGCGCCTACAAATACAGCTTTATGTTAATAATAATAGTAATCAAAATCACATGATCACTGCCGATCAATTGGCTGCAACACCTGTAGCTGTTATAAAAAGGAACACACTCTAATGCGTAAAGACGCACAATGGCTTCTTTGGCACTGCTGGAGGATGAGGTGTACGCAAGACTCTGGAGGGGAGGATCTACAGAGACCAGCGACAAATATAGACAGGTTTTTCTTCACGTGCGTCAACCTTCGAGTTGATTGTGATTTATAAACAGAAACAGGCGTGGGATGTACGTGCGCACTCGTTTATTTCTAAAAAAAGATTTCTATGCACTTCCTGGTTTTTAGAGTATGCCAGCTGAAGTGTGCTTACCTAAGCACACTTTTATAAATGAGGCCCCAGGTCAGCTTATCTGATAAAGGCAATACAAGAAGCTCCTAGAAGTGAAACTGTTTGTGAACGCTCACAAAGCACTTCAATTTACCTTTATACTGAACAGAATATAAATTGTGTAAACGGTTCAAACAGTTATTCACAACCATTGCTGGGGGTGGGGTTAATGCAAAGTAATGTAAATGCACAGCCTTTGTTTCCGCCCCCTCCGCCTGCAGCTCTGACTTCACGGAAACTTCAGAATCTCTGAAGATTGTTTTCTCCCTTGTGTTTACACACACTTTCTGAAAGCATGCCTCATACTCTCAGAACTCTACACACAAATTCAAAATAACACAAACAATAGACAAAACCCCTCAATTCTCCTGCAAAATGAAACTTTACATTCAAAATGGTATTTTGTTTTCAAATGATACACACAAACCATCATATGAATAGACATTCATAAGAACCAGTTGAACACTGATGTGCTCAATATCAAACACTATAATGAATGGAAAACACTTTCTCCATTCATCTGAATGGCTTAGGCCTTTTTTTGTTCAAATATTATTTCATTTCCATGTATGTGACACTATTGGAAAGTTTCCACTCTTTCAGAATCTGTAAATAACTCAAAACAGCCCCTGGCTGTCATGTTACTGGTTTTCTCATGGCCCGTGAGTGGCTGGGTTTTACCTTACAGGTCTAAGGTGGTAGTAGAGAATCTCTGATACCTTCATGTGGTTCCTCTTTCTTCAGCCGGCTGTAAAAATGTTGCAACGAAAAGTCCCGTGAAACTGAAGTTAGACCTTCCTCTTGAAGCATGGACAATGACTCTAATGGCAACTCGTGCAATAGTTGGTCAGCCAGAATCACTAAACCATCCTCCCGGTGTGCAGATAATTCACCTTGAACACAGAGTCATTGCATTATTTTTCTTTTCATAACATGACACCACAAGAAATAAACACTCCTGAAATGATCACTGCACCAGTACACAGACAAGCTGGGGTACAGCAGCAAGACTTAAACCCACATTTTGCACCAAGTGAGGGAGCTGAGCGAACCATTGTTCCTCTCAGCAGGATGTATAGAACATTTTAAAGGGCCCATGTAAAGCTAAATCAACTTTTCTGAGCTTTAAACATCATAAAGTGCTATTAGGGCTTCATACACATGCCCAAAGTGTTTTCTGAGCAACTTTACACAGAGGCTAAAACTCTGGAAAACAGGCGAGTTTGGGAAAATAAACCTCAAATACTATGTTTTTGGGGTTCTTAGAACTAATGGAGATGGGTGAAAAATAGCACGATATGGAAACTTTAACCTTTATTGAGCTACCACACACAATGTGCATACTTCCTTTACAAAGTACCACATATGATTAGATAAGGTATCATGTTATATAGTTATGAAATTATATATCTATCTATAAATACAATGTGTGTGCGTGCGTGCGTGTGTGTGTGGAGCAAATATCTCCCCGGCCTGTTCCACCTGAAACTTTGTCAACGGCTTCCAAATACCCAGAGTGTGTGCATCTGTTGTGGAGTAATGTTTATTTTAATTTTATTTAACTTCTGGACAGCACGGCAAGTGAAACCTATTCAGCTTTTGACCTCAAAGTGTGAGGAGGCGCTAGCGCACCATCTATATCTATTTCAATACACAGCTCACTTGAGATGCATGCAAAAGCTCCTGTGGACTTCTCTTTTGATGAAACCTTTTTTTTACCGTTTTTCATTTGGTGATGTTTATTTTCATGTTAGTTTGACCGTACGTTATTTAGACTGGACAGACCTCACCCAGAAGTTATTGACGGGCAATGGCTGCTGTGTTGAAAGCAGCACATTTCTTTGTGGCGCGTGTGTGAGAACCAACGGAAGAGATTAGAGTCCCAGGTAGAGAGTCTCACGCACACACATCGATCAGGTGGGCTTCACTATCAATCACCGTCTACGTAACATGCGTGCAGGTATGTCAGTGTTGAGTGTATAACGGACCACCATTTAGTCCGGTTACAGTCTGTGTCACAACATTTGTCCATAGCATGGTAGTGACTGTAGGTGTTACGCTCTGAGTCAGATCTAAGTTTTTACATGTTGCTACATAGTGAAGGTCACCTGATTAGTGCAGCTTCACTCACGACACACCTGCCACTACACCTAACGACTGAAAATAGATACGTTTAGTGAAAGTTAGGCAGGTACACGTGGATGGACTGGTGCGCATAAATTTAGAATGAATTAACCCCCCCAAACACACACACGCCAAACAACAACAAAAATATGAAAATGACTGAAAATACACTAAACTAAATATTTATACAAAAGTACAGAAAAGACAACAGAAATGCAAAAAACTACACTAAAAAAAGATACAAATTGACTCCATAATTACGCGACAAATGCAACAAAAAACAATAACTATACCAAAAATACACAAATGACGTAAAACAAAAAACTAAACAATATTTATACAGGAAGTACACAAAACGACAACAGAAATGCACAAAAATATACAAAAAGGCCCCAAAACCAAACAAAATGACTAAAAATCATGGATTACAGAAATATACACCATACGACAACAAAAATATGAATATGACTAAATATTTATACAAAAAAATACACTAAAATGACAGAAATGCACAAAAAGACAACAGAAAGATACAAAAATGCTCAGACTCCAAAAAAACATACATTACAGAAAAATACACCAAACGAAAAAAAATATAAAAATGAGTAAAAAAAAAAAAACCCAACACATTCATCATGAGCATGTCCCATAGAATTAAACCACGGAAATTGCATGAGCTATTTTACTTTGCACCTGCAAATATACCCCTTTATAATGCTAGTATGTTGTTATTATTATGTCCATAATTGACAACTCTACTTAAGCGCCCACTATGAGAATACATACTTCCGACGGGCACTGTACTAGTATAATCAAACCGCCAACCTTTCGGTTACTGAGCCAAAGGCATTGGTCAACCATTCACTCTAATCTGCTTTATGTTCAATTTGTTGAGCAAAAAAGACACATTTTTCATTCATGTTGCATATCTTATAAGATATAAATGCTTAACTATGACACAATGCAGTTCTGTACACAATGTAACACAGGGAGCAAACACCCTCTCTTGTTACCTGAGCTGCCTCTTTCCTTTCCATCTTTGGTTTTGATCATTTCAGGGGATAGTGGTTCTACAGCCTGTGGCCTAATTGTTGGACACACAAACACACAAGAAGTGAAAACTATTTCAAAGAAACAAGACACAGTAGTGAAAACACAGCTGAAACATCTTTTTAAAAGATGGCTTAATACAATCAAGTCCAGTTGTAGGAATCTCTTATAGTGACAGTAACATATTCACTAATGGATATGTCATTATGAGTGAACACATACACAACAAAACAAATAAACTAAACTATATAACACACTGAAATACATGGCAGGGTTTTGTGTTAAACAAAATAAATAATCTAGCTTTGTATAGCTTACCTTGAGCAAGAGATGTTTAACTGTGCCAGAAGTGGATTCAAATAGTCGTCCATATTCTTGACCATTTGTATGAAGTGGGGAGATGACTTTTTAACATCCTTTGTATTTTGGAAAAGAAAGCAGATGCAGAATTTAAGAGCTTTTTTTAAGACACATAACAAGGCAGGACATGTTCTAAATACAAAGCAGTGATTATATCCACCAGACCCACTGTGGGTAGTGTAAAAACAATATTTGATACACAGGTGACTGATGAGGTAAGAACCTGTACTGCTTCAGAGACATTCAGGCTGCCTGGATCACGGGGCCAGGGTTGTGTCTCTTGGAAGGCCTGTCTGCTCTTCTGACCATAGGTGAGAGCATGCTCTCTTAGCTCCAGAAGAGCCTGAGGGGAAACTGCAACCTTTGCCACCCTGGAGCACGTCAGGTTACCTGTAATAAGACACGTGTGTGACTCCAGCAGCAGCTTCTGCCATGTTTCTCTACACCCGCACCCCCCACCTCCCGACTATTTCCATTCAAAGTCAATGGGAGAGACTAAATACAGTGAAAATGCAATGACATGACATGCATCCTTTATGACAAGTCTGCCTGCTATATTAACATAGCTTGCTATTATTTTAAACGTGAAAATATCAAACCTGAATCTTGCGGGCTTTTCTTCAGCGGTGCTTGGATCATCTCATAGAACGCCCCATAAAGGTAGTCTCTGAAAATTTGACAAAACACATAAAAGCAAGCATGTCCAGTTTATTGTTGTTTATTATGTTACAACTCACAATTATGTAACTCAATTGTTCCATCATTACAAAAGCAGGAATTGATAGTAATTGGTGCCCAGCATTTTGGCTGTTTGCTAAACCATTTAAAGCCATCAGTCACATGTGATTAGGATCATGGCAGAGAAGGCAATGATGAGGCTCAGGTCATAACTGCCACCTCTTACGTCTTACAATTTTTAACAGGAAATACACAATTTCTGAGTTTTTAATAATTCTACAAAACGTTGAAAAAAATATATAATTCGTCAGAAATATAATTGATGCACACTCACTTGACAAGATGTCAGGAGAGACCCTGTCTCCGATGTCTCCCCTGACTGTCAGCGATGAGCACACACTTAAAGTAGCCATTTGCTTAAATTTCTTCATGTCTTTTTTGAATAACAAAAACAAACAAAACCAAAATGAATTTGATTCCTTAAATGCTTAAATTTGTGAGGGAATGATACATGCACACAATGTTGCATCAGTATTAGCACTGTAATCACCAATGTTACTAATCACATAGGGGTCTATTCTCCCGTCTGGACCTGCAGTTATCGTTTCTCTTCTATGCGTAAGGAGCCAAAAAGCGCGTATGTGTGAATGAAGGCGGGCTTAAGGAAAGGAGGCGGTGATGTCATTTTTTTGGGCTGTATAGAAATCACGAAACATGGAGTTTTCCCAACGCTTGTAAATGTCATTGAAATCCATGAAAATGATAACGTTGAAACGCCTTCATTGATAAACAATATAACAAGATGATTTCAGCAGATCATTGATAAGATTATTGCAGTGTGACTGAGTCACAGTTAAAATCGTATTCCTTGATCATCATCATCATCACTGTAAAGCGTGACCGAGTTAGATGCGCTGGAGATATGAGGAAATAACGCGGCCGCAGAGCATCCTGCTTTAATACAGAGGGATGTTTGCAGTGAAGCACAACTATTAGCTTCCATGATACACAGTTTTAAATATCAAATGTTTAAAGCGACCTGAGCTGAGCCTCATTAAAAATGTGTGGAAACAGTTTGTGGTTGATCCTCATCTGCATATGACAGCTTGTTTCACTCTGTAGTGGATCAAACTGTGACTTTAAGTTGGACATAGTATGAAAATAGTTGAATCACTGTGACCAACGTGGACAGAAGTCTGCATCTGTCAGAGTTTTAATTAATCGAGCAGCAGCAGCTGAGTGATCACAGCTGCTGCTGAGTGATCACAGCTGCTGCTGAGTGATCACAGCTGCTGCTGAGTGATCACAGCTGCTGCTGAGTTACATTGTGGCTTCAAATGTAACTAAGTCCATATTTCTAGTGCAATATAATGTTTCACCTTATCGGGGCGCTGCACTTATTCCAGGTTAACCCTGGAATAAGTGCAGAATAAGAGGAAAAGGACTTACGCACACCGGAGAATGTGCGTAAAGCCAGATTTGAATGGGAACACCCACATTTCAGGGCTGCTCCACCCACAGCGACTGACTTAAGTACAGGGGGAGAATAGCACACAGCCAAAAACAACGCAGCTGCGTGGCTTTTTGGACTTACGCACATGGGAAAATAGAGCTCATAGTCCTGTGTGAGCATTAAGAGTAATAAAGAAACGAGGACATACTGTACCTTCCCTGATAAATGACATAGAGAAGTTACATTACAGAAATGACAGAACAGAGAGTTTTACTCTTTGATCTTCTTATTGTAATCAGTCGATCACTTGATAAGAATGCCCACTATTAGCAAGTTAAAATTGAGGGTTTTCACTGACGTCACTTTCTGGGCAGGTACTCGGATGCGCGGCCATGCTGGAGGTAAGTGGTTGTTGATACTACATGTTGGAGGCTCACAGAGGTGTACTCTGCGATGGATAAATCACATAAAAGCTCCTCAAAATTTATTATAGATGCAAAGGCATACAGGAAGGAATTCGGTCCGCAGGAAAAGGCACGATATTTGGAAAAAATATGGTTTATTGGAGGTGCAGATCCAAATGAGTCGGCTTCCTCGTCTTGGATCAATGACGACCTGGAGAATCTTCTGTCTATTATGTATGCTGATAACGTCAACTACCTGGATTTCACAAAGAACTACACAGCGGTCAAACTTATAGAAGTTTGGTGGTCGCCTGCGGCTGCAGAGGCTCACGTTAGCAACGGATATACTATATATTGGCAGATAACTCAGTCAGTTCTAATAATTTCACAGTGAATCTGCAACGTAGTTACTGTAAAATAGTATACGACCACCAGGGAATTTTAGATTCAGGCAAATCAAACAGTTATAGTCCGTTAGATGCGACTACTCTGGACCTCGAGCCTCGGATTGCTACGGATTGCTACATCCAGCGGTCTAGGAAGCAGCGAAGCTTCATACCAGCCGTGTTCGCAAGCGGAGGAGACGTAAGCGGTGTGATCAGAAGCAGGAGCGGGGCTAGCAACCAAGCTAAAAGCTAATCCTCAGACAACGCAGCTTCCTTCCATCCTGCGTTCTAATGTCCGTTCCCTGGAGAACAAACTGGACTACCTGAAGCTGGATTTAAATGTAAGATGGGAGATGAGGGCGGTGGTGTTTGCATATACACCAATAACAACTGGTGCAACAACGGTGAGCTAGTCTCATGTCACTGCTCTCCTGATGTAGAACTACTGACTATAAAATGCAGACATTGTTCTCCCTGATCTTTTATAAGTGTTGTATTTCACGGTCTGATCGATTAGTACAGCCAAAAACACATCAATAGTTCACCATTTCCTTTAGAAATTCGGGATTTGCCCATTTGCTGTTTGTAAACCGGCTGCTGATCTCCAAAATGGCAACTTCCGGGTTGATGATGCGGTTGGTTGATGACGCGCCATGAGAACCCACTATAAATGTTCTTTCAGTATTTTCTTTGCTAAATTATCTGTCCTGAATCTGAGGATTTACAAAGAAAATAAAGAACACAAACTGCCTTCACTTGTATGTTTGATAATTCATACCTAAAACATAGTAAAGAATATTTTCAAACATCTCACTGTGTTAAAAAATTGAAAACACTCCCCCTTTGCTCTTCACTTGACTGCAACATCAATTCTGATACAACTGTGATGTGCAGTCATTTTTATGCACCATGGGAGCAAAAGGGATTAGACTGCATAGCACTAGACAACATTAAAAAAAGGAATAAATAGAAACCTGTCTTGGGAATGCTGAAGCAGCAGAATCTTCTGGTTGGGTGGGAGCTTTGTGAGGATGCTGAGATGATTTGGATTAATGCTTTCACTGGTAAATCCCTGGAGATCAGAAGGCAAATTGAAAGTGTCTAATTTGACAGCATGTAAAACAATTTAACTGAAATTGATTTTAGCATGTATGATCCTAAATGTGTAAGAATAAGAAAAGGCCTGCACAAGAAAGGATCGCACAACAGAAAACCTTTCTATATTTTTCTGCATCAATTCATCTTCTATACCAAATCGTTTTTTACAAAGTGTACCTAAATTCACTCAGGGCACAGGGTATGGTACAGTCTAGACAGGACACGGCTCTACATACAGTACATCTATACAAGCCAAGGCCAATTTTTTCCTTTGTTCAAAACTTGAACATTTTGAATTTTTATAAAATAAAATTCTAAAATAATGAAAATCTAATTTTTTTTAATAAACTAGTTGGAAATTCATTTTGTGTAACACATGTTTACACATTCGACCCCCGCCGAACCCCTGAAACTGACTCAACAAACAAGTAGGGTTTGATCAAACCACTAAGCCACTGATCTAGACAGCATGGATATGTTGGTCATTTGTTTTTAGCAATGATTTATTGCATTACTTCCAATTGTTTGCATGAGAGCAAAATTAAAAATGTTAAAAGTTCTACAACAGTGAAATTTTAACAATATTCATTGAAAAATTATTTTTGCAAGAATTTGTAAGTGTATGTCTACGACGGCATTGACAGTCAAACTTTTTGAAGCACTGCTCAATTATCAATAATTAATATAACCGTGGATCATTTGTGTTGGACTGTGCTGTACCAAGTGTGGTGTCAAGTGAGCAAACATTGTTTGGGAGGAAATAGGTTTAATAGTCTTTACAGTTTTGTTGTTGTTATTTTTTGTTTTAGTTTTTTTTAAAACAGAGGAATGGACTTCACAATGTGCAAAAGGTTTAAATATGACTATTTTGCCTGTTTTTGCAGCTAAGAAAACTTGGCATGGGATTTTACAGGACCCATGCAAAATTTGGTGATTGATTGTTCATCGGAAATATGAAGGAAGAAAGAAAAAAAGCAAGTTTTAAAAAATAGGTTCCTCAACAATATTTTTAGATTGTGATTGGAAACCAAAGTACCCAGACAAAACACACACACATAAAGGGAAAAGATAAATTCAAATTGGCCAAGTAGGTAAATGAGCAAAATGATGAATGTCCTAAAGCTTTGGCCCTTTGACAGACTAGTGCTTTGTCTAGAGTGTACCACGCCTTACGCTGTCAGTCATCTAGGCTCTGGCAGTACTCATAATGCTGTATCTGATAGGCAGTTATAGAGGATTATTAAATTAATAGTCAAAAATAAAATGCTAACAAGTGTTTTAATTTATTCTACAAATTGCCTGATCACATTTTTCCAGAGATGATAGCATATGATAAGCTGATATTTTAAATATGAATATTTATACTTAAGATCTTGTGTATGTGTGGTTTTCTATACCTACAGTACAACTACAGCAGAGGTCAAATCTAATATTCATAAGTCGCATAACCCAGTACCTTAGAGAAGGTGGCATGTGAGTTCTCAACTTTCTTCAGAATGCTGTGAAACCTTTCCCCCTCCTCCAGCATATTCCTGCGGAGGTCCAACAAAGCAGCAAGCTGCGATGTTCTGGTGTCAGTACAGGTAGGATTCTGGCTCTCATCCATCACTGCAGCAGTACAACAACTCTGGCAATCAAGATAAAAGTGAAGCAGACCGCTGTTAAGGAGCAGTTTGTAAGAAAAGAAACATCAAAGGCTAATAACAGCTTGCCAAATATCACTAATATGCAAACATGAGGGAGCTCTGAAGTTGTAAAACGTGCTTCTAACATTCTGAGTTCTTCAACAATAAATAAAGCAAGTGAATGGCGGAACATACCTGAAAAAGCGCAAGATATTGACCCGTCATCTCAAGGTCTGACTGACCATAACACTCCAACATGTTGACAGCAGCCTCAGTCAGGATGGAGGAGGGCAGGTTGTGTTGAAGACAAAGGTCAGAGGCCTCAGCCAGAGCTTTACTGGCCTGCGCTAAGAGTTCACCAGCTTTGTGACTTTTCTCCTACACAACATATAACAACATTCACTAACAGCCATATGTACAACACAGGAAAGACATTAGAATATCTTTAAAGAAAGACTTTCAGGAAAGCAAATGTACCATTGTTCTATTTTAGGTACAATATCAATTAGTGATTTGAGGTGCATTGCTGCAAATACTGTAGTTGTCAAAAATGTTAACTGGTATGACATTTATTTGTGGAGTTTGCAACTTTTCTCTGTGCATTATCATATGTTCTCATGGTTGTATGGCTTCCATCCTGCCCTAGCTTCTACACTGCTGCTGAGCTGCTCCATCGGTTTTTAAAAGTGCCGAAAATGAAATCAGCAGAAAACCCTGGTTACCTCCTTGAGTCTGAATATGTGTAATATTAATAATGGAAACACGATTAAAACATTAAAGATCTCTGGAATAAAATTAGAAACGCTGTTAGGTTGGAAATATCAACAGAGTGAATGAGCTTGTTGACTTTTTCATCCCTCTCGACCTATGACCCCCCCATGTCACGCATGCGCACTTTCAGAATGTGAAAAGGCCTATACCTTGGATAGTCTATGACGCTGTTGAAAAAGCTTTAATTGTTGTCATTGCTAGTCACCTGTTTGCAGGTTATTAGCAGAGCAACAAAATAAATTACCAGTATCAGCAAAAGAGAAAAGTAAGTGGAGTCACTGCAACAGCACGTAGCAGTACTTTTAGTCTCCAGCAACCTTCCGGCAACAGGATTATGTCTACGGCAACAACAGCTACCTTCCACTCACATCAATCAACGTCCGGTTGCACATGTTTTTTTTTTTTTTTTTTTTATGTGAAAATAAAATAAAATAAAAAATCAGACACGCATTTTCATTGTGGAAAAAAAAACACATATACCCGATGACCTTTATCAATGTGAGAAAAATTTAATCTGATCTACAACCTGCATTTTTAATGTTAAAAAAAAAAATGCATTTAAAAAGAAAAAAAAAATGCCCTTTAATGTAGAAGTGCGCCATCTAATGTGTAAACCCATGGTTTTCATTGTGTTTTTCATTTGGTTTTCTTTGTGTTT
Source organism: Gouania willdenowi (assembly GCF_900634775.1). Classification (NCBI taxonomy): domain Eukaryota; kingdom Metazoa; phylum Chordata; class Actinopteri; order Blenniiformes; family Gobiesocidae; genus Gouania; species Gouania willdenowi. Next base: position 27,007,011 of record NC_041058.1, on the reverse strand, counting down.
TATTTTTTGGTTTTCTTTGTGTTTTATTTTTTCATTTTCATTGTGTTTTCTCCTAAACGGCCTCCCATAGTGTAGTGGAAGTAATCTTTTTTTTTTTTTTATCCTTGATTTTTAATTTTTTTAAAAATTATTTTTTAGTCAATATTTTTTTTCCAGTCCTGTTTTTTTTCTTTTCTTTTCTTTTGGGAAGCCTGCAAGCTCCTCCCACACAAAACACAGGTGGAGACAGGTAGTGTGTTTCTGAGTGGCTGGAGGAAGAAAACAAGTGAAAATGACTTAATTTTTGGATTTTCTCCGTGAGCGAGGGGTTCCAGAGGAATGTACAAACCCCACAAAGTCATTTTCACTCGTTTTCTTCTTCCAGCCACTCAGAAACACACTGCCTGTCTCCACTTGTGAAACAGACTAAAAAATAAAAAATCAAGGATAGATGAAAAAAATGAAGACAAAAAAAAAGAAAAAAGTAGTCTAGTCCTCTTATGTAGGTTCTCTACCAGAGGCCTGGGAGTTTGAGGGTTCTGTGCAGTATATTAGCTGTTCCTCTGAGCATTGCACACTGTTGGACTGAAGATGTTTCTGGAATCTATTGGAGCCACTCTCCTAGTTTGGGGGTGTTTGCACCCCTAGTGTTATCTCCACGCACAAATCACTGCATCACGTGAATCTTTTGCAGCAAGTGTAGCAAAAGTCACGTGTAAGAACACTCCATAGAGGCCTGATAGTTACAGAAGATCCAAATAAAAATTTACAGTTACAATAATGGCCCTATAGTGATCATGTGTAAATGTGTAAACTAAACCGTTTTTGCTGATGAGTTGAAGTGCCTTCGATTTATTTTAGGAAAGGTTTTTTTTTGTAAGTACTTATTCTCTGTTTAATATACTCTAGAGAGAAAGCCTTTCAATTGTGATGGAAAGGATCCATATCTTGGTAAATTGTTATTAATCAAAGCAGTTTTCTTTAATGTTATGAAATAATTAAACTAATTCAAAATGACCTATTTAAGGAGAGTTATGGAAAACAATAAAGTCTTAAAATGACACAACAATCACAGAAATTGGCTGCGAAATCCTGGAGGAACTGGTCAATTTTGGGTCATAGTCAATCCACAGGTTGGCCTTCCTACTCTTGCAATCTCAGCCTGGAATCCAATCTGAAGCTTCATTCCAGAAATGTGCAGTGGTAGGAACAACTAAGATACTGTGCAGAAAGGAATAAGCCCTTTCTACCTCATTCTAACTCATTTACCTTCTTCTCTCCAGTCCAAAGAGCGCTCATATAAACTGGATCTTCATGCACAGCCATCAGTCTTAGATATTTCCCCAACAAGCTCAGAGAAAAAGCCTTGTCCTTCACATTGTTGAGGGAGTAACTGTTGGCTGCCGTTAGATGGCTCAGAGCTGTCTGCCACAAGTTTTTGCCAACTCTTGCCCACTCCTGGACAAGACAAAAATAAAATACAAAAAGATGGATTAAAAACAAAGTCAGTTTGATCAAACCAAGGAAACACAAAACAAACAAACTTCTGTTCTTAAACAAGGAGATTTAGGACAGTTGTAGGAGGAGGAGGCATAAAACATTCATGTGGGCAAAAAAAAAAAAAAATTATTGAATTTCTAAGAGGAATTACATTACAATGCATGTTGTGTTTGGAATAGATTAAGATTAAATCAAACTGACCACTGTGCAATGAAAAGTTTAAAAAGGAAAAAATAAACAATAACCCAAATACAATAAGAGATTTGACAAGGAATGTAAATGTGTTTGCAAAATACAGTATTTAGCTTTTTTAAAGGCCAACAACATTAAACACATTGTCAAATGTATAAGTTGAGACAGCAGAAGGCAAATAATCAGGCTTTCTGGAAGTGGCGTTTTTTTTTCTTATTTAAAATGTTCTATAATCCAATAAATAAACGGGTTGAATTAATTTTATTTATAGAGTTAGTGGATGATATAAATGATACATTTTCACAGAGGCATTCAGTGCCAGGAGAAAAGCAGAAGAACTTGAGCCTTGGCAACTTTCAGTAAAATTACACACACATCACTTTATCGTTCTCTGTAGTCCAGCACTTTGGAGAACCATCCCACATCGAATATATTTAACCTGGCGGAGACCACTGAGTTTAAGAGTGAGCCACAGGTCGACCTCAGGAGTGTTTGTAGTTACAAAACTGGGTGTTTATTTTTTATATGTTAGCACCCTCTAGTGGTAACACTAGGCAACTAATCTACCCATGACATGATGGGGCAGTGGTGGCCCCTTCTGGTTTGAATCCACTGTGGGGCCTTGAGCAACTGCTTCAAGGACTCGCTTGAAAAAATAGTTTCCTAATCTTCAATGAGACTATCCTGGTTAAATAAAGGTTAATTATAGTCAAATATTTGTTTTTAACTGACTAGATTTTTTATTATTTTTTTTTTTTAAATGTGGCAGGTAAATAAAAATTTTTATGAGTTCAAAAAACATCTTAATTTAATTTTTAATCTTCTTTAATTTATTAGATGCATTTCTACCTACAGATCAATGTAAAAGTCCATCCATATGCACACATGTATTAAAATCAATGAAGAGGGTTGAATACTGAATTATAGTTCATCAACACTTACTCATATTTGAGTTTAGTATACAAAAGATGCAATCATTTTAAAAATGTAGGGATATAAAATGAGGTGACGGATATTGGGGAGCATAAAATGGGCTCCCTTTTAAATTGTTTGTCCTCTAGAGTTTATCATCCACACAGCTTGAGGGTAGTGGAAATTTTAAATATTTTTTAAAGTAATGCTTCACATTCTCCTGCTTATGGAGAGTATATCAAACTTGGGCAGGGTGTGTTGGGTTGTGTTTTTCTCCTGCAAGGCTTACATTCATGTCTGTGAAGGTGTTTGTCAGGAGCTGGTTTGTGTTTGCAAATATGACATGCAAATGCTGATTGGCTGGAATCTCAAAAATGGCGATGCCCATGCCCATTTATAAAGCTATGTGTATTTGAAAGGTAAATACTGATATAAATTAGAAACTAAGTTGATTCAGCAGTAGACGTGTCATTCATGTGATGGGTGACAACACTAAAGTATGGCTTCTTTCTCGCTTTGTCCCATGTTTTCGCATTGTTCAATAGGTTTCTATACTACACTGTTTTACCTCCTCTTTGCTTTGTGGCTCAGGTGAGCTGCGAGTAAATTCCTCCACTACTTTTTCAGCAGCAGTCATCTTCTGTCGGCCCAGGGTTTGGTTTATTTCCAAAGCACAGTGCTCCTCCAGTATAACCAGGCAGAATTCTACTAGAACCAAGTAAAGGCACATCAGCCTGGACATAGCTACTAGTGACAGTCTTTGATTCTGGAGTAAGAAAAAAAAAGGCAAAGAAAGTGCTCAGTTAATCCAGAGACATGTAAATAAGACAAAGGGTAAAATAAACTAAATATTTACAACGTAATGGCAGTATATGCACGTGTTGGATATTTTGTCTTAACTGTGAAAATGTAGATCTATCATTTCTTTAACCATGCATCAAAAAACACATACAGATAAGTTGACTGTAGGCAGGGTCGGGTCAATTATCATTTCAATCGGGTGATTGATAATTATAATTATGGTGTGATTATAATTGAAATTGTAATACAATACAGTTCTAGGGCGTACACAAACAGTTAACAATTATTAAAATGTGTTTCATATAAACTTTTACCACTACCTGTATTTGCTCTTCAGGATCATTTTATTATTATTATTATTATTATTATTATTATTATTATTATTATTATTATTATTCATTTATTTTTTAAATCAAGTGGTATCCTGACAGAAAAAAGGCTCAGAAACTCACACCAATAATATTAATATCAATATTTTCATAGATAGGGAAGCCTATCAAGGTAACCAAGAGATGAAAAACAAATTAGGTGATAGATAATATTTTTTGTGTATTTTACAGCTGATTTAAGACGTGGGTCAAAACCGACCCATTATCATAAGAGATGCTGACAGAAAGCTAACACAAGAGGAAGATAAAATGTTGGGGGTATTTAATTAAAGGCACAGTAATTAAGAATGTAATTGTAATTGACTTTCAGGGGGAAAATAATAATTGTACTTTTAGTTGTATTTGGAAAAAATGCCAGTCACCGTAATCATACTGAGTTGTAATTGAACAGGGATAATTGAAGACACAAATGTAATTGAAAAATGTTTTTTGTTTTCTAACATATATACAGTAAACAGGCAAACCCGTCATTTCGAATTAAATATGCAGAAAATTTGAAATTAAATACTTTATCAGGGTTAACTGAGTCAAGAGAACAAACCAGCACTTTACGTACCTCCTCCTGTGAAGGGGACAGACTGACAACATTTAGCACTGAATGTTGCTGCGTCGAGACAGCTAACTCCATCTGGTAGAGGCCATCGAGTAAGACCCGCTGTTTCTCCTCTGGAACGCTAATGTGGTTGGCTAGGAAACTGCAGAACAGTAATGTTAGAACAAGAGTAGATGTGTAAAAAAGGGAGTTTAAAGGTTAGCTGTATAAGAAATTCACTTACAATGTATCAAAAACATTTGTATGTCTCATTTTAAATATTGTATCACTTTTTTTAATTAGATCTTTTAATCACAAATAGGAGAACACACCATACCATCACTGTAATACAGTATATTTTCCAAATATGGAATGTGTTTGAACTTTTAAAACGTAATTGATTTACAGATGCCGTCTGCTGTTTAAAATCATCCATAATCTGCTAAAAGACTTTGTTCAACCATACCATATATCTGAACCATATCTGTAATTTCCTTCATTCTTTTTAACAACACCTCTTATTCTTATTTCTGACCTCATTTTGGGGACTGCAGATGGAAATGAGCTGTTGCACTAAAATCTGTTACAAAACATCTTTATTCCTTTTGAATTTAATACCTTTTTACCCTCCCATAAAAAAGATTGTGAAAAACAGTTTTCTTACTTGAACACCCCAAAGGATATGCAGAGATGGGTTAATCTCTCTTAGCAGTCTTTAAAAATTAAGTTTTTATTTTGCCAAACCCCCAAAATTAACATTATAAAAAAAATATTAATATAAATAGATACAAATTAGAGGGTGTTTTTGTAATGTTGAGTATTTAATTTAGAAAAATACATATATTTGAATGAGTACTGCAAAAATTACTTCTATCTTGACATTTTTGAATCCAGTCTTTTAATTGTCAAGATGTTAAATTACAGTAATCTATGAGTGTTCCTGAACACAAAATCCCTAAAAAAAAGTAGGTCTTATTTCAAGGAAATGTATCTCCCAATCCATTGTGAAGCACAGATGTTTTTAAAACTAGCACTACATTGACTGCAATAACAACACTTCATTACACATTTGTATCTGGGTTGAGTGTAACTTACCTTAAGGCATGTGCACATTCTGCATGTGCTTCTGCTGCGTTTTCCTGATAGTTGAGCTTAGTGAAAGCACTGGCACACTCTCTCAGTGTATCAGAGGCTGTAAGTAGTCTGTCGACAGCTTCAGTACTGAGAGACATTCTAGGTTCACCACCAATGATGTGTATGTTTGCCACAGCTCCTCTGAAACACAATCCATGACTTTAGTTCCAGAACACAGATAATGAGGGTCTATAGGATAAGTTTTATCATTTTCATCAACTTTGGGGTGCTCAGGGTTAGTTTTGAGATTTATGTAAATATTTGATTCTGCTGTTAAATTGTGGGTTCGTTCTGTCAGTTCCTTTTGTTGGATTTTGAAGTTTTGCATTTCACGATTTGATTCTTAGATGTGAATAGTTTTGCAAATAAAAAAGGTAATTCTCTGAGTTAAAGGCGGACCGCGTACTTTTTGACCTAAAGAGTTGACCCAGAGTTATCTTAAATGATTCCTCAGGCCAAGATACAGCGCTTGACAATATCAATGCTCCGAGCAGGGTTTCCCTCTTGAAATACCGACTATGTAAGTTTGGAGAGACGGACCGTCTTTGGCCAGGTCATGTGACCTTGAAAACATTTCACTTTACGGCAGTCACGTGACCACAGGCTCAGATATATATAGTTCCCACGTGATGTCACACCATAAGGGCATTTCCCAATCCGGCGCCATTGCTGTGGGCAGCTGAAACGAGTTATCGCTGTTTACAGCCAAAAAAGCACAATATGGTAGTTTCATGTTGGGTTAATGGTGCATTAATCACCACAATAGTTCAGTTTAATGTGGAATCTTTAGTAAGAAAAGTCGGCAAGTCAGATCTGTAATTTCGGGATAAGGATTGGCTCTTGGGGCTTACAGTCTATGGGCTGGAGGAGGAGCCGCCACCGCCGCACTCTTCTCCCCGCCCCTGGAGACCCGGTGCTCGGCCCATCCCCCCCGACCCCGGCCACTGCGCCAACCCTCGTCGAAGGGGGACGACAACGGCGGCGAGGTCACGGAGTGGGGGGGTGCAGAGCATGGGGCTTCCAGTGGCGGGGAGAGGAGGGCGGCGGCTGCTCCTCCAGCCACAGCGCGTTACTGGTCTAGCGCCCTTTAGTGGCCAGTAAAGTAAAAAATTCACTAGACACAAATTAGATTTTGCTTTCTAAAAAGACATATCAGTTTTTTCAACACAAAAATCACCAAAAGCTTCTCCAGTGAAAGATTTAAGACTTTTTACCTCATTTCTAATGAGGTGATCAAGAAGGTGAGCTCTTGAAGTCGGTTCACCTGATCCTTAAGAAGCAGCTTCAGAGCACCACAGCCTTTTCTTATGATTTCATCAACCTGCACATTTGAACAAAAGGCAACGATGAGGACTATAAACAAGTGCAAGTCATTTTTTACTGTGCAGTATCATAGGACATGATTAGTTAGTACCTTGGTGTATGACTCCTGGTCTCTCTGGCCTACCACAGCTGTGACTGTGGTAAGAGTAAACTGGTACCAGAAATATTCATCACCACCCAGAGTTTGAGCTTGTTTCAAAAAGGTAAAAACCTGAGAAAAGTCCAGCTCTTTGCAAGCCAAATTGGCCAAAGAAACCAAGCTTCTGGATTTCATATTCTGGTCTTCAAATTCCTGCACAAAAGAAAACACTAATGAAATACTATTGGACTCCACATTATCTCTAAAGTTGGCTGTACCTTAGGATACAGTCAGGCCCATAGATATTTTTAACTGTGGCCTATCAGCATTTCAGCTGTGTTCTGTGCAACAGTCAATTTGAAGTGAGACGATGTATTTAAGTTTTGACATCTGTGTTTATTTCAAGGTTTATAAATAAAAATCAGATTAAAGAATGAAAACACTTTTAATAGGGGCCATAAGGGGCTAAATGACAAAATACCATAAATAAAAAATCTAATCGACAACAAAGAATTGATTAACACAATGCAGTCAATGAGAGTCTGAAGTCTTGAACCCAAGCACATCTGGTGATGTTTTTTCAATCTTTACTAGTTCATCCCTTGTCAATACTTTTGTTCTTCTAATAATTCTGTCAGATTATTTTAGTTTTTATCTTTAGTTTCTTTTTTTATTTTATTTTTAAAAGCAACTAACCAATGTCACTTTTTTGGCTTATCGAGGCTTTTTATTTGACTTTGTTTTGTTTTTTCTTGACAGTGAGAAAATTCCCATAACTTTTTTTCTGTGGTAAACAACAAAAAATATAGTCAATGTTTTACTCTCAGTTCTTCAAAAAGTAAAGAGGGAAAAATAATTGTTTAAAATGGTCTTTAAACTTTGATGTGAATGTCCTAAAGTGTGCCTAAATCTACATTTAACACACATCATAGTTTTTTAAATCAATGAGTGTGTACAGAGCTGAAATAGGATAAAGTGTATTCAGTAATCCAAAGCACTCATAAATGTTTCCCAACAATTTGACAGGGGCCTGCTGCAGGTACAAGAAGTAAGTAAGTAAGTAATTTATTTATATAGTGCTTTTTACAGATAAAATCACAAAGTGCTGTACAGAACAGAAGAGAAATTAAAATAACAGGAGCAACATCATAAAAGAATAATAAAACAAAGATGTATTTACATCAACAGGCGGAGCATTATAAAAGGATAATAAAAATTAAAATCCATTTAACTAAAAGCTTTTCTAAAAAGCAAATGTTTCTTAAAAGTGTCCACACAGTTGAGCTTCCGGACAGACTGGTGCAGGTTATTCTAGGGTCTGGGGGCCATAGCCTGGAACGCCAGGTCTCCTCGGATTTTAAAATTAGTTTTTGGGAACTTTAGGAGAACCTGGTCTGAAGACAGAAGGGTGCGCCCTGAAGTGTAGGAGCACAAGTCTGAGATATATTGAGGGGCCTAGCTATGCAAAACTTGACCAGAAGCCAGTGGGGTAATGTGGTAAGTTCTAGGGGCACCAGTCAAAAGTCTGGCAGCAGCGTTCTGTATCAGCTGGAGTCTGTTTAGGGTCAACTTATTAAAACAAGTGAAAATAGAATTACAATAGTCATGATATGAATGCGTGGATGATCAATTTGAGACCTGATTTTGATAACAAGTTCCTCACTTTAGATATATTTCTCAGGTGATAAAAACAGTTTTTGGTCAGTTGACAACAGTGGCCCGACAAAGACAGTGCTTTCTTAAGGTCATTCCCCTTATTGTGATACTCTCCTACATAGTGTTCCTCTTGTTTAGTGATCAACATCGGTCAGCATGTTTAGCTATGTGAGACTATGCATCATCTACCCATTCTTTTCAATGGGACATAGTTCAGGTCATGTGACCGCCATGTTTTCCGTTTCTCAACGGCACTGACTTGTCAGACATTCCTTAGATTTTTACTGGAAATTGCTATATATTAAGAGAGCTTGTGCCTGTAGCTTCATTTTGATAACATTTCTAGTGAGAAATTAACCGTTAATTTTCATAGTATCCATTGGGTTTATGTATACAATCCGTAGTTTGTTCCTAGTTGTTATGGTGTTGCTAAGGACACTATTACATATAATATATATGTATTACATAATTTGTTTATCATTATCATTATTATCATTATATTCATTTACATTTTTATATTTCCACACCGCAAGCCTAAAGTAGTGTTTGAAACCTTGTAATGATGTAAATTTAAAAAAACATCTTTAAAATAGGGTGACATGAGTCATTATAAACCTGCTTTTACTTTTCTTTTTTTAAAATAACTATTTATTTTTATTAAAAATTCATTAGACAGGCATTAAACAAAATTTATTTTATTTGTAAAAAAAAACTACATTTCGGTCAAGAAATTCCATGCCGATTGCTCCAAAGGCTAAAGAAAATAATTTCAAATGTTACATACAGTAATATCTAGTCGAGTGATGATTCTTTACATCAAATGTGTATTATTGATTTGAGTAACTGTTTGGAGGTATTAATTGTGAAGTAATTTAGCTTCTTATTTTTATTTATTTATTTATTTATTTATTTATTTATTTATTTATTTATTTATTTATTTATTTATTTATTTATGTAATTACAAGTACACAAAATGTTTTGGATTTCATTACAAGATTGGGTTTTGGGTCAGGATTCTGGTTATTAATATTTAATTTCAGCTAAGTTGAAATTGAAAAGACTGGGCAGATGATGCATAGTCATTTTACGCTTTCCGAGGTGTTAGAAATGATGATTCCTGTCAAATCTTTTCTTTTGTCAAAATAGCAGAAACTCTAATGCTTGCCATTTTCCCTGCTGTAACCACGACGACATTTCAAAACAAAGGTTCACTTGCTGTCCCACCACATTATGCAGCAATGCCTCACCATGCACACTTCTAAACTTCTTAAATTCTAATTTTAATATCTAAATCATTTCACATCAAACTAACATATTTCTTTGACTAAGACAAGAAGATTTTTTTCCTAATTTACAACAGAGATTTCTAAAACAATGAATGACAATGAGCTTCTTCTACTGCTTACCTTAGCCACTAGGTGGGCTTCTGCTAGGTGCTGCCAGGCAGACTGATAGAGCCCCAAGCTCTGGCATACTTCTGCTTTGTCCAGCCACACTTCCTCCTGAACACATGTGTTATGTCTCTGTTGGCAAAATATGTTTTTTTCATCCCTCCCTTCTGATAAACAATTTTGAAAGAGAATTCAGACATTTAAGAGTTGCCCATTAGTGAGCCATCTATACCTGGTTGAATCCACTGTAATGATTCCTCTTCTCCTTTGTCAGAAAAATGGTTTTGCGGGCCCTGCGCTCACAAATATGGCAGATTATTGTTGAGAGAAAAAAAAACAAAAAACAAATCATTGACATATTTAACCAGAATTGACATACTCCATTTGTTCTTGTAGTTGAAATGCACTCAGAGTCTGAAGCTTCTCTTCATATGGAGAGCATGTCATTAAACCCAGCTCCGCACAGGTCCTCACAATTCTAAGCAAAGGAGAGAAAGAGGGTGGACAGTGCCAATTACAGACAGGTACAGTAAAGGAACTCTTTAAAAAAAAAAAAAAAAAGCTGAAGGAGAAAAATAAAAATTAACCAGAAGGAAAGTATTGGAAATTTGGGGAATTGTGAAGGGAAGATGAAGAGTTTACCTATTCAAATTAATCGTTGCATTAAAAAAACTCAAATCCAACAAGTCAAAGAGTAGGGAAATAAAAGCAATACGGTTAATGTAGAACACATAGCACACATGAGCTAACAGAACCAGACGGTCAGTAAATAAAATTACTTCACAAATGTAGTCTTTTTCATATTACATTAAAAAATGTGGATCCATCAGACAGGTTCATCTTCCTGAACCACGTTCCTGAGTAATGAGGGAGCTTTTTTCAACTGAAATAAGGAGCGCAATCCTGAGCACATTGGTACCTGCCTCCCTTCAGCGAGAACACACCTTCAGTCTGTGATTCAGCCAACAGAAACACACGAACAGCCAATCAGCTAACAGACGGTTGGAACCAGCGTGCGGAAACAGCCTATCATATGCCCGTTTGTCACCATTGACAGGCAAACACTAATCATTCAGCAGCTGTGTCGTTTGGTTGCCATGTTGAATTGTTTTCAAGTAAGTAGCATGCAGTGAGCGTAGACTGTGCCGTAAGAAGCCAGAAGGACAGTAGAGGCAGCCGCTATGACGAAGACAACTGGGATTCTTTATCTAGGTCAGTCAATCAGAGTTACTCGAACTACAGCAAGCCACGAGGACCAAAGTTTATTATCGTGAAAAAAAAATAGAGGAAATATAAGCGTGAGAAATGTCAAGTGTGGCGTGTGGTGTGAGAATGGTTCAAAGTGCGTGAATTTCACACTCAAAGTGTGATGGTTGGCAGCTCTCCACAACTAGAATTACATACTCAACTTGGGGGCCTTAGTCTCTGGAACTCAATAACTCAGGAGATATGCTCTACTGCAGTGGTCTCCAACTGTTTCAAGCCCAAGATCCCTGACCTCCACCTTGGTGATGGCAATATTTACCCAATGAATTGTAAAAATAACAAAACAAATTTTACTTCCACTTTCACAATTTTTATTCAGGCTAAATTTATTTGAATTACATGAAATGCTTTGGTCCATTGTTCAAAAATAATGAACCAAAAATGCTATCTATAACTAGCATATTAAACTGGCCGTATCATTTGATCCTATTGATCAATTTAATGTGCCTGTTATGCTGAAAAAATACAAGGACTGGATCGACAGAAGCATCAATCAGCTATAATGTATTTGTGTTATTTCTTTATTTATTTTTTGTAATTACTATAAATTTCCTGTTTCATTTGTGTTCCGGTGGTTTTGTTCAGGCATCTAAACGGGCAGCTATTGTTTTTACACTGTTGTGTTTGGCCGCTAAGGGGTCCTGACCTCGGAATGTACGGGCGATAATATTCTCTGTCACAATCACTACTACCAAAACAATAGCAGGTTAAAATTACAGGAATGATTAGCCTAAATAGGTCCAGCTCTTCCCACAGTGAAATATTAGCACAATGTGACAGCTTTTCTGTTCAGAATATTGTAAGGTTAATGAGAAGGAAAATGCAATTTATGGGTAGTTCCTCAACTCTAATTTGTTTATCATTTTAATAACTAAAAATTTGTTTTAAAATCAGATCATGTAAAGATTGTAAATATAATAATATTGTTTACAATGGATTTTATGCATCTGAGAAGCATAACATTAAAGATAACCCTGTGATCTGTAGCCTTCAGATAACACCTGACACTTGCAGTCTCTGTCCTCCTCTTAGAGCATACACATTCCTACATTGACAAAAAAATCTTCTTTTTCTGTAATGCATTTTCTTACCTGAGTCTGTATAGGTCTGAGAGGCTCCTCCCATCCAAAATGTCGTGGGCAATGGTTTCAGCTAAATGCATAATTGGAAGTGTCATATGTTCAAGAGATAGTGAGTGTAGTTGTTTTTCCAGGATGTCCAAATAATGAAGGCTTTGTTTCTGCAGCCATACAAACATAGGAGAAAATCACACAATAAAAAAAGAGTAAGCGTGTATGATATTTTCAACAGCACTTTGACTTATAATGCATTTTCTTGTTAAAAAACAAAAAGGACGGATGCTCAGAAAACCTTTAGCAGAATTTAGCTGTTCGTGTTGTAGTCTTACCCCGTTAGTGATGCTGTGTTTGTTTATACAGTGGGGGTTACAGGTGGTTCTGAATGTCTGCCTGGCCTGGTCTGGACAGACGTAGCATGCAAACTCCCTCAGGGTAGATGGAGGTGTAAAATCCACGATAGTAGGTTTGCCATCTGCAGGGGTAGGCTGATCCAGTAGATACAGAATACAGAAGTAACATTACATTTTTTTCATTTGAAGTAAGAAATCTACTTGTAATATTGACTCCATCAGAAAGATTTTGGCTGAATATACAGCAAAAATCATATATGCAAAGTTAAAAACAAACAACACATTATATTACCTATATTTTGAAGTGCTATGTTATTTCTGTACAAAAGGTCCAAGTGTTGTAAGTTAAAAAAACGAGTTAGAAATTATAATCAACAAAATAGTTCCACGCTTAGGATCTTTTATAATAATCATCTTAAAGGTCAATTGACTGGATTCTATTGGGTTATAATCATTCTTACCCAATTATAAGCCCATAATCATGCATATTTTATTTTAATTAGTAACCTAAATGTGTTCACCGTAAAATTGTTCACCGGAAGACATGTATGCAGTTATTTACATGCAGATTAGTTGAAGGACTTACATTTTTCATTTTCTTCAATTTGCTCTTTTTTCCTCCTTTTTTAGACTCAGCTGAAGGGGGAGGGTGGAGTGCCGGGCTATTTGATATTTCACTGGAACCATCAGAAACTACCAACATTGAAACCTGACACAAGATATAATAATTACACACTGAAATTCATTTGCATCCCGAGTCCCTAATCGTCTAAATGTATCTGTAGTAGTAAATCGACCTCACCTCCCATATTCGGAGTACGCAGACGTAGGCTCGCAGCAGGTTGAGCAGGTTGTCAGGTGAAGCTCTGTGAGCCATGACAGCGAGCAGAGTGTGCGCTTGCATTTGAAGGTCAAGGCAACGCACAACCTTCTGGCTAGATATTGACTGTGTGAATAAAGAGGCATTTTCTCCAAGCAGTTGGTCATAATTAAATGAGCTCAATCTTTGCGTGAACTCGACCCCTAGAAGAAAAATACAGATTTATAATACTATAATACAAATTGTCTGTAAAATAACTTGCCAATAAGCGTGACAAATGTGTTCACTTTTGTTGCCTCCATTGCATTGGGTTAGTGTGCTTAAATCTCCACTGAGTCTTACCAGCTCCTTCATCCTGTTCAGGATCCACTTCTTGAAGGATTTGTAAAGCTCTTTGGACCTGCTGCTGGGCCTCTTCCATGGAAAAGTTATGACAGTAAAGCCATCCTCCAAATTCAAGCAGGAGTTTGATTTTTTGCCACTGCCATTCTGGACTCTGCATGTTAGATAACAGAAATTACAATGTTCAAAGACTCAACAGATAAAGTCTGCCACCATTGTTTTACTAGGGAGTTGTCAATTTTAGGAAAATCCTTTTTTGTGGTCTACCCCTAAAAACCATGTATTATTACTTATTACAAAACTATACAGAAAGAGAGGATTAAAGGAAAAAATGTAATGTAAAAAGTTCAGATGGACCACTAGCAACAACACTGCAATTACATATTAATTCCTTAAGATGGTGGTAAAGCATTAGCCAAAGGAAACACATCATGTTGCTACTCCTACCAACATAACAAAGTTATTTTTATCTTTTCTTCACAAAAAAACTACAAGTGGTGATGTTAAACTGTCAAAAACATAAAGCAGAGTTTTTACTTCAAGACAAGCGATGGCTTTCTGGTAGTAGTGCTGCTGCTGGGCTCTGGTTCCTGCACAAAGTGCTGCCTGGTGCCACATCTGTGAACAGCACTGCTCTCCTTTATTTTGGAATCTCTGCATATCCACCTGTATGCTTTCACCCATGCGTGCATTCATAAGGATCCGATATTTTACCAAAGTCCTATAGAGAAAAATAAACAGTACATGAAAGACATCAACTTTTGAATGAGTTATTTCTGCTCTATTTATCTAAAGTTTGTCACTCACAACCAGTGCTCGGTGCCAGACATATTCTCTAAAGCTTTGTTGAGGAGCCGCAGAGCACCTGCAAGGTCTCCTTTGTCAACACGAATCTGGTACAACAAGCTGTAAATGCCTGTTCTCACGTCTAGATGTCCTTCATCTGTTCAAACATGGACAAACACAAGTACTTTTAGCACACGCAGGTAAGTGTCAAAATAAAAACTAGTCAAACACGGTAATCAAAAAAACATTGAGAAACAATAATATCAAAAGCCAAACATTGGCTGTACATATACATATTGAAATCTTGCCACATACCTGCTGCTCTGAGTTTTCCATCTTCAGGACGCGCTGATGTGTAGTTCACTTTGTTTTGATTCTGAAAGCAAACAACAAGTTGGTTTGCTCTCTCCATTCTCCTCCAACCATTTACCCTTTGCTTACTGCTGTTGTTAGACTTTTAACTTTGTGTCACCTGTTTCATTTGCTGTTGTTTTTAATCTACAAATGTGTTTTCCAATTAAAGATCTTTTTAGTTTTTTAGGATTTCCACAACTTGCATGGGTATCATTAGGCCAATGTTTTAGAACAACTGTGTTGTGAAAGATGAATTAAGTGATTTAAGTTGTTATCAGGGGTGGATCTACCGGGGTGGCATAGGGTGGCAGATGCCACCCCACAACAAAGCCACCCCTGCTGCCACCTTTGTACACACGTGCACGGAAATATACGGCCGCGGTCCGCCAACCGGTAATACCCCACTGCTGCTTCCTGACAGCGGAGCCAACGTTCTGAAACACCAACGAAGAAGACGCGGAAGTATCGCGAGAGCGTCACGGAAGTGCATTGTTTACATTGGCACACGAGAGGAAAGAGGTAAAAACATAGATGCCAACACTTACGCATTTGCCGTGAGCAGTGAGCAAAACGGAGTAATAGCCCTGGACTCTCTCCCCTCCCTCCCTCTCTCCGTGACTGACGTTCCACTGCCTTCAGACATCGGTGAGTGTTTGTGCTCAGGTTTTGCTAGTTTGAGTGTGTTTTTATGAAGGTAGATATGTTGCAAAATGTGAGAGCTTGTAGAATGTGATGTGAAGTTGTAAAATGTGATGTGAAGTTGTGTATAAAAAATCCACACACGTGAAATCAATTTAATGTCACAAATGATGAGGAAAAAATGTATAGACTGATGTAAAATTACAGCTGCAAACTTGTAATCTAACATTTATTCACATGTTTTGTAATTACTTGCAAAAATTATTGTTTACAATCACAACTCTCCGGTTACAACTTCTCCAATCTACTGCTACAGATACACAAACTACTTTTCTCGTGTGAATCTGCGCTGCTTGAGTTTTGCAACACATTTTGCGAGACGTCTGTAGCAACACTGATTCATGTTCGTAGAAATGGCCCCTCCCTTCCCCGCTCCCCCATGTGTGGGATTGACCAATCAGAAGCGAGGATTTGGAGACAGTGGGCTGTGTCTTTTTAGCGCAGCAGCTGGTGATATGACCAAAGTCATTTTTATTTACTGTAAAGGCAGGATGCTGAAAATTGCCTCCACAGATTGTTAGAAAAAGGTTGTTAGTCATTTATGAACAAAAAGAGTCACAGAGAGTGATTCTCCTTGTTTAAATGTCGGTAAACGCTATGTGGAGATGAGGATTGAGAGCTGACAGCTGATGCAGTGACCAAGCGGTTAATGTATTTTACAAAATCTTCCTTTTTATGAGACAGTTCACATACATGTTCATTGTTTTATTGCTTCGTCACATTATAGAGATGGTAGATTTTGTAAAATCTAGTCTACCTTTGGTTCAAATTTTGTAAAAAATGTTGTAAAAAATCTGTTAAGTATATGATGTAATCTTGATAACAGACAAATAAATAAACGCTGGTGAAAATCATACCTCATTGGTGGAAGTGATAAATAATAATCTGTTTTGTAGTTATGAATATTCCCTAAATCCAGACTTTTGGTAGTTTTATTTGTGTGATATTTTTGTCATTTTAGAATATGTCATAGTACTTTACTCACCTTTTTGTTTGATACAATGTAAATTATTAAGTTGTTGTTTGTTGTATACTTTTTACATTGGTGGCTATATTGTCATTAGTTTTACTGAAAACCAATGACAACGTTTGAATACATTATGATATTTGGAAAGCTTCAATCTCTTGAAAAGCTATATGTTAGAATTTAATGGTGATGGAGCGAAACGCCAATGTGTATACATACAGGGCAACACATTTTTGGAGCACTGTGAGGGAAGTTTCAGTTTTGATGTCTAAATATTGTCCTAAATAATACATATGCAACCAGTGATAGGTGTAGTTAATACAGACATTATAGAAATCAAATGAGGACTTAAGCAAGTATGTCTTCCTACATTGTGTCGCTTGATTGAAGGAAGGAGGGCACTCAGAATCTTCTCCAAGTCTCCCTGGATCTGTGATCTTTCCTCTGGCGTCTTGGTCAGGGGTAGACAAGCATTCCAGTAATGTTTGGCAGCTCGGACACACAATGTTGGATTCTTCCCCTTCTCAGCAAAGCTGTGACAAAAGATCTCTTAAATACATTACCAGTCAAAAGCTTGAACGCACCAGAAAGTGTGTCCAAACATTTGACTGGGAAGATATTGGCACATGGTCTATACATTCATACCTGGCACTAGAGAGAAGCATCCTCATGCCCTCCCTGTATGTTTTCAGATTTCCTCTGGACTCGTGAAGTAAACACAAACCCCTCAAACATGCTGTGCTACTCAGCAGTTCATTCACTGCCGCCTGGCCATACCTAGACACCAAAAATACATGCTGTCAATCATGAATTTTGTGAAACGGACCAACAGCAACTGTGCAGACAGTAGCAAAAACAGAAAGAAGTGCTTGCTCATTTATTTAACTGCCATACAATGTTATCTACAGACTGCTTTGTATGCACCCAACCACTACAAATACCTACCAGATGTTAAATAAATTACTTGAGACAAAAAAATAAATTAAGCAATTATTATTTTAAGAAAATATAAATAAATACATAAAGAAAAAGAACATCATCGGCCTGCCCCTTGAGAGTGACTGAACAAGTTAAGCCTTCTCATAATCACTCACTATTACCCTTTAAAGGTCCCTAAAACTGGTCCTCCCTGAGCCTGCCAACTCCTAGAATGAGGAAAACAAGCGATTCCTGGACATGAACATGTCTTGCTTGATTTCTCTGGGCACAGCTGCTCACAAAGTCCCAATATTAACCCATGAGGTCTTCAAAAGAAACATCAATGAAGAAACCAGTAATCTCCAGCTTAACTTTACCAGCCTAACAGGATTTAACATGATTCAGGGCCAAAGTGCTGCTGCAAAGAGACTCAGCATGCACCAGAGACTTTCTGAGCAGGCAGACTGGACAGCTCGACTCAGAAGGCTCTGTGGTGATCTTTTGAGCTTGGATGCTAACTAATAGAAAACACTGTTTTTGATTCACTGAGGCTCGGTATTCTGCCAAGGCAACGCGGTCTACAAAAGACCCATGAGCAGATATCCCAGTCTGCCCATTGTGTGGAAAGATAGTTCCTGGAGCATATTTTGAGCTGCTGACAGCAAAGGGTGAGAGGAGGAGCATATGGTCTAACAAGGTCTTGAAGGCAGTAGCCTTTTCCATTTGCACAGATTCAGCCTGCAAAACACCATTACTGAAGGAGATGCAAATTTTCCCTTGAGGCCTCAAGATGAGCAAAAGCTTTCAATAGGTTTACTATCTTCAACTTGTGACTGTGTGCTACAGATGGACCTGGGAAACTCTTGACATTTTCAGAGCACATTGCACAACAATAGCACTTAGGTTGTACTATGGTTTTACCACAGAAAGCATACAAGCTAATGGTGCCGTTGAACACAAAGTCCACTGGGATGACTGGATTGAAGCTCATGAGCAAAAAAAAATGAAAGAAAAGCACCAGGAGCTTGTTGAAATACACAAAAGAAACTGGTAGAAAGCCTGCTGTAAAACCCAACAAGATAGGCTGCTGGTCATTCTATGCTCAGTACATTTAAGGTTGGTGCCAGAGAGGTGAAGTAGAAAAAAAACAATTATTAGTGAATGGTAGAGAATGCTTGATGACTAAACTAAATTAGATTCATTATTAATTAATTATTGATAAGATTAAACTAGAGAATGAAACTTTGACACGAGATTGGATTCAGATTATCCCCTGCGGGGTCCCCCAGGTAAGTGTGCCACAACATCAAGGACACCCCTGACAACCCCGATCTAGTCGCTTATGACATGTCCCAGCTGTCTATCTAAGCTGATAGTGTTAAGTGTAGTTGGTGTTAATAAATAAAAATCAAGTAAATCTATTGCTGCCTTGAGAACATCTACATGTTCATACTCGTGCTCTTTATTCAGCAAGCTCTTCGAATTCATTGAAATCAATAATGAACTGAAATGATTATGTACTTACAAATTGAGGGTTGTACAGTTAAGTGCCTTCACTGCTGCTTTCTCAAGCTGCAGCGCTTTGGCAGTACAGCTCAGCACCAAATGATACTCTTTGGCTTCATGGCTGGAGGCTGCCAGTTGGCACCACACCTCCAGCTCCACCATAGGGTCAGACCAACTGCATTCAGAAGCCATGCTCACCAACTGCAGGTGAGGAGCGAGAAAGAGAGAGATATAAGATACCAAACAAAGAAATTGTGTGATGAGAGTTAGCAAAGCAAAAATGAAGAAAATGGGAACTGATTAACATGGTGAAACATAACCAAGGCATCAAGGGAAAAAACAATTAAATGGATGTTAATACACTAAATGAGGGGTGGGGGGTTTGGAAGGAAGCCTAGTAAAGAGGAAGCAAAGCAGAGGTTTTTGAGTGACCAAATTTTAGAAGAAATATTAGAATAAATTGAAAATAGGAAGTAGGCAAAAATACATAAAATTGAAATACAAATACAAAACAGATTAGATGAGGTGCCTTAGAAACCAGATATAGCAGAGAAAACATAGCGTATATTATTCTAACAATACTACATTTATTTTCATTTCTAGGCTATTCAGTTTAATCAGGCTAATTTGTTGTGTGTTTTTTTTTCATTAGGCCACATGATAAGACACAGACAAGCTCTGCAAGCCTGTGGGTCTTTCTGACATCTGCTGTTACAGTACCATCTGGACACTTCGGCTACTTGGAAAAATGTGAAGCTACATACTGTGGAAAGACTGGGAAGAGAGAAGTTCATAAGCTCAAAGTTCCTGTTGCACTGGAACATCTCGACTCCAACCAACACACGCATTACCGCTGATGTCTCCTCGTTCTCACTCTACAAAGAGGGGAGAACAAGCACATTTTACTGCTGAGTGACTACAAAGCAAATCACTTGAGTGTGATTACAAGGAATATATTATATATGTATTCCTATTAGTTTATAAATTACGCATAAGCATGTAGTATAATTTCCTATCAGTGTTAGAGAAGCTGGGGAAATGGCCGGCCTTGTTGTTAATGCATGACTCCCTGTTGATTTATTGATTGCAATTACAGATGTGCCCCATATATGAGAAAAGTATCTCTTTATTTGCAACCCAGATAAAACAAATGTTAATAAAATGCTTTAAATGTACCAGCAGTCTTGTGGGGTCACTTAAAAGATCAGAATATAAAGCAGCATGCAATATGAATGTAATATGATAATGCTATTACAGAGAACAACTGCTGTCTTAGAATAAATTAATCTTGTGTGCCATTACATGTGTGAACTAAAAATAAATCCATTGAGCCAAGCTCACTGAGCAGTGAAATCAGAGGTCTTGTAATATATTCCCTAAGCTTCTTTATTTTTACGTTTATAGAACAAACAAAAAACATGATGTATTGATCTATTAATACATATTAATAGATCAATACATTTCATATGTATGATCACCTATGTTTACACATCAAGATAGACTTGGCGATTTTAGATAAACTATGTTGAAAATTACAGTTGAGGTGATAAATATCACATTTATCCAGGTTTACAACCTATTTACAAAGCATTAGGAAACATAAATACCTCATCTTTGGGAAGATCCATGTTTATGTTGATCTGCTGCTGCAAGAGTCTTTTAACCTGAACCCACGTCGAAATCATCCTTTTTATCACTGCAATGGAGACAGTCTCGTCTGGTATTTGGCGACTGCACATACGAAGAGCTTCCTCACAGAGCTGAAGTGTAGAGTAACAACAGCATCAGAAAAAAAATTCACAAACAATAAGCAGTGTAATAAATCATGACACAACAAAATTATATGTAGATATGTTCTACAGCAGGGGTTCTCAACTGGTCTCACCCTGGGACCCACATTTTTTCCTGTGCAACATGCACTTCACAGTATGCCCATCAAAAGAAAAGTTTCTTTCAAAATAAAAGACAATTCCAACATGAGAGACTTTAAGTGTTTATTTATTTTTGACCTACCGTTTGTGACCCACTCAGTACAGGTCCACAACCCACTTTTGGGTCCCGACCCACCAGTTGAGAATCACTGTTCTAGAGAACATCGTCACTTAATATCAGATCAATTACTTTAATTGAGCTATACATAAACTGACTACGATACTTTGTTTGGGCAACTTTTTGCTTCAAGAACCTTCTTAATTGGTTAAGGCACAGATTTAAACAACATTCTGAAAACTTTCTTCATAGAGGTTCA
This sequence comes from Gouania willdenowi, assembly GCF_900634775.1. Taxonomy (NCBI): domain Eukaryota; kingdom Metazoa; phylum Chordata; class Actinopteri; order Blenniiformes; family Gobiesocidae; genus Gouania; species Gouania willdenowi. The sequence goes on along the minus strand of NC_041058.1, from coordinate 26,985,788 downwards.
TCTTTGACATAAATATTTCTAATGTACCTTCAACGCCTTGCTGATATCCTGTGGAGGATTAGGGACTTCTGCATCCTTTTGAACACTTTCCTTGCTCTTGTATGTTGCTTGAGAAACCTCATTACTTTGTTGTTCAGACTTCGGTTGAATGAGGCCACGAGCCACAGCATCACATAGCAGCACATAAGAGTTGCTGTTCCTAAAAACACAAAATACACAAAAAAATACAAAATAAAAGCACATATTTTTAAAAGCACATATTTGACTCTTGTTGGGCAAAAAAGGGCAAACATTTTTTTTTTTAATAAGTCAAGATGAGGAAAAAAGACACTTTGAGAACAGGGGAGTTTTGTGCAAACAGTATATTTGTACATAATTTTGCAGTTTCTGATAAATTGAGTGAATGAAATCTGGGTTTTAGTAACCAACGTTTTAGCTTAGTAGCTGAGTATTTCAACAAGTGTAATGATTTTAAAACATTGCACAAACAATTTGGTTTGTTCAGAGAGAGAAAAATACTATAAAGTTGGAAAAGGTGGTTTAATCCCTCAAATAATTAGAAATGGACAGATGCCAGTGTATTAATGACAACACTGGCAAGCTATACAGAAAAACTTTCTATAATTTTCTCAAAAACTTTTAAGGTTGTAATCTTATATGAATGTTAAAAGTTTGTATTCACTTCTATGTTAGCGCAACCACAGCAGATCAAAAACCATAGATTTCAGGCTACAATAGTTACAAAATGTGTCTATATGGTACATTTTGAATCAGACCTACCTGGTACATTCTGCCCTTTCAAGCATCTCCATCACAGTCTGAAAGGTCTGAAGCAGGCCTTGGTAGTCCCCGGCTGCAAGCAAGTGGTTGTTGTAGTTCCACAGGTAAGTGGCTGTGTTTGTTACCATGCCTGGCGCGCCAATCTCTTCTCCAAGCTCGCCTGCCCGTAAGAAGTTGGAGGTGGCATGGGCAGACAAAGCCTGGATCCAGTTTCTGAACAAGGAAGAGATTCATTTTAAAGTGGGAAAAATGGATATGGCAGTGGAGTTTACGTGAAAGAAAGACCGTGTGTTAACAACACTGTGCTATTTCTAGTGGGTCACTTAAATTAAGCAAAAAAGTTAAAGCTGCAGTATGTATTTTTTCTTGGCATTTTTGGTAAAAAAATCCATAATCTCCTCTGAGCATATTGTAATTCAAAGTATTTTGAGAGGACACTGTCTTCTTGTCTTGGCTCTGTATTCATTATTTTTAGAAATCCAGAAGCGTGATGCTCCTTTCCAGCCAATCAGAGATATTTTTAAAAACAGAGTGCTCCATGAGCTGTTTTGGGCATTACTATTGGCTCCGTGTCCACGTCCTATCAATAATAAAAGTGCAATGGCGAATGTTCCAGCAGGAAAAGTCCGTTAGGCACAATGGTTACACGGCAAAGCAAGCAGAAAAGAAAGACCGATGAGGTCTAAAGGCTGTAACCTACTCAGGTGGAACAAACTATGCATATCCAAGGTGGAGAGAACATGCACAATTCATTTCAATTCATGGCAGTGCTGCGGGCCAGGGGCTACTGTGTGAATGCTTTGGGACAGGGGAGGGGCTCACGGCAGCAACTGCTACAAAATGAGGACAGTAACTACAAAGTAATAGGTGCTTTCATGTCAGAGTCTCTAAAACATCAGAAAACTTTCCAATAACACAAGATAAAGTCTGAACATTTGTCACTAGTTGCTATTGAGGAAAAAAAAAAAGCGCCACAGTTGTGCGTGTTCACAAGGGTACCCGTGAATTTGAAACAGGGAGAGGAGAGGGGAGCGTAGTTGATTCCATTCCACAATTCTACATACTCCAGCTTTAAAGATGTAAAAAAAAAATGCTAAATATTGCAAATAAGACATGACAATGTTCAATTAGTTTAAAAAAAATTTGTTTTAAGAATAAGATAATAGTTTATTGCTTCCTTATTAAGATATGCATGACCAAGCTATGACACATAAGCCGTGGCTTACGCCCCTTCCCAATAGTTGTAACCATAGTTTATGCTCTTAAATTGACCAAAATATTTTTTTCATTCATTCATATTTTATTAGGAGATAATGGGTTTTTATAAAGAATCTGAGTTGCAGCATTGATGTTAACTTTTTTGCTTCTATGAGCACACCGTTACAAACATTCTACTTAATGTTTCTCCACTCAGCGTTTCATTTTCTTCAAGAAGGAATGTTTGTGTTGGGTCCAGCTTCCACTTACTCCATTGGTTGATTGCTATATCACACGGTTTAGTTTTTACCTAACAGTAACCAAAACAGACTCTTAGACTGTGTGTAGTGCTTTACCTGTAAGTAATCCAGTGTGGATCTGTTTCAGACACACCTTTGGGGAGAACACCAGGGTTGTTGAGCCGCACCCCTTCTGAGAACAACTTTTGAATGGTGGCCTGAGTAAAAAGGAACAGATTACTTTCTCAACCACAAAGGACAGAATGAAAGAACCTTTGCTTCCACAGATTCATATTTAATAGAGCAAAGGAGCTCACACACTTTATGGAAGTGTTAATGCTTTGCTATACAGTGTAAAGTATCATAGAATAAAAACAAAAGACAAGGTGGGTCTGCATATGCCAGTAGTGGAAACTCAGACAGGCAAAAGACAAAAAAGACAACCTTATTTTCATATTGGTAGGAAACACATTTCTAACTCTGTTCTAGAAATGTATCCCTGTGTCAAAAAACAAAGAAATAAACAAGAATTATACTTTTTCTTTTTCTTTTTTTTTTTTACCACTGAAGTAGTCCCAAAGTACTTTAAAACACGAGCTCATTCACACACTAATGGGACAGAGCTGCCAAGTCAACCACTGGGAGAAACATAGGAATCAGTGTCTTTCCCAAGCCTTATAAAGCCAAGCCTTTCACTAATCAGCAGTCTCACTACATTTGTCTATAGTATATGCAGATCTACAGTAAATATGACCAAAATGTAGAGTACAATAATGAAAGTCAGTCAAACTAAACGTGTGTTCAATCCTCTCATGATTGACTCTTTAAAGGTTGAAAAGTCTGTCAACCTGTTATCACGGTATACACATCACTGAACATCAAGCAGAGAAAACAAAGAAGAGAGATTTGTTTGGACATCTGAGATAAAATGATAGATCTACAATCTATGGACTTGGACAAGGTTCTAAAGCTTTTAAGGTTAAGGCCAACAATGTATATTATCTTCAAATATACAGTAGCTAAAATTAATCTATTAACAGATCTTAAGCCTTTCAGAAAATAAATTGTCAATTGCAATTTAATTCTTAGGTTCCAGTCTGACGCTGTTGTTTATTTAATCTGGGGTGCTCTATAATCCAAAACCCACAAAAAAGGTCATGGCATGGGCCTTGAGAGTTCCCTATACTATAATTTTAGAACATCTATCAATATTCATCAAATTAGAGACAAAAGTCTTAAACAATATGCTCAGAACAACTTAAAAAAAAAAATCTGAAATCCCAGATTCAGGTTGGGCAAAGTCAAGTGATATTTACATGAAGTTGTTTCCTATTCGTTTTCTATTTACATGCAACTTTAGCTACAAGAATTGCCATGTATCGGAATGTATTTGCAGACATGAGAGGTTATATGGGCATACCTCAGCACTGACGAAGTAAATCTCAGCCAATAGCCGTAGTAAGAAAGTACTCCATTTCCCGTCATCATAAAGCAAACAGAATCGACAAGCAGCTCGGCACACATCCCAGACCTGGAGTTTTCTGGCTGTCTTTGACAGTGTCGCCCATAATATCAACCTGGAACAGTCACACAAAAAAACAATTGATTGAGTTTCCCTGTTTGTTTGCAGGGTGATACATAACAAATGCTTGATATTTTATTCTTAAAGCACAACTCTGCTTCAAACAGAAAAGTGAGCATACGTATATGAAATGCAATGATTTTCTAAAAACAATTAATGCAGGCAGTTATTAGGTAATAAAGTGTGACTTGTGATAACAACTGTATTACTGTGTAATATTTTGTAAACACTAGGGGTAATAAATCAACAAGTCACACTTTATTGTCTGATAATACGGTAATCATACAAATTTGTTGTCTATTTTGTTACTGTCTGTGTTTGAAGTCAAGTTGCATGTAGTAGCTACTGCATGTTTATTTTGTGTTGTTCCATTTACATAGTTTAAATGTTGAAAGAAATAGCTTTGAATTACGGTTGTACATACATTTGTCTATATACATAATCAAAAGGTGTACATGTACCTTTCAAGTCTGTCCGTGTGACTACCTAACTTGGCGAGGTGTCCATTTACATTCTGCGTTGCTGAAAGGTGATGATGAGCCCGAGCAGCAAGATGAGATGCTGGTCCTGATCCAACCCCGTCTACTGGAACTAGAAATATACATATATACTTAATACGGGAACAGATCATGTATTTCAATGAATAAATACAACAAGTTTTGGCTAATTTATTTGTAAACCATTTAGTTTAGTGATTTCATGGCACTTGATATAAAATTATTTCAGTAAAGCTACACAATATTTAGTATTAGAGTGAGGGAAGTCCATTATTTTACTTTATACAGAACTAAATATATCTAATCTATGCCATATCACATAGCCCGGAGATTATCAGACACACATAAATACATAAAGTAAGAAAGTTTGTGTTTAAAAGGGTCCCACATTTGTAAAAGTGCTGTGGGGGATGAGCAGCAAAGCCACATGTTTGCCAAATGTTCTCTGACAAAGCCACGGTTTTTCTTTGCTGTTGATGTTTGTTCGGAGGATTAGAAGAATTCAGTCCAAAGAATCAAGATATATTGGTAATTCAACTTGTTCTGTTGACCAAACTGAAGCTTTCGCATAGTGTGTGAAAGAATCAAACATAGCCACAACATTCTGGCACCTTCTCAACATGCTGATCATCAGTCTGGTCACATACTGTAGGATGACATACTATTCTTTAATCAGCACAAGTCGATTTTTGAAGAGAGTGGAGAATTCCTGAATCTAACCCTATTGAACAACTATGGGCTCATCTTGGTTGTGCTGTTAATGCCTGACTGACCTACACATCCATGTTGGCTGTATTGTAAGAAACATGGTTTGAGACTTGAGTACCATATAGACAACTAATCAAAGACGTGCCGATAAGTTACATAGTGTTATGGCTAACTGGGTCATGTTTTTTTTTCTCTTTCACACACGCGCTGCAGAGAAATGTGTAGCTTTCAACACAGCAGCCATTGCCGTCAATCACTTCCATGTGAGGTCTGTCCGGTCTAAATAGCGTATGATCAAACTAATGTTTTGAAACAACATCATCACCAAATAAGAAAAGGGGGTTATTTTTGGGTGCAAAATTTACTTATTTTTTTGTTTGGTGTATTTTTCTGTAATATATGTTTTTTGGAGTCATTATGTGTATTTGTGTATCTTTCTGTTGTGTTTTTGTGCATTTTTTGGATAATTATAGTTATTTGTTGCCATTTTATTGTGATTCTGTTGTCATTTTGTGTATTTTTTGTATAAATATTTAGTTTTGTGTATTTTGAGTCATTTTCATATTTTTGTAGTATTTTTCTGTAATGTATGTTTTTTGGAGTCACGTGTATTTTTTATTCTTTCAGTTGTCTTTTTATGCATTTTTTGTGTTTTATTTTACTCATTTAGTATATTTAACTAAATAAATACCGTGTTTGTGCTCCGTGAAATGTTTGAGACGCTGATAACCAAACTCCATAGACAATGTAGCGCCAATCAGAAAAGTAACAAAACTGCGCAAAACAAAACGTAAAGCTCCAAACTACATGAGTGAATAAGTAAATTAAAGTATTATCTACAATTCGGCTGTTTTTTTTATTAAAAACAAAAATCATTTTTTACCTTTGAACCGAGTGGTCAGTACGGTGGCTGGGAAGTGTCAGGTGAATGCATTTACAGAAACGAACACAAATGCAGGCAGGTCACAACACGAATGCAAACAGGTCACAACACGAATGCAAACCGGCCACAACGGAAGTGTTTCAGACGGACCGATATTACAGTCGGACAGTCGGACGGGTATTGTTGTGGCCGTTGTGGCCATTTTGTATTCGTGTTGTGACCTTTTTGCATTTGTGTTCATTTCTTTAAATGCATTCACCTGACACTTCCCGGCCACCGGGTTTCCGCAACGGAAGTGTTTCCGACGGACCGGTATTACAGACGGACACGTTTCTGGCGGATGTTTTTAACCCACCAGAACAGAGAAGAACAAGAAGAAGACATCGAAACGCGTATGAAAGTAAGTGAAAGTTGATTAGGATACTCTTATATTTTTCATATCAGGCTATCATATCATAATACCCGTCCGACTGTCCGACTGTAATATCGGTCCGTCGGAAACACTTCCGTTGTGGCCGGTTTGCATTCGTGTTGTGACCTGTTTGCATTTGTGTTCGTTTCTGTAAATGCATTCACTTGACACTTCCCAGCCACCGTAGGTCAGAGCTTAGCTTCCATGCAGGGTACCACAGAGAATCTACTTCCAGATGGAGTATTGAACAGGTTGGTGGCTGACGGTTTCAAATGATCTATTCAGAGAACTCCCATGTTTCAATCTAAACTATCTTCTTCTCTATCGCTCGTGTGTTTACAGTCCGTGTCTGCTTGGCTGTGTGTGCAGCGATTGGCTCTGGCCGGACACATGACTCTTGCTCGGGTGAGGAGCTGTGCAGTAAAATAGATATAGATGGTAGGCTAGCGCCCCCTCACATTCTGAGGTCAAAAGCTGCTGTCCAGAAGGGAAATACAATTAAAATAAACATTTTGAAATGACCAAATTACTCCAAAATACACACACTTGGGGTATTTGGAACTCGTTGACCAAGTTTCAGGTCAAACTTGCACCGCGTTGGGGAGATATTTGCTCCACACGCACGCACACGCACGCACACACACACACACACACACACACACACACACACACACACACACACACACACACACACACACACACACACACACACACACACACACACACACACACACACACACACAGACATTCCTTGCTTTTTAGTTAGACATTATTCACGTGACTGTTTACTGCAAGTAGAGGAGGGATACCCGACCGAAGCCCAATAGGACCCAGGTTTAGGTCGAACTCAGATGAAAAAATGTGGCCCAATCCGCACTCTAACTGCAAGACCAAAACCAAACAGTAGTTTGGTCCACCGCAATTGTCTTCTTCTAGTCTTCAAGCTTTCTTTCGCCATCGAGAATGCACATCAGCGTCATTTGACCTCACGTCCCCAGGAAATTTGGGCCCAGAATTGCAGTACAAAATCACACAGCCTGTTCAAGGCAATATGGAGATGCAGTATGTGTGTGGGCTCATTCTTTTTGGTTTTGAATGCTTCATTACTTAAAATTAATGTTTATTTTTTCACAAATCCTGCCCTACGCTCCTTTTTAAGTTTAATTTGTCTGCTGGGTTTGAAGCTTAGAATGCAATAAATAAGCTACATCATTATTTGAAGTTAGGACACAAACACAAGAGGCACTTCTGCAGAGAAGAACTTTTAACATATTCCTGGAGTAAAAGCAGTTATACTCGTTGTCCCATGCAGGCCAGCTCTTTACTAAGTCACTGGGTCTTCTAAAGGTACTCAGCAAGGTGTTGGAAAATGAAAGAGGGATCAAAAAATCTCTCAAGCTGACACTTTAGTAAAAAGGAAACACTTAAACCCAGTCTAAAAGCATTTTCTCCAAGAACATTGAACAATGCAACGCAAAAAAGTGAGCTGCTGTCACTATAGGGGTCTCTCTCTTCACAGGGACCAATGCAGATCATACCAAGATTTTTAAATGAATGAAACATTTTTTAAAAAGTTTAGTAAAAAATACTGTGCTACAAAACAAAGCATATTATACACAATCACAAAAATTGCAAGCATTGATGTTGACCTAAAATTCGTGACATACTATACTACTATATATTCTGCATTTACATTTTGTCATTTGATTTCTTGGTTATTTAAAACACGCACACCATTCAAATGCAGTTTTCTAAATACAAGAATAGTTTTGTAAAACAAGGTTTGAGTAAGATAAGAGAAACCATACTTCTTGAGGGGTCATCTGCATTCAGCACCTCCTGGAAATCATCAGAAGCCAAAAGCAGACCCACTGTGACCAAAACGTGACGACAATCATCTTCAGGTTGCTTGTCCTTAACCTGAGAAACAACAGAGAGCTATTTACTGTATAGTCTTCTTAGCTAATTTAGTTATTTTCAAGGTGGTATTCCATTTTTTGTCACTAAAGCACACTACATTAACATTAATGTTAATGTTAAAAAATATGGACAATAACAATTTAGCAACTCCATAACAGGAATATCTTCTAAGAACGGATGCAGCCCATAATCATCCCATAGTAGAAAACTTACAACTTAGCTTGATGGATACTAACAATGAAGACCACGAGGACACAACTAGAGCAAGGTTTTTCTTTGATTTTTTTGACTTGTTACACTTGAGTGTTAACAAGGATATTTTGTATCTAGCCATTTTACAAATAACTATTTCAAAGGGCTTTACAATTCATGTGAAAAGGCATACAATCAAAAGGAATTAGAGCAAAGTACACTGTACTATGTAATTGTAGTTTTTCAAATGTGTGTTAGAAGACCTGGTCCATGAGAAAAGCAGCTTTATCCTCCACCCGTGAAGAACTTTGGGAGAAGTTTATTTTGAGTTGAAGGAGGCACATTGCTGATAACAGGCGTTCCTGATGTAAGCCATTATCAAGCACCATGGCTTTCTGAAGGTGGGTTAAAGAGATCTCAAGCCGCCCTTCTTCTTCTTCAATTGCTGCAAGCTCAGAGTGGACCTGACAGCGTACTTCAACCAACATGCTGTAAAATGAACAGACACCACAAGTGAGCACCAAAACAGATCAGCTGGTTCTATCCAGTAAGATACTACATGTTTACATTACACACCAGAAATTCTAATTTAAATACTCTTCGGAACATTGGCTAACCTAGAGTGGGAGAATTCATGATCAGAAAAAGTAAAAACTTAAAGCTGCGATCAGGAGTTTCTGAGAAATGTCTCAATGTCCCGCCCTAAACAGCCTTCCTCGCCCTGCCTCTCCCAATCTACCAGAAGCCACGCCTCTTCTTTTCTGCACGCACATCACGAAACATAACAAGGTCGCATCGGGTCGCATTGATATAGGTCTATGGGTCAGGTAAGAGCCAAATACATATTTACGTGTTTGCTGTTGTGTTTCCGTGCACAGTTCCGCTTTCACTTTGATTGACAGTCTCAAAAACAAGAAGTCTAAGCCTATTGGCTGGGCACAATGTTTCCATTTGTATAAGGGTCTATAGGACGAAGGAGGGACTTATATACATTAATGTACCAGTTTTCAGTTTCCACAATGACTGTTTTAAGGAGCCCAATTCCTATTTATACAAAGGGCTATCTCTATAAAATCTTTTTTTAAATGGAACGACAGTATCCAGAGCTGTATGCAGTGACACCATGCTTTGGTAATGACAAAATCTACTTTGTCTGTAGTAGGACTTTAAAAGATGCTTTCTGTTGAATTATCACGGCTTGAGGCAACAATGAAGCGATCAGGTCTTTTAGCTACGGTGTTCTACTGTAGCGCACTCTACTCTCAAAATTTTAACAGACTGCCATTTCAAATTCTAAAGTAAATAAAAAGGTGCTGTGATTAAAAATAGGATCATGAGGGTATATTATCAGAGAAATATTAATACCATACTTTAAAACAAGGTCCACAATGAGTTGGTTTATTTACATTCTGTATGTAGCCAAATGACTGAAAGTAATTTCTTTGCTTTAATTTTGATATTCTTAAAACGTGGGGGAAAAAAATCTGAAATATTCGTTGAAACTTTGGAATAACAACAACTAAGTGAAAAGCCTTCGAACAAACATACATGATCAGGAACTATACACACAAACCTTTGAATGTTTTCTAGTGCTTGGGAAATCCTGAGCAGAGGCTTCTTGATGTGATTTCTCAGGTTGTGCTGCAGCAGCATTAGACAAGTGTTCCACTGTGCAACACAAACTGCCTGCACAGTCTGTGGGGCCGCTTCTCTCAGTGCAGTCTGCAGCAATTGATCCAACTTGTGGATCGCACTTAGCCGAGCCTGTGGAATAAACAGCATGATTTAAATTCATGTGCGAACAACAGCACTACAGTAATCCTTGGCAAATTGTATCTGGACAAAACTCAACATAACTTAACATCACACAAGTCTTTGATTTAAAAGATTTTATAGTGAAGAATGGCATAGAATTACAAGATTCTCATTCTTACAAGGTTTTCTCTACAACTTTAACCATCACAAATATTCAACAATTGAAATGCCTTTTCTTAAAAAAAAAAAAACAGGGTTAATTCTGTGTGCCATCTTAAGATGCTCACACAGGAATTTGCACTAAACTCCTCATCAAAACACTGATCCAGTGAGATGCATTTTAACATTTGAAACAAAATATACAGTATATTACCTCAACGCTGCCTCTGGAGTAGTCACTCATCTTTACTTTTTTCTCTAGGAGTTTGATCTCACTGCTGATGCATTCCATCATTATGCATTGATCAATTGTCTACAGGGAAAACACATGTGGGAGAACAGCAGTAAATGACAGATAAAATAACACATTTTTTTCAAAAATAAACAAATCTATGTTTTTTTTAATGGGATTAGGGTAATGTTTACCACTCTCTCTCTCTCTCTCCAAACTCTGGATAACTCTCCCCTTATTATCTGCCTCACCCATTTTTCATTATTTGTTTTCCCTTTATTTAACCCCTGTTAGTAGCATCTAATTAAAGAAGCAACCAGTTTGGCCGCTGGCAGTGAATTAATGTTAAAGTTGAGATATTTTTGTACAGTCGCTCCACCTAAAACGATTAGTGTGTGTGCAGAGGCACTAGAATTCCCTACTTGCAGCTCTGTGTAAGATCTTGCATCAATATTTGCAGTCTATACTGTTTAGATAAAAAAAAAATGTATCAAGTCTGTATGGTCTTGCCCACTACAACTTGTGACAGAAGTGAAATCCACCAGGTTTTTAGCTGTTGATCAGGCCTTAAAAACATTATATTGATTTATTATAAAGTGCCTCCCTAATTAAGAGCAGATGTAGTAATTTATATTGCAATATTTGGTTTAGTTGCAGTAATTATTGCTGAGATTCTAACACACACTCACAGCCTGTCCTGCCGACTTCAGCTCCTTCAAACAGTCTGTGGCCAATTTTTGATGCTTTACTTGCAAGGCCAGCAGAGCCAACTCCAGGAGGAAGGCACATCTGCAAATCCCAGATAAAACATAATTCATACAATTCACAGCGACTCAGTGCTGCCCTTGGGAATTCCATGTCAGATTTGGGTGGCAGCAGGTTTTTGGAAGAGTAACATAAATTTGATTAGGAAACTTGAGGTCACACACCTGTCAGATGGCACAATAGGTGCTGGGTGATGAAGATTGCTTGAGTGAACAGGCTTACTTGTTGCTTTAGGGCATTCCGCAAGGAGAGAGAAAATCCCCTCGAGTTTGGCGATATCCTCCTCAGATACTTTGTACTTATTTATTTCCGTATACATGCTGCAAATGACAGGGAAACCAATCTTATCTCTATACACATAAATATACTAAATACATATTATTTTATGTACATTGAATAGTTTTTAAACTAATTTGTATGAGCGTCCCTAACCCCAACTAAAAGAACCATTCAAAATCTTGCATTACATGACTGGGTAAGAATGACTGATGCCGCCAACATTTATTGGAAAAACAAAGTGCCATAAAGAGCTCTGACGCTTTACCCACCAGGTTAATGCAGTGCAGGATTGTAGTCCTAAATGCCACAACAGAAAACATTGTATTGTACTATCAATACATGCAGGCAACTGGGAAACTCAAAGACGCTACAGGCAATGCTGTACACTCATGATGTCCTACTGACCTCAATTTAACACAAGAAATTCTACGGTATGGCATTATTGCTATCTCACACACACACAAAGCATTTTTTAGTTCTCTCCCAGGCTCACAGCAGATGTATTATAGAAGTACAGTTAAGGAAGTTTTAACTTTTCTATTTTTGTTCACCGGGAGAGCAGGTGTTTGTTACAAACAAGCAGAAAGAAAACAAAAGTCTATGTCTGCAAAACTAGAATCCTCTAAAACCATTGACTCCATTGATGGAGTCAAACTATGAAGGAAAATATGCTCAGTACAAGAAGCTTGTGAAAACAAGCTCACAATAACAAGTAAATGTGTATAAACAAAAAAAGAAAAGCAAATCTTGGATTTGAATTACAAATACTACATTTGAAGATGGAGATTGGAATTTCAAACTTTGAAAATCTGTTTTCCAAGCTGAAAACATGCAAAACTGCATTATCATGCAAACAATCACATACTGAAACAACTTTTTAAAAACGCAGCTTTCCTCCTAAATTGTAAACTTTTTTCTCTTACCTTTTAAATTGCTGCATTTGGTAAATCACAGCTAATGCAGTGCTCTGGCTGCTGGTTTTGAGGAGGATATCCATCTCAAACAGCTTGTGTTTCACCTGTGCCAAAAATAACAAAAACTGTTACACCTCAAGCAGCAGACTAAAAACTGGGTAATTGTCAATAATAATTTGAAAAAAAAAATGTTTAAGGTCTTGATAATCTATATATAATGTTAATAGAGGTTAAACTGTCCTAGGGAGCTGCTGTCCAGCAATCTTACCATTAAACCACACTGTCACTGGACTGACACTGCACTGTGACAAATATTTTCTTCTTTACTGTTGTCTGCAACTTAAATTGCAGGGACATAATCCGGTTTTACTTTAAGTCTTTTCAGGATGACCAGATTGATCGGTTAACAGAGAGCTTCGTCCTACGGCTTAGCTCTCGCTTCACCACAACAGACCAGTTAAGCATCCACATAACTACAGATGTGGCTCCGATCCACCGATCAATCTCCTGCTCTATCCTACCCTCACTCATAAAGGATCCCAAAATACTTAAACTCCTTTACTTGGGGCAATACCTCTCCCCTGTTGAAGTTGGCAATCTATCCTTTTCCAATTGAGAACCATGTCCTCAGGCTTGAAGGAGCTGATCCTGATCCTAGCTACTTCAGTTTGGCTGCAAACCAACCCAGCAAGGAATGAAGTTGACCGAGTCCCAAACCCTACGACTTCCACCACCTGGTTGCGCCTAGATATTCTGTCCATAAATGTAATGAATATAACGGTGACAAAAGGCAACTCTAGCAGATCCCAACCCTCACTGGAAACAGGTTTGACTTATAGACTTATTTGGTACAGGGACTGAAGGGTCTTAAGTAAAAGGCCGTCTAACCTAAATGCCAGGAGAACCCCCGACAGGATGCTTCTTCCAAATCCACAAAACACGTGAACTGGTAGGTGAACTTGCTGAGGGTGGAAAGCTGGTTCATAGTTCCACGACTAGGACAAAAAACACATTTCTCCTCCTTAATCCAAGATTCCTCTCTGGCACCCAATTGGTGTAGGCCAGGGATCTGCAAACTTTACTCTCAAAGGAGCCATTTTGCCTAATCTCACCTGGATTAAAGTCATTCCAGAGCCAAAAAAATACGTTCTCAATAAAAACAATATAGTGTATAAAATTCTATACAGTTAAAATTATATCAAATCATTTCATCTAAAAAATATTTTTTGAGTTAATGTATTTGAAGGGCTACAACACATGATCATGTCGATCAACACATGCTAAGTGATCATTTCTTGCAACATATCAAGCATAGATATTAAACTAAATTTAAAAAAAAAACATTTCCCAACTCAAATAAAACATCTATTTTCTTCCAGAATATTCTTTTTGTTAGTTATCTTACCAGGAATTTAAAACCTGGTAAGGTGATGGTCAGTAGAGGTTTCATGAGGTAACGTATGTGATTTATTTTTAGGTTAACAAATTGTTTTATCAAATTCTATTTGAAGTTATTCAAAAGCACTGCCTAAGATGTGTCAGCTATGACAGCCCCACAACATCAAGAACTTTAAGATACCCAGGACCGATGTCATCCATTTACGGGACAACACTACTACAGAGTTGTGTTACTACCTCGACTCTTTCCACCCCAGAGATTGGACGACCCCACACCAGATGTGCCTGCTCTGGTTACTCAATAGAATATGTGTTGGTGGGGTTGAAGAGCTTCTCAAAATAATTCTTCCATCGCCTGATTATATCCCCAATGGATGTCAGCAGCACACAGTTCCCACTGTACAAAGTATGGCAAGTTGCTGCCTAGCTTGTCTATGGCGTCTGGTGTTTCCCCAGAATCTCTTTGGCGCTCACCAATAATCTTTCTCTATGGTCTCATCAAACTTTTCCCACACCTGAGTGTTTGTTCAGTAACTATGACTGTTATGCACCGTTTGGCTGAACAGTACCTATTTGCAGAATTAAGCCTATATGAGGCTCAATAATCCCCTCACTTTACCGAACTCACAACCAAGTGGAGATCAGATGACAACTCTGCTCCTCTCTTCATCAGTGTCCAGAACATATGGCCACAGGTCAGATGAACCAACAACAAAGTCGATCATCGACCCGCAGCCACAGCTGTCCTCGTGCCAAGTTAACTGATGGACATGGTGTTCATTATGGAGAAGCTGTGAAAAGCATTTAAGTCCTACTAAGCACTGATTAGGTTTAGATTCCTCTTAATCATGTCCCTCCAGGTCATACTGTTGTTGCCCACATTAGCGCTGATGCTCTTCAAGAGAACAATAGAGTCCTCAGGCGGTGCACTATCCATGAATCCAAAATGTTGGGTATGGTGCGGACGCACAAATAACAGTGAGCACCCATTTTCAAACTGAAATTAAAGGGACGCAACCCTCTGGTCGACCGGGGTAAACCTCAATGTACATGCAGAGTGTCTGGGGGTAGTAAAAAGCCCACCACAGCCCTCCGTCTCTCATCGTGAGCAACTCCAAAAAAGGAGCAAGTTCATACCCTCTTAAGGACTTTTATTCAGTTATTCTTCCAAAGAAGCTCTGATTATAGTGACAAACAGAGCTGGTTTTGGAGATAGCGAGATAATCGAACCTATTACCCCCTTGCACCACCACTTTATTATAATAAACTTGTAAGCTAAATGAAACCATTTATAATACACATCATTGCAAGTTTAAAAAAATGGAATGTGCTGTTTGTTTACCAATAATGTAAATAGTTTGGGATACAAATGTGAAGCATGAGTCTTGATGAAATCCTCTGCAATTTTGGCATAACTTGCAGCATCTTCAATTGTTCCAGCATCAACAAGGCATGCAATGAGATGTCTGCAAAGAAATGGAGAACAGGAAGATCAGAAATGATTACAAGTCACAAGAACCTCTCCTTAAGGACGTGTTAAGTTTAAATTTTTTACCTATTATAAACAGACATCTGCAAAATATTGAAAATGTTACAAATGGGGCAACTGCAACATTTCAAAGCAAGATTTTTCCCTATTGCTTGGAGATACAAAGCATAATTTATGCCTGAACATCCTGACCACATGCCAAACTAGTATTTAGTGATATTTATAGCTCTAAGCTAAATAATGAGTGCTGCTATGTGTTAATACGGTAGTTCATACTGTTGTCAGATGTGGGATTTGAACCAATGCCTCCTGACAAGACTGATTTGGTGTGTTTATTCCCCAAAAAGAACCAGCTAAATCACATTTTCTGTTGTTTTAATGCAGTTGGTGGAATAGTGACTTTACTAAATAAGCTCCTTATTACTTGGAACTACTGTACTATGCAGAATGTACAATTTCATAAACTGGCTGGCTTTTAAAGTATTTTTCATATTTTTAATCACATTAACTGCGTGGAGTTTGAACATTCTTTAAATGCTTGTGTGGGTTTTCTGCAGGTACAAAACCTATTCATTGGGCCTCAATCCTTTTCACATTGTTGTAAATTGAAGGCAAAGAACCAAAAGGGTGTAAATATTGACTGATAAAAAATGTGACTAGCTCAGTTCAATCAGATGGTGGTCTTTATCAAATCTGAAAAACTATTTGATAGAGCATTTTATCCAAGTTTACGGTATATTAAACACATGCATTTAAGCTTTTTATTTAAAATAACTAAATTCTATACAGTTTTCATAATTTAAAGCTTTATGAATGTAGTCTACTGAAATGAGAATTAAAATGTACACCCTATGAATTTAATGGGGGTACTACCCCTAAAGTCAAGTAAAATCATTTAAAAAATATGTTATTTTGTTGGGATTCTGTGATTACTGCATGGTCACTGTGTGAAACATTGAGTGATGACCGCAACTATACACAACACAGCATCATTTTGAAGTTGGTATAAAAACAGGAGCTCATTAGAATTTTAACAATGCACTGTACACTGATGGCTCATTTGATCTTCTAAACAAAGACAATTCTAACATTTAGCTGAGGTGTCGAGGGAACACAAATATTTTCCTCTATA
Source organism: Gouania willdenowi (assembly GCF_900634775.1). Lineage (NCBI taxonomy): Eukaryota > Metazoa > Chordata > Actinopteri > Blenniiformes > Gobiesocidae > Gouania > Gouania willdenowi. The sequence continues at coordinate 26,969,255 of NC_041058.1, read as the reverse complement.
AAAAAAAGCATTAAAAGAAGACAATTAACTGGACACTTTGGCACCAGCATCATAAACAAAGTGCTTGGTAATTAGCTTTGAATATGATCTCTATGAATCCAGTAAAAATATGAGAATACAGACTAGAAATGGGTATAAATGAAAATTCACAAAGGGCACAATTCTGAAGGTCACTTACATCATAAGTTCAGCCCTCCAGCAGTGGTTTTTATCTTCAACCTCCTCCAGACTGTCCAACACCTGCCTGAGGGAGGCGGCTACGTGACCACTCTGTCCTGGCTGCAGGAGAGGACGCACCTTTTGGAAGTACAGCACTGATGCATTGAAAACCATATGGTGGTAACTGTAGGACACAACCACAAACACAACATTGAATTATTTATCTCATATATATGCAAGTAATATCATATCCCAGTTCATGCATGGGCTAAACTCTTTATGATCTCTGTAAGATGTTTGTATTAACAACGCTCCAACGAGCCACTGGAGAGCACTCTGCTGCATGATGAGATGTTCAGTATGAAAAGTTGTTTAAAAGGAAAATGTGTTGACAGGCTGAGCCCTCCTAATTTATTCACCATTCACTGGGATTACATAGTCAGCCCTTTCATTGACAGGTTATGTGTTCATTAGTTTGGATACTCACACATGATTGCTTGGAGAGGCAATGCTTTTCATACGCCTACTTGAGGTTAACTTTTTAAAGATAAAAATGACTTTAGTGTTTATATTGTAATCTCATTTCAGTGGTTATGGAAGGACTTCAAATCAAAATCAAAAGCATAGAACAAAACAACAGTCATGTCATCTGGGTATTGTTCTTCTTCCACATTTTATTTACAAATTGTATTTATTATGAGTGTTAAATTCTGCAGAGGGGTATTCCATAAAGGAGGGTTAACAAACTTTGAGTCTATCCATAAACTCTGGGTCAACATACCCCATGATGGGAAACTCTGGGTATTGGATTCCATTACAGCTGGTATGAAGTGGGTCAATCAACCCTGAGTATGTAAACCTTGGGTTACACAAACTACCATGGCAACCACTCAGAAGAGAGTGATTTATTCACCCTGATGGGTGAAATAAGTCGGTGCTTGAGGAACATGAGCCAGTTCTTCTTCAGTGACTATAGTGGCTTCAAATCACCCGTGATTAGTCGCACTTTTTGGTCGCTTCATCACTTTATCTTTTCAGTGACGTGACGAGCTGGGAATAATATGAATAAAATGTGACGTGGCAGCAGCATAGGATGGCTGCATGGAGAGCCCTTACACTGGATATTAAGACAGTGACTGCCGCTTGATATCGAATCATTTATATTGATTTTTAATGTAATATTGTCGCCAGTCATGTCAACGTCCAAAAAATGTCATAAAAAAGTGGTGTCATAACTCACTGCGCCATCATAACTTCAAAGATCTGTAGATCAAACTGTATTACAATATAAAACATGTTGAGCCTTAAAATTAGATTCATTTAAATTGCCATCTCCTCCTTTATATTATCCAAAGGTTTGTATCCGGGGAACTTTACTACAGACGTCAGTAGATGTTTTAATGCAGATCAACCGCTCAGTGATTTTCCCTAAATGCTCTGTATCCACAATGTTATAAAGAAAACTACCGTTTGCACAAAAATAATTAGTAATGTTGTGAGCACGTCTGTGGTGTGTGATGTGACTAATGTGTTTCAGAGAACAGTGTCAAGGTTCATTAAGTGTTCAGAAACGGTGTTCAGGTGGGCGGGGCAAAGTAGATCTTCGAAAAATCCTGCCAGCGAGCAGGTTTAGTTCACGGACAATGTTGCCATGGTAACACACTCAGAGAATAACATACCTTGCGTTTAGGAATGGGATACTCAGAGTTTCGATCGTTTGAGCCCAAACATACTCAGAGTTTGAACATAACCCGCTTTATGGAATACCCCTCAGGTGTTCAAATGTAACAGATTTAAATTGTTTCCATGTACCAGTATTCTACAAATTCTTAAAAAATAAATAAATTAAAAAAAAAAAATATATATATATATATATATATATATATATATATATATATATAGAGAGAGAGAGAGAGAGAGAGAGAGAGAGAGAGAGAGAGCATTTGATTGTTTAAAACCCCTGTCTTATTATTAAAGGGACATTTATTTTACTTTTTAATGAACTACATTTAGAAGCAAGCATGTACTTTTTTACTTTAACTCAAGTAATGAAGCAACTTCAATATTTTTACCAGAGTAATTTTTTTCTCAAGTATCTATACTTTTTCTTGAGTATTGAAGACAAGTACTTTTGCCACCTCAGTTATCCGGTACTGGAGAGTGTTGTTAAAGGTTTTGCACCTTGGTAATAACACATGTTGATCAAGGGAGCTCATGCATTGTGATACTGAAATGTTGGTTAACAAAAGGACTTGTAACATAGAAAACCAAATGGCAGAATATTTAGAATAAGTACTAAATAAGAATACTGCTGCTAGTCAGGTGAATCGTAGCATGCTCTTTAAACTAGAGAGAGGCAAGATCAGTATTTGCAACGGGGCTCTGTGTCCCTGCTCCTGGAGATCCAGATCTACCGTCCTGCATGTTTTAGATGTCACTAAAAACTAACATACCTAAATTGAAATAATTTGGAAAATCTTACTGCTCTGCAGAGTGAAATAGAGCTACTCAAATGACTGTGGGCCCTTTAAAGTGGGGAGGGATCATAATTCCATCTTTGTTGTCTTAGTGATTCAAACACTTATATAGCTGAGGGAGTTTTGCAAGGAACAACCACATATCTCCCCTGTGCCTCCCTCGCCAGGGCACGCTGAGAAAATCTACACAATTCTGCCACTTTGCTGTTTATGTCCTTCTTCTTGCCTCAACATATGTGTTGAGTGAGGGCAGGGCTTTAGCAGTGACTCCAAACACTATTATTTAAACGCAAAATAACAATAATGAAAAAATTACATTATTAAAGGCTATATTGTTATTTTCTATATCTCCTAAAATAGAAATACAAAAAGGTATAATGAACAAGTTCTTGAATATTTTCATTACGAAGCAAAAATGATTTCAAAAACAAACTGAGCAGACAATAACACACCTCACATCAATTGTTCTTAAGGTAGTTCTCAACCTAGAAGGTTATATTCTAACAGCCAAGTCTTCAGTGGGGCTCCTCGGTGCTACAGAGGTGAGCGATGCTGCTTATATAATCTCTCCTGTTCTCAAACAGCCAGACTGAGAGCCTCCTGAACCATAAAGCAACATTGCCACAAAAATCCACAAGAATCCCTAATCTGGCATAAAGCTCCTCTAGGTGTCACCATTTCCCCACCAGCTTTCAGAACACATTTTTTTGTAACCTATGAAATACAGTACTTAATAGAAAAACTAAACCATGCCGTGGGTGTTTTAAAGACATTGTGGAAATTGTGGAAAAGTCAACTTCCTTGACACTGTATGAACAAATGCTAAGAAGAGAAATAAAGGAGCGTTTACCTTGGTTCTTTTTTTGAGGTTTCAATTTCTTTTGAAAAATGCCTCACAGCCTCTTCCAAGTCATCCATCCTAAAAAGGAAAAAGAAGAAAATTCAGCGCTGCCCCTCCCACCCAGCACCCTACACTCTAGTACACTAGTGTATACAGTTGTATGTTTAGTTAGTGAAGGCTGAAATACTGAATTGATACAGTTGACTAGTAAACCCATTTGCAGCAGCACTATTGAACTAGTGATGGTAAAAGAGTATACTAACTTGTAGGGGAGTGTATTGCCTGGCATCTGGCAATTTCCCCCTGGGATTAATAAAGGAATTCTAATTCTGATATGCTTTGTATCCCGATATATAGGTCACAATACGATACGATATATCCAATATTAAAGTACAAGGCCGGTATTGCAATTTTTTTTTAATATATGACTTAAGAAACAGCTAATCTGTAAATGTGTACACCTTCATGAGAACATTATGTATGAAATACATTTTATTGGCATATTTTACACTCAAAACATTGTCTTTAACATGCCAACAACTTCAAATAAAAAAATAACATACAATCTGCCTGTGGCTTTTAAACCAACTTTGACTTTAGTGCAACACTACTTGGCTTTAGTGCAACATAACTTTAGTGCAACTTAACTGAGGTATGTGCCTAGAACAACAAAGAAATGCAGAAAGTTTGTACTTTCTTTTTAGATTTTTTTGAAAACACACAAGTTGGTCAGCGCGCTTCTTTGTGCAGTTACAATGTCTCCTTCAGTGGAAAACACTTTCCTGGTTAAATAAAGATTAAAAAAATAAATTAATATATTAAATTAAAAAAATAATAATATTTAAAAAAAAAATCAATATGAATGCATTTTGAATCAATTCGAGAATTGCGCAATGATATATTGCTGCATCGACTTTTTTTAACACCCCTACTATACCCCTGGTATAGGTACAAATAAACACTAGTTAGCTAGTTACAGAAACAAAAAAATATGATAAGGTGGGAGGAGCATGTACCAAGGCTTCCTATTGCCTGCTCAATCCAAAATGAAACATGACAACTATTGAAAACTCAGAATTTAGTTCGTGTCTCTCGTGCTTCATTTGCACTGTAGTCTGCTGCAAGTTTAGTTCTGTTTGTGACTCAGATTTGTTTTTGTTTTTTTTGTTATTTAAGTTTTAAGTTATTTCTATTTAATATTTATTGATTCTTTTTTCATAAAGCAAAATTACTGCATCTATACTTATAGACATTACATTATTTAATACTAATAAGGGTTGTCAAGTTAGATGCATGTTGTTAGACATGCAATTAAAAAAAAGTTGCAAATATGGGTGTTACACTGTTATGTTAAAAAAACTAATTATTTATTATAATAAAGACAACAATATCCGCCCTAAGGCGTAGGGTGGTGTTTGATTGATTTATAATGCATACTGATAGCTTCAAGAATATGGAAAATGAGGTTTTGCATTTCTTTCAGTTCATTTAAAATAAGAGCATGGATTTGGAATGGTATAAGACAAACAACATCAAATACTGCACAACAAGATATAAATACACTTTTAAATGATGTCACACAACCTGACCACAGTAAAAACTCACATTGTGACACACAACACGTTCACTAGGGACATCTGCTGGTCAAAAACGTACTGTGAAATGTTGGCGATCCTGTGGTTTATGAGTAGACTTTGTCTCTGCTGACGTCATATAAGCCTAGAAAGAGCGTTACCTCACGCTGAGCATTATTTCGAATTTTAAGTCAGACGTCATTACTGGTGTGTAGTGCGTCCCAATTCGATTGTGTGCAAAGATTACGTAGGTGAGATATACCCGGATGTACACTTTTTCGGGACATTTTTGAGGTGTGTGGATGGTGGGTGTCAGCATAGACATAATATACGTAGACGCCTCATAGATTGACGCTGGCTAATTGAGCTGACGTGTCAGCGCGACCGCCATCTTGGATGGGTCTCCAATGCACCAGTACTGCGTTTATTTCTACTAAGGAATGTGTATCCCCAATTACAATAATCATCATAACTCCCCGAATTTTTACCCGATTTTCACACGGTTTAGTTTGTTACAAACGGCAGAGATTTAGTTTTGATACAGGATGCTGTCAAACATTCAACAAATACAGGCTTTCATGCTAAAAGACTTTGTATTATACTCTAACAAAGGCATGGATAGGCTATGGCATATTGGTAAATGTATAAATTAATTAATTTAAGTTTGGTTGTTCATTTGTGTGTGTGTGTGTGTGTGTGTGTGTGTATGTGTGTGTGTGTGTGTGTGTGTGTGTGTGTGAAAGAGAGAGAGAGAGAGAGAGAGAGAGAGAGAGAGAGAGAGAGAGAGAGAGAGAGAGAGAGAGAGAGAGAGACAGAGTGTTTGTGTTCACGTGTGTATTTATTTATTTATAACATAAAAAGTGTATATGTATGGGACATATCAAATAGCCTACAAATACTCACATCATCGCGCTAAGGTTCACTTTCAGGGAAATGCTGGTATGCTCTCTTCAGTTTTCCTTGAAGTTTGTGTGTTCCTTGTCTCTACAAGCTAAAATATATAAAAAACACAATACTTAAAAACTTAATTAAAAACACCTGAAAAGGTTTTAATATCACAGTGCATTTTAATACACAATACATCACAAATTCCTAAACTTGCAGAAAGAACTAACGGTATAAAAAACATGTTTAGAAAAGTGTGATATTAACTTTTGCTTTACATTTGAATCATATATATCTCTGTTAGCATGTAGAGTAAAAATATGCCTACTTCTTGGAGATAACATGGGAAGTTGAAGACAGAGGAGTAGGTTTTGCTTTGGCTAGGATCTGAGAAAGTGCTAAAGTCCCGGCTCCTAGTCAGTTCTCTTAGAAAGCGAGCTGTCCAATAAAAGGTGATGTGTGAACTTAACAATTTAAGATACTGATGCAATCCTTTCATTTACCAATGACATCGTTTAGGAAATATTTAGATTTTTATGGTCGGGACCAGGTTATGAAGTGGATCAGAGCAAGTATAAAAGCTCCGCCTCCTAGTGCGCTGCACTAACACTGTTGGTGTTCGCTGTCATCATGGATTTAAATTCATGATATTTATTTAAGATTATAAGCTGTTCCTCCAGTGAAGACGCTCTGCCAGTTTCTCCATTGATTGGTCAGAAGCTGCTATCTCCACCCCTTTTATGTGAACATGCACGTACCGAGGCTGAAAAAACATGTCTTAAATTAGCATGTTGTGATCAACCATCATAAGACAGCTTCTCTCTGACAGGGAATGTTTGGTTAGTTGAATCCCGCTAACGGAGATTTAGCCCGGATAAAGTATAATTATCTAGATGTGTAGCATAGGCCCTTAATTCTTAAATTGTTTTTTTCTAGTTTGTTTATCTAAAGTCTATGGTCAATTTTTAAATTCTTATTTTGTGAAGGTGTACAAGCATGACAACAGTATAATGTACATTAGTCTAGTCCTTTCCTTTTCTAAAAGCTGCATTTATTACACTTTGATTATTTCTGTTTTTTTCTTTTCTTTACGGTATGTTCTGTTTTTTGTTTTTTGACTGCTCTTTTGAAATGTCCATTTTGCAAACCTAGAGCAAATAAAAGATACTTGATGGTACACTGCAATGATTGCCACTTTTAATCTTACGGTGCATATCAATACAAGAGCACATCTCAAACAAAGACAAGAAGACATAAAAACTATACTATAATGGATGTGTAGATGTATGATAATCATATATGTGAATGATAAAGCATTCATTAACAGTAGTTTGTGCTTCCATATAAGGCGTCCTGTTAAAGACTGATATGTAACAACAACCCAAAAATGTAACAAGACCCGGAATGTAATTTAAAAAAGAATGTAATAAAACCCAAAATGTTACAATTGGTCAATAATGTAACAAGATGCCCAAAACGTGAAAGGGTTTTGCATGTGTATATGTATGCGTGTGTGTATATATACACACACACACACATTTGTGTATGATACATTGAAACAATGAGTCATTTAATCAATACATTATTGACTCACTCTATGATGTAATACAATTATTACACTATAAAGAGAAAAATGTGTTACCTGCCCCATAATGGGCGACCATGGCTCAGGTGGTAGTGGGTCGTCTTCTGATCGAGAGGTTGGGGGTTCGATCCCAGTACCTGACTATGTGTCGAAGTGTCCTTGGGCAAGACACTGAACCCTAAGTTGCTCCCAGTGGTCGACGAGTGCCTTGCATGGCAGTCCTGTCCCACTGGTGTGTGAATGTGAGAGTGATTGGGTGAATGAGCTCATATGTAAAGCGCTTTGAGACTACTTCAGTGTGGTGATAAAGCGCTATATAAAATCAAGTCCATTTACCATTTACCATAATGTAATAATGAGCAAAACATTATTGACTAGTTGTAATATTTTGTGTTTTATTACATTTCTAACAAGGTCCCAAAATGAAAGTCGCTTAGGGCCCCATAAAGGCTTGGGCCATGTCTGAGTAAATTAGTCAGAAAAAAATAGTTTGTTCACTCTCACTCATTGATTATTACAGCTGGGACAAATAGCTGCAGTATACAGTGCTGACAGGCTTTCATCACACAGCCACATAATTACATGTGGAAAGTAACTCACACTCACACATACTGTACACAAATCCACCTCACCAGCTGGCCTTGGCAGAGGTGGGCTGCACACAGACACTGATCTGCAGGCGGGTTGTCTTCAAAGTGTGTCTTGAGACACGATGCACTCATCTCCAACAGACCATGCAGCTGAAAACAGAGACATAAGAGCAAACAGGGGCCAAAGAAATAGGAAAAATAATTTCATTTACGGTTAATTTGTGCATTTGAAATCCTCTTCAGAAACGTAGGACCCTCCAAATATTAATTACAAAGACAAAAAAAGCTCATTCTAATTGCCTGCTGCTGCCCTCAGTCTTACATCCATCTGCCACCACACTGCCTCTAATTAGATACTGTATATAAGCGCACAAAAAGTATAACCTATTCAAAGAGTCTGGGCACTGTAAGACGTTGATGAAGCTGTTAGATTCAATGTTTTCAGTTCAAGCATCTAAATCACAGGACCACACACTCACTATCATTGAACATAAATGAATGGAAATGTAGTTTTAGTCTCAAGGCTATTTTTTTTTTTTTTTTTCAATTAAATGTATGATGTATGATATAAAACAAGATACTAGATACCAGATACTAAATGACTCCTTGAGCATGACATGTGTACATCTTATCAAAGATAACACATTTTAAGCTGACAACTACAAACACAACTTTCAATCCATTCAATTGTTTTAACCATTAATTGTTTGAATGAAAGTGTTTGTGTTAAACAACTAAATAAGGCTAAAGATACTGCATTTGTCATCTAATCACGTCATATGATCACAGATACACAAGTTTTAAAGAATAAAAAATATGTTTTATCATTTGACAGCCAATAGTTAAAACATGTATAAAGGTTTGGCTAAAAATAATATACCTGTGTTCTGCGGTTACCAGAACTGGTTTCCAGGGGCTACTTAACCATGAACTTGCACTTGCAAAACCACACTGAACGTACGATCAGAGTGTGTATGTCCTGCTACAGGCTTTCCAATTGACCCTCAGAGTAAAACATTAATTACAAATTATTATTATTACTATTATTTACAAATGACAAACTTGATAAAATAAAAATAAAAACAATTGAGAATCACTGCAGTAGACTGTATGCCCAATGTAAGAAGGGGGGCATATGCTATATTATTCCTTTATTTAGTTATTTGTTTATTTATTCATTTATGTTACAAATTACATAAACCTGATAAAATAAAGAAGCAATTGGAAAAAAAGAATTTAGCATAGTCACTACATTGGGCATACAGTTTATGTCAGTGATTCTCAAACTTCTTTGGCTCAAGTACCCCGTTTCTTTTATTTCTGAATCCAAGTACCCCTTTATGTCCGTACTGACTACAACATTTTGCACAGATTTCTAAAGTTGTGGTCTCGAGCCCAGTCTTGGTCTCGAGACCACATTTTAAAGGTCTAGTCTCGGACTCTGAAGCATTTTGACTCGGTCTTGTCTCGGACTCGGGATTTTCCGTCAAGACTGTTAGAGACCAGCACTAATTCCTGCTATTTTTAAACTCTTTTATAATGTGATAATAACACTGAGAAGAACGGGATAAAACAATCCTTTGTTCATTATTTAATCCACCCTGTATAATGACCACAACCTTCCTTAATGTCTCCCTGGTACAGACAGTAGCTCTAACAACAGGTAAAATGATAAACTGTTGATATCACAGCCTGTACATCAGAATAGGGACGCATTTACTCTGCCTCTGGGTCCTAGTGCCAGCCGCCTGGTAAAGCCAGTTCCGTTTACCGAAGTCTGTGTGTGTTTAATAAGACCGTGTGTGTCCGTGTGAAAGTCTGCATGTTTATGCCTCCGTCCATCCACTCTTTTCATTATATCCATGTCTTTAAAGGCTTTTATTACATAGTGTCGGCTGTAGTTCGGGCAGCCGCCATCTTGAATTATGTCGTCACCAGCGCGTCATCGCCTGGACTCAAATAACTGTCTTATATTAGTGGTGTTGTTTTTTGTGTCTTTAGACTCCAATTACATTTTTGTATATAATATGTCCCCTACAATATAAACAGGTTCACAATATAATTATTTTTTATAGTTTCTGTTTCCACTGTATCCAGAATAATCATAATCTTTCTCAACAAGAACTATTGATTGATTTGTCACATGACTATTCCACAGGGTTTGAGTTTGTTTTATTTTTATTTTATTTTTTTTTATTTATCTACCTGTAGCTCTATGTTTTTTAGACTACTGACAACTTGTTTGTAGTTTTATTTCAGCAAGTTTCACATTTACAGTTACAGCTGGAAACCTTTGTTAATTGCATATCCTAGTTACATTACAGTAACCAATTAAACTATATCAACTAAGTGAATTAATAAAAATAACCTGTGTAAAGGCTTTTTCAAACTAAAAAAATATCTTGTGAACTCTGTGACCTGTTGACCTGCACAACTGAAAATATCAGAATCAAGAATCATTATTTCTTGGTAGAAATGCTTTTAAACACTTGCTGTACATTCAGCTGACATAAAAAATATGTAGAATAATTGTGAATGCAGTAGTAGTTTTAATATTTTAGTTAATTTTTTGCAGGCACCTTTTTTGTCCGTCAAATGTATTTATAATAACGTAAAATTAAAGAGAGAATGTTATTTAACTGTTGTTATTTTTTTAAATTGAAACAAAAAATGTTTATGGTCTTGGTCTTGACTCGGTCTCGGCTCCCGAAAGTCGTGGTCTTGTCTTGGTCTCGCTGCATTCTGGTCTCAGGCAAGTTTTGGTTTCAGATAGTGTGGTCTTGAACACAACACTACAGATTTCTATGAAAAAAACAACTACAGAACATAATGATAGAATGACTGCGTGATAACACACATTTTAAAGAATATAATTTTGTAAATAAGTAGAAAAAAACAGTATTTAGTGTCTCAAGAATATAATTATTTCTATAGTTTATTTATAATTTTGGTCATCTCCTGCTCCTGACGCTTGTATTTTCAGTTCATTTTCTTATCAAAATTATTTCCAACATTATTTTCATGATCATCACTAAAAATAAACATCATAGAACCCAATATTTGAAATGTTTTCATTTGTAAATTTTACACTCTCTCACACACACACAATAACCACCCGTAGTGCCATTCCGTACCCCTAGGGGGACACATACCTCCATTTGAGAAACACAGGCCTATTAGACAAAGAAGTATGATCTGACAACTAAAATAAGCTAAATGTATTTAAGATAATTTACAGTAATCCTGACAGCGGTGTGTTTAAGATACAGCCATTATGACACAGCACAAGACACGTTTATTATTATAAAGCACAACATTGAATCCGTCCCCAGCTCTCACCTGTAAAACAGTTTCTGCACAGTCACGTAGAGATGTGGAATGATCCGTTCTTAACCAATATGCTGACTGCAGAGCCGTTTTATCTGTTCAACCAAATATGCCTTAAAAGTGGAGGTGACAATACAAAAGGTTTTTCAATAATCATTCATATTAAATGATAACAAACCTCAATGTTGCATCGCACAATTTACAACATTCTTCCGAATGTCATATTCCATACCAACGACAATGTATGCTAAGATAACTACTAGAAGTTATATAACATTGAATTAAAGTTGCAACTAAAACCTGTCGGAGAACAAGCTGCCAGTACCCTGTCTGCTTTACTGTTGCTAGGCAACCGTACACCAGCGGAACTACGGGATCCAGACAGGACCAAATTGTTAGAAAATCATGTCGTTATGTTCCTGCATAGAAACAACACTTGTTTCAACGAAAGAATATTATTATATTTCAATCAGCTGATATAGTCCATACAGTGAGGCTCATCTGTGCACTAAGCATGCTGTAGAGCTGCAACTAGGGCTGGGCAATATATCAAGATATATTGATTTTTGTATTTTGGCGATATAGAAAATTGCAATATTGCCTAAATATATATATATATTTAATTTTATAGCTTATTTTGTATTAAAATACGTGTTAAAGGAGTCGCTACTTCTCAGAACAGCATGAATAGCACAGTTAGATGGATTGATGAGTGCGTCCTAACCCAGACCTTCCCCTAAACAAGCCACACTACAGAACTCACTCACACATGCCAAAAGTGTCCCATACGGTGCAGCTGTTTGTTAATTAATGTCTCAGTCCCATTGGGGGGTTTTCCTCCTCCTTTTGTGTATTTTGTTGTCCTTTGTACTTTTGTTGTTTATAAATGTGTTTTTCAGTATATTTTTAGATGTCTTTCTGAGATGTTTTGTATATTTTTTGGTATGTATGTTGTTCATGTTGTTCTTTTGTGTGTATTTTGTTGTACTATTAAGTATTTGTGTTGTGTTTTTCTTTGTTAATTTGTCTTTTTGTAGTGATTTTGTGTATTTTTTGCTGTCATTTTGTGCATTTATACAGAACTTCTGGAGCCACTAGTTTTCCATGTTTGCGATACCTGCATAAATTGTTTTTGTTTTTTTCTTTCTTTCTTCTTTTACTAATTTCAAAGCACTATGATGTTATTTTAGCCTGTGTGGCATTTTGCATCAGAAAATGTAACCCTGAATTGTTTTTCTGGTAGGACTTTGTTTGAATTAAAATTATTGAGATTTATAATGTATATTGCCATTTTGAGAAAAAAAATTGAGATTTTTAGTTCATATTGACCAGCTCTAGCAGCAACTAACTATTATTTTCATTATCGATTAATAGGTCAAAAAATTAATTGATTAATTGATGAAAGAGATTTTTTTTTTAAACACATTTTTTTGAATTATTTTAGCCTCTTTATAGGATCATTGTAGTGAAGCTTCACCTTCAGCCATCGACAGAAGCCTCATGTCAGTGATAATCCTATTGAGGATGCTCTCAGTCTATACAGTTTCTCGCTGTGCTTACATGATGTGTTTGTCATCATGAAGCCTGTCATTGTTTGCTGTTTTCTGATGAAATTGGTATAGTATGAGTATGTTTTATACAACAATGTACAATAACTCAATAATGAACTTGTTTTATTTGCAGTGTTTGGTTAAGGCGAGTTAGTAAACCAAAGTGCAAAACACACACACACACACACGCACACACACACACACACACACACACACACACACACACACACACACACACACACACACACACACACACACACACACACACACACACACACACACGCACACACACACACACACACTTACATAAAGTAAATGGTTCTCACTGACACTTTAGGTAGAAAAAAAAATCTTTAAATGCTTCTCACACATAAACACACACACACGAACATGTGTGTACCCACACACACACAGACACAAACATATGCACACATACACTAACATTAGTGCACACATACGCTTTAGATTCAGGCTACCAGAGAGTCTAACAATACTGTGACATTGCACAGTGAAAGGAACCAGGCAGGTCAGCACTCAAAACGTCGGTTTATTTAACCAAACAACAATTGTCACTGTGGGCAGTGACAACGCCAACAAAAAGAAGTAAAACTCGTAAAATCCACACGCTGTCTCCTCTGCACACTTTTCACTCTCTCATCACAGCATCCCACTCGCACATAACCCCTCCCCTCAGGGCCGCTGGCACCCCGTTGCCATGGCAATAACATAAAAGATAGGAACCATGACAAAGTAACAGTTTACAGCATGAACATTAAGCACTTAAGCCATTACAATACGTTTTGTCTCTTCCAAACAACAAATGTGGGATGTTGTAGTGACTTCCTGCTATTCAGCTCCTTTATTCATAAACAAACTTGTTTGTAAAGTTCTTCCATCAATTTCTGCAAACACACTGAAAAAATGGAATCTTGTTTTTTTGGTGAAGTTTAATGAATAACCGATAAGAAAAACTGGAATTCAATTCACCCACAGTTTACACACCATAAAAAATATTGTCAGACAGTGCAGTCTCTACATCATCTAAGGGGTGGTGTAAACACAAAAACAAAGCACTAAGTTATTCTGAGGGCAAGATGTGATGAATACTATCCCACAGATTCACAAACACCGATTGATGTTGTCTTAACTTCGTCAGTTTTCTCCATTTTTGGCCACCATCATTATATTTAAGCAGGGTGTTGCGTCACCCTCTGGAATCTCCCCACATTTGTCACCAGACTAGTTTAGTAGATTACACCCCACAATACAATACACACAATAGCAGCATCACACAATACTTTCAGCACAACCAAGATCTCTCTTTCAAATGGACCACCCAAACTCCTTCCTCCCCTCACTTTTTATATGTTTGCAAGAAAATAAAACATGCATTGCTGTCACAAATAGATTTCATAATGGCCCCACACGTCAATGACGGAAAAGACAAACACATACGACGCCAATCCATTGGCTATTTATTTCCTTTCAAAACCAAATTAAAATAACAAATAAATAGTGTGGTTATTTTGTTTTAGTAATTTGAAACCATTTCTGATTTTAAAACAGAAAAAAATGCAGCTCATCCAGCTAACATTTAAGACATAAGTTATAAAAAAGAATATATATATATATATATATATATATGTCGTCCTTTCGGGCAGAGCCCGAAAGGACGACGTGGGCCCGCCCTCCCGTAGGCCCACCACCCGCAGGAGGGATCATATGAGGCCGGTGCAATGTGGATTGGGCAGTCGTCCAGGGCGGGGGCCTTGGCGATCTGATCCTCGGCTACAGAAGCTAGCGTTAGGGACGTGGAATGTCACCTCTCTGGCGGGGAAGGAGCCTGAGCTTGTGTGCGAGGTGGAGAAGTTCGGACTAGATATAGTCGGTCTCACCTCGACACATAACAAGGGCTCTGGAACCAGCCTTCTCGACAGGGGTTGGACTCTCTTCTACTCTGGAGTTGCCAATGGTGAGAGGCGCCGGGCCGGGGTGGCTATACTTCTTGCCCCCTGACTTAGTGCCTGTACGTTGGAGTTTACCCCGGTAGACGAGAGGGTAGCCTCCCTCTGCCTTCGGGTGGTGGGACGGATCATGACTGTTGTTTGTGCCTATGGGCCAAACAGCAGCTCGGAGTATCCACCCTTCTTGGATTCCTTAGAGGGAGTACTGGAAAGTGCTCCTTCTGGGGATTCCCTCGTTCTGCTGGGGGACTTCAACGCTCACGTTGGCAGCGACAGTGAGACCTGGAGGGGCGTGATTGGGAGGAACGGCCCCCCTGATCGGAACCCGAGCGGTGTTTTGTTGTTGGACTTCTGTGCTCGTCACAGATTATCCATAACAAACACCATGTTCAAGCATAAGGGTGTCCATATGTGCACTTGGCACCAGGACACCCTAGGCTGCAGTTCGATGATGGACTTTGCAGTCGTGTCATCGGACTTGCGGCCGCATGAGTGCAGCCACGGCGGTCGCCGAGGCAAAAGCCCGGACATGGGAGGAGTTTGGTGAGGCCACGGAGAACGACTTCCGGACGGCTTCGAAGAGATTCTGATCACCATCCGGCGTCTCAGGAGGGGGAAGCAGTGCACCGTCAACACTATGTATGGTGCGGATGGTGCGCTGCTGACCTCGACTTGAGACGTTGTGGATCGGTGGGGGGAAGACTTCGAAGACCTCCTCAATCCCACCGACACACCTTCCAATCAGGAAGCAGGGCCCAGGGACCCGAGAGTGGGCTCTCCTATCTCTGGGGCTGAGGTTGCCAAGGTGGTTAAAAAGCTCCTCGGTGGCAGGGCGCCGGGGGTGGATGAGATCCGCCCGGAGTTCCTCAAGGCCCTGGATGTTGTGGGGCTGTCATGGCTGACACGACTCTGCAACATCGCGTGGACATCGGCGGCAGTGCCTCTGGATTGGCAGACCGGGGTGGTGGTCCCCCTTTTTAAGAAGGGGGACCGTAGGGTGTGTTCCAATTATAGAGGGATCACACTCCTCAGCCTACCCGGTAAGGTCTATTCAGGGGTACTGGAGAGGAGGGGCCGTCGGATAGTTGAACCTCGGATTCAGGAGGAGCAATGTGGTTTTCGTCCTGGCCGTGGAACTGTGGACCAGCTCTACACCCTCAGCAGGGTCCTTGAGGGGTCATTGGAATTTGCCCAACCAGTTCACATGTGTTTTGTGGACCTGGAAAAGGCATTTGACCGTGTCCCTCGGGGATTCCTGTGGGGGGTCCTCTGGGAGTATGGGGTATCGAACCTCCTGATAGGAGCTGTTCGTTCCCTGTATGACCGGAGTCAGAGTCTGGTCCGCATTGCCGGCAGTAAGTCGAAATCGTTTCCGGTGAGGGTTGGACTCCGCCAGGGCTGCCCTTTGTCACCGATTCTGTTCATTTTTTTTTTTTTTGTTTCACTTTGTCTGCACATGCTGTTGAAGGTTAACACTACAAGAAGTGCAATCTTTTAACAGCAATGCATATTTTATTATTGCAATTAAATAAATGAATTTATTTCATTGCATAATTGTGACCATCACCAGCCCTCCCTAGGGAAGGGTAAATACTTTATTAAAGGGAGGATGTAAAAAAGAGAGGGCAGTGTTACACCAGGGTGAGGGGGTGGGGGGGGGGGGTTAACAGGGAGGAGGGATACAAGATAGGAAAACGAATGGGTGGGGAATAGTCAATAAGTTACAAGTGATGCGATGTGAAATTGTGGTAGTGTATATTGTGCTTATTGTTGTGTTATCAAGCCAGTTTGGTAACCAGTGTGCGGCTTAGGAATAATGGTGGTGGCTGTGAGCAGAGGAGGAAGTGAGTGGAAATTCCATAAAACAGGTATTTGGGAACAACGTGTCTATGGTTGAGCCCAGTATGAGTGTTATCCCACTGCCCGAGGCCGGTGCGTCCATGACAAATGTGATTCCAAGAACCGCTACTGCAAAACCCATGGGCCGCCCCCGGGCCCGAAGAAGCAGTCGGGCCAGCAGAAAGAGCGGGAAATCTAGGGGCCCCCGGCGACCACCCCACGGCCAAGCAGCCCCCCGAACGCCCCCAAGATCCCAAGCCGAGAGGCAGCCATTGCCCCGCCATACACACCCGAGAAGGCCCCAAGGAGCCAAGGACCCAGCGCACCACGCCACCGATCCCAACCCCCAACCCCCAGGCCCCCCAGCCCCCCACACCCCCCAACACCACCCACACCCCCGCGCCCAGCCCCCCGAGGGGAGGACCCAGAGAACTCCCCGCCCGAGACCCCAGCGGAGGAGCCGAAGCCCACGCCCAGCAGACGACCAGAGCCACGCCGAATGGGCAGCCGGCAGGCACCCGCCGGCGAGCCCAGAGCCAGCAGGGACCCGACCCCAGGCCAGGAGGACCCGGAACGGATGCAGCACCAGGAGCAGCCTGCCCAGGGCGGACGACCACACCCCAAGCCGCATAAGGCACCAGGGGGCCGCCGGGAGTCCCCCCGCCGGTCCCCAGGCACCCCAACCTTCTGTTCATAACTTTTATGGACAGAATTTCTAGGCGCAGTCAGGGCGTTGAGGGGGTCCGGTTCGGGGGCCTCTGCTTTTTGCAGATGATGTGGTCCTGTTGGCTCCAACATACCGTGACCTTCAACTCTCACTGGATCGGTTCGCAGCCGAGTGTGAAGCGGCCGGAATGAGAATCAGCACCTCCAAATCCGAGTCCATGGTTCTCGACCGGAAAAAGGTGGAGTGCCTTCTCCGGGTTGGAGATGAGGTTCTGCCCCAGGTGGAGGAGTTCAAGTTCCTCGGGGTCTTGTTCACGAGTGAGGGAAGGATGGAGCGAGAGATTGACAGGCGGATTGGTGCGGCGTCTGCAGTGATGCGGAGTCTGCACCGGTCCGTCATTGTAAAAAGCGAGCTGAGCCAAAAAGCGAAGCTCTCGATTTACAGGTCGGTCTACGTTCCAACCCTCACCTATGGTGATGAACTTTGGGTCATGACTGAAAGAACAAGATCACGGGTACAAGCGGCCGAAATGAGTTTCCTCCGTAGGGTGGCTGGGCTCTCCCTTAGAGATAGGGTGAGAAGCTCAGTCATTCGGGAGGGGCTCAAAGTAGAGTCGCTGCTCCTCCGCATCGAGAAGAGCCAGATGAGGTGGCTCGGGCACCTAATTAGGATACCCCCTGAACGCCTCCCTAGTGAGGTGTTCAGGGCACGTCCCTCCGGAAGGAGGCCCCAGGGAAGACCCAGGACACGCTGGAGAGACTATGTCTCTCGGCTGGCCTGGGAGCGTTTTGGGGTCCCCCCGGAAGAGCTGGAGGAAGTGGCCGGGGAGAGGGAAGTCTGGGCCTCCCTACTGAGGATGCTGCCCCCGCGACCCGGAAACGGCTAAGCGGGAGAAGATGGATGGATGGATGGATGGATATATATATATTGAAGTCTTTGATGAAGTTTGCGTCCAATTGGTGGGTCTGTCTCTTGGTACCAGCATTAACTGCCGGTTTCTAGCGGTATTTACAATTCTACACACACGGATTGAAACCCATGCACACTGATAGACACATAGATTGTATTACACACACACAAATAGTTTTGCTACAATAATGGCCCCATATACATGTTGTGCTGAGTTGCTGACATTCGATAGTATATGCAGACAAGGTAAAATAGTGAAATAAAATTAAAAAAATTAAGTGGGACAAGATGAGCCAGATGAACGCATTCAGTGTTTTATTTATTTTACCTTCAAGTTCCCAGAAATAATGAGGAAAAACAGAGTGGAAAGATCATTCTTCAAAGACAATAATGAACCAAGTTTACAGCAAACCAGCAGTAAAAGGCTATTCAACCCTTGAATTGACGGGAATTAGTCCACTCTAACTTATTTAAAACCATTTGTGCTTCATTTGATCATGTATTACCTCCTCTTAGTGTTGTGTTCAAGACCACACTATCCGAGACCAAGACTTGCCCAAGACCAGAATGCACCGAGACCAAGACAAGACCAAGACTTTCCGGGAGCTGAGACCGAGTCAAGACCAAGACCGAGACAAGCCGAGACCAAGACCAAGACCATAAACATTTTTTTTTCAATTTAAAAAAATATATAAATAAATACAATTATGTCAAGGTTCAACAGTTAAATAACATCTCTCTTTAATTTTAGTTTATTTTAAATACATTTGACAGACAAAAAAGGTGCCTGCAAAAAATTAACTAAAATATTAAAACTACTACTGCTACTGATAAATTCACAATTATTCTACATATTTGAAAACAAGATTTTTATGTCAGCTGAATGAACAGCAAGTCTTTAAAAGTATTTCTGCCAAGAAATAATGATTCTTGATTCTGATTCTTTCAGTTGTGCAGGTCAACAGGTCACAGAGTTCACAAGATAAATTTTTAGTTTGAAAAAGCCTTTACACAGGTTATTTTTATTAATTCACTTAGTTGATATAGTTTAATTTGGTTGCTGTAATATAACTAGGATATTCAATTAACAAAGGTTTCCAACTGTAACTGTAAAAGTGAACCTTTCTGAAATAAAACTACAAACAAGTTGTCAGCAGTGTAAAAAACATAGAGCTACAGGTAGATGTGAAACTAAATAAAACAAACTCAAACACTGGAACAGTCATGTAACAAATTAATCAATAGTTCTAGTTGAGAATTATTATTATTCTGGATACAGTGGAAAAAGAAACTATAAAAAATAATTATATTGTGAACCTGTTTATATTGTTGGGAACATATTATATACATAAATGTAATTAGAGTCTAAAGACACAAAAAACAACACCACTTTAAAAAGAAAATAGACTAATATAAGACCTCTTTACAGTTATTTGACTCATTCTGGGCTAGTGCAACTCTGCGGCGATGACGCGCTGGTGACGACATAATCCAAGATGGCGGCGGCCCGGACTACAGCCGACATTATGTAATAAAGCCTTAAAAGACATGGATATAATGAAAAGAGTGGATGGACAGATGCATAAACATGCAGACTTTCACACGGACACACACGGACTTTTTAAACACACACAGACTTATTAAACACACACAGACCTCAGTAAACACGGTAAACGGAACAGGCTTCACCGCTCGGCTGGCACTAGGACCCAGAAGCAGAGTAAGTGGATCCCCTATCCAGCCTTCACAGGCTGTAATATCATCAGTTTATCATTTTACCTGGTGTTAGAGCTACTGTCTTTACCAAGGAGATAATATTTATTACTGGTGATTGTTTTCTGGAGTTTTACTGGGATTTTTACCGGTGATTAGTTCATATCTCCCTTGCTCTCCGCGGTCCAAACTGACACCGTAGCCACACACGTATGAGTGTGTCACACACGTATGAGTGTGTCACACACGTATGAGTGTGTCACACACGTCACTCAGTCACATTAAGGAAGGTTGTGGTCATTATACAGGGTGGATTAAATAATGAATAAAGGATTGTTTTATTCCGTTCTTCTCCGTGTTATTATCACATTATAAAAAAGTTTAAAAATAGCAGGAATTAGTGCTGGTCTCGAACGGTCTTGACGGAAAATCCCGAGTCCGGGCAGCCCGAGTCCGAGACAAGACCGAGTCAAAATGCTTCAGAGTCCGAGACAAGACCAAGACCTTTAAAATTTGTTCTCGAGACCGGTCTCGAGACCAAGACCGGTCTTGACCACCACAACACTACCCCCTCTAACCCATAACACTTTGATAACATTGAAATGTCCTCTATAAACTCATGTGTTTACATCAAGGTACACACATGTACTCTCAGCCTCTCGTTCATATTTCATCAGTACCACAACATGCAGCAAACTGCCTTTGCATTATCCAGGCTCTGAGTGCGGATAACTTTACATAGCTCTGAAAATCTCTGTAACACCAATTCATCTTTAAGATGTTTATCCAGCAGGGTCCTATGAAATATGGATTAGCTCTCAAATGGTAATGAATTATTGAACATTCAATACATGTGAGACCCACTCACTCATAGACACGGATGGCGATCTCTAGAACTTTATGCACTTGGTCCTTTCTGTACATGTACTCAAGTCTTGTTACACTTTATGTTCTCTACTTCAAAGATAACTCATCTTCAAAATCATGAATATTCATTAAAATTACAATTTTACACACCTGAATACAGTTGGGGTCTTTTAGCAATAAGTGATGATGATATCATCAAGGTTCATTAGTTAGAAAAATTACAATCTGTGGGAACATGGGCTAAATCTGAACAAGAGCTGAACCAAGACTGTGTCTAGTGTGGGATGTTCTCTGCTTTCAGTGGCATGTATGTGTGTTGCAATTAGGGCTGGGCGATACAGTATATCAAGATTCAAGATATATCGAGTTTTCTATTTTGGCAATATAGAAAATTACAATATCACCTATATCAATAAATATATATATATTTTCTATATTTTAGTTTGTATCAAAATATTTTCATATGTTTTAGGAGTCGCTGCTGCTTTTGCTACTTTTCAGAACATGAAAAGCTCAGTTAGATGGATTACTGACTGCATCCATTAGGTTTGGTACAGTATAATAGCTTTACAAATACTGATGGAAAAGGCCCAAACGTAAGTCAATCCCACACAGATGATCCGCCACTTCACACAGCCTGGACACTCCTTGTACTGGGAGTTCCGACCACAAATGTGATGTGTGTATGGAAGCAAATGCATGATGAAAATAAAGATTTCTGATTCTGGTTAATTACATGAGCAGGTTTGGTTTCTTTTTATGCAGTACATGCCATGTTCCTAATTCTTTCTTTATTCATTAAAGGCATTTTCAAAGTCGTCTGTAGACCTCTGATAGTTGTTGTGTACCTTCTTGTGGTCTGTAAGGTGACGAGGCAACTTATGTTGTTTTAAGACTCAAACATACTCAAATGTACATCCATGATGAGAGACTGATAGACAAGCTACCTCAGTACTAACCCCTTTAAAACACGTCCCTGAAGGAAACATTAGGCTCAAAAGGATAAGCTGCTCAGTGAATGCCTCAGACAATTGCAGACGAGAGCAACGTGGTAAAGCAGAAAGCAACATGGAGGGACAAGCCCCCATATGGAGCACATCACTGCCATGTAGAGGAAGATGCTGATTACAAAACACTAGTGGTGGGAATTATAGGGTACATCACGATGCAATGTACAATACATGGTTTACAATACAGATATTATCACGATACAGCAGTTCTATGATAATTAATATTCTATAGACAATCCACACCACAATGTCTTCTTGAGATTTCACCAACACTGACAAGTGCAGAATTTCTTACTTTATTTACTGCACAAGAGCCATAAAGGCCAGAGTTTTCCACCGCAATTTTAATCCACGGTGCTGGATGTGCAAAAAGGCCTCTGAGACGATCCAGCACAACAAAGTGGTTGGGATAGTACATAAACATCTGTACTCAGTATGAACTGGAAACTAAATCCTGATGGAACACACAACCAAAGGTGGTTGTGAACAACAGGGCTAAGATCATGCAGACTTCAGCCTCCAGACTTACAAAAATCTGCTGGCTAACCGACCGGACATAGTGGTGGGTGACAAACACCAGAAAAAACAGTGGTCATGGATGTGGCCTTAACTGATGACTGCAATATCAGGAAGGGGCATGAGAATATGGAAGTACCAAGGGCTAAAAGAACATCTTGAGGAGATGTGGAAAGTCAAAGTTCACATGGTCTTCTTGGTAGTTGGGGCACTAAGGGGTATGATCCCCAAACTTGGAGAGGGGCTCCAACAGATTCCAGGAACAACATCTGAAGCTTCAGTCCAGAAGTGTCCAGAAGATACAGCGCAAAACTCTCCTCCTGGGTATCTATGTATAGTTTAGAATGACCCACTTTCTCAGATTGACTGTACACTTTAACATTTAAAAATAATCTGGGCTGTCAGAGCTGGACTGTCACAAAAACAGCTTCTTATCTCCATGAGCATATGTTGAACCAGCTAATCAGGGTATTGACTCACTGCTCATGCTCTCATTGGAGATGATGGATATCCCTGATTTGTTCCAACATCATCTGCTATGTCTTGGGTTTGATTGGCACCCAGCATGCATATTTAGCAATAACTGTCACATTGCCCAATGTTTGCCAGCATGTGTTTGGTGATTTATTTTGCTCCGTACTGATGAGTCATTTATATAAAGATGAGGGACAGAGAGCTGTCCCTTGGCTGACAATATCTTATATTAATGCAGTAAGGATTTTGAAGTAGCGCATCT
Source organism: Gouania willdenowi (assembly GCF_900634775.1). Lineage (NCBI taxonomy): Eukaryota > Metazoa > Chordata > Actinopteri > Blenniiformes > Gobiesocidae > Gouania > Gouania willdenowi. The sequence continues at coordinate 26,946,046 of NC_041058.1, read as the reverse complement.
GCTACTCACAAAGTCTGTGGAAAACCTTGTTTTCTTGTGTACCATGATTGCGTTTCAATAAGTATCTTAGTTATTGTATATAACACTTTATCAGTTCATGGCAGTTACCTGTTATTTCATAATCTAAGGATTTTCCATAAACTACTATAAGATTGTCATCCGTAACAATCTCTATCTAAGATCTCCTTTTTCATCCCAAGGCAATTTTGGTGTTAAATTTCACTGCAGCGGAATTATTAAAAAGTTTTAATGCATTTGAAGGAAGATGAAAATCAACCGAGAAGTGATTAATCTTTTGTACAGCTATGTGCCTGAAAGATAAATGATGCTCTTCATTTTTTCATCACAGTAGAAACGTGACTTTGAGCTACATCTTTTTGGAGGGATTGTCACTCAGTTATTGTCTCATTCATAGCTATGGATCTGGTCTTTGTCAAATATGTATGATTCATTGTGCCACAACAAGGAGAAAAAACAAAAACAATTGGACGTTGTGTCAATAAAATCAATCACTGAAATAAATTACATTGACAATACTTCAATGTTAAAACAGGTTTTGATATAGGTGTTAGTTGAGGTGGCAAAATCTGCTGTATTTGCAAAATTTTAGAGTTCAACCTTAAACATCAATGTCAATCAAAAAGTAATCTTTGTTAGAGGCCAGGCATTCCAAGGTAATCCTACCTCCCTTGCACAGAAAATCACAAAATTTTGCCCAGAGGTTTAGTCCAGATTGTCTCAGCTCAAAAATGGGCCAATAGTTTTGATGGTAGCTCAAAAGTAAACCACCGCAAAAACAAACAAACAAATCAACCATACGTGCAACAGATTTGCAACTTTCATGGAAATGTTTCCCCAATTATGAAGAAACATTTTGTACATTTAAACCTACAGCAATTTGTAAAGTCCATTACTCAATTTCAAAAACTGTAAAACTTGTCAAATCTCCCACAAATGGTGCTCAATTCACACCAAACTTACTACCAGTGGGACTCATTTTCGGTCCTGGAGCTTCATACCTCAGACCGGCCCACTTTAGATCAAAACATATTATAAAAATTATGTTCTAACTTTACATGTTGAGTCTATAATAGCATTCTGTTCTGTAAAGCCTTGTATTTCAGTGTATTGTTCTAAAATGTTTCAATTCAGTGCAGGTAAGGGTTGCGCACATCTCCACCATTAGTCAACACGTCCTTTCCAACAATAGCAGATTCTACACTTATCAATGAAGGCAGTGGTTATAAACCTTTTCTGCTGTACCCCCCTTAGAAAAATAAAAAAAAAACTCTCAGTGCCCCCCATTGTGACAAAATATTAAAAAAAAAAGGGTAAAAAAAAAAATCTTTGCAATCTTTTTTGAAAACAAACGAACAAGTTGGACTTTAATCAAATCTCATAGAAAATAATGTAGAATTTGCAATCACATATTTTAGAACAGTAATAAAGCTCTTTATTAATACATTGCAAAGAAAAAACGTTTTCTATTTTTCATAATTCATTAAATGTATTTTATATCAGCATCACTTACAAGAACTACAATGGATGAACATGAGATCTTTAGGACATGACCGCTACACTAAATTCAGCTATAATAACCTGCTTCATTTATTAAAAACAACATGGCAAATCATATCAAATGCATTAGTTATTAAATATTAATTATGCAAACATATTTAGTTTTAATTCAGATTCTTATTTTTTTTTAAAGCATAATTAAGTAGGGATTCAAGGCTGATGGGCTGTGGGGGTGCAAATGGGAGGGGGGTGTGGAATTGTCCCGGTCCTCCCGATTAGCCACTCCTGGCCTGCTTGCTAAAGTGCCTCTTCAGACTGTCCTAGACAAATGATCAACACATTTGAATTATCAAAAATTTTGCCTACAGTGCATCAAATTGTTTGACTGCAAACAGCATTTTAAACATATACTTGCAAATTATTGTTAAATGCATTTTCAATGTTCATTTAAAAAACAAAAAGCATTTTGAAGTCATTGCAGATGATGTTGGGAAAATATCAGAATGTTGTCTCAAAAAATCCTTTTTATAGCATTTTGAAATTCTATCTCCTGTAAACATTTAGAGTACAGTAAATGTATCAGTTTTTCACTTATGGAGCCAATAAAAAATGTTAAATTACCAACATCTTCATGCTGTCAGGTGCAAATTGTGTATTGTTAGACTTTTGTCATAGTTACTACATTTTTTACAGATGTTTAAAATCTGCCTTCACATGCTGCTGTCTTGCACACAGGTGACTGGCTTAGTCAATTTGTGAAGCTACATGTGACGTTCGCCAAATTAGTGAGATGGAGGATGTTTTTTAGTGTTGAAGTTTGTAAGTTCAAGCCTCATCTCATGCAACATTTTCATATGAGCAATCTAACCAAACCTTTGCCAAATGTCCAGTCCGATTCCAGATGTCCTCAACTGGAAACACAAGACAATATTTGGGGCGGCAGTGGTTTAGTCAGTAGGGACATGGGTTGGGAAACCAGGGGGTCACCGAAACGGAAGTTGCTCTGGTAGCTGGAGTACTGCTGAGGTGCCCCGTGAAGTGCTACAGCAAGGTGCTAAATTTCAAAACTTTGAAAAATCATAACAAATCAACCATATAGCAACAGCTTTTGAATTTTCTTTTTAAATGGCTTGGATGGCTTTTAATCATTTCAGTTTTGATCAGAATTCCAGTTATTTTCTACATTGAAGGTTTGTTCATTAAGTTCTGTAAAATTATAATATCTTTGACCAATTCCAAACTGGCATCCACATACATTTTACATTCTCAGACTAAAGATCCTAAACCATGATAAAGCAAAATTTGAGGAGGATTACATCAAATAGGGGAAGGTAACACCAACATTGATGTCTGAAACAATCAATCTATGATGGAAAAGATGTGGATTAACTATGGGTTTGAATTATGAGCAAAAGTTTTAAACACATGTAATGCAGAGTTTTCTCATGCAAATTAAAGCAGAACTAAGTAACTTGCGCTTAGCGCTCCCCCTAAAGGTCCCTTTTGGTTATGTTAGTGTTGTAAACACTCCGCAGACCCGAGGCAGCGGCTCCTCCCTCCCGCTACAATAAGACGGGCAGCGGGAGGCTTCCAAAACGTACCGGGACAAAATTAAAGCGGTTACCTTCTTAAAAGCCTACATTCTGAGTGAACTCATCATTTAGTAACTCCATAAGTTGACCATTTATATAAGTGAAGTGATCAGCCAGTTGTCTCCCGTCACCCTGCTGCGCAGACACACACACAATTGTTCCTTGGTAATGACGTCACTGGAGCGATGAAGTGATGAAGTGATAAAGTGATCAAAAACCTCCACTGTGCTCAAGTGACTCATCACAGGGGATTGAAGTGATTGCAGTCGCTACAGTTGCACTCAGTGTATGTATTTGGCTCTCGTAAAGCAGTACGTGTTGTCGCGAGAATGAGAACAGAACTGCGAGACTGCCACCAGGTCGGAGGCAGGGAAAGTTGCAAGTACAGTTTTCTGGCCAGAGACAGCAGGGGGGATGAGAGAACCCCCAATCACCCCATAAAAACTTGTAATACCCTAAGAGGGACTATGAGAAACTTAGTTCTGTTTTGACTCAGTGAGATAGATCATTGTCTCTTGTGCCAGGTTTATTTTGGAGTGGGGCTTAATGCCTGTGTCATGATTGGACTGGTAGCTTGAAAGAAAATGCACTGTACTGAAGTGTGACATGTTGGCCTTCAGACACATTCACCAGTGGTTTGCTAGATGAAGCAAGTTTCTAGTACAAGTTGGCAAGGTCAATAACTTGTATGATGACAATATAAGCGCAATGTGTCTTTTACAAGCTATGGATTTGAACTTTCGTACCCTGCAGACCCGTCAAGAGAGTCAATTGAGCCACAGAATTATAGAGGCCATAAAAAGAGGGAGTGAAGGACACAGTAAGGAACAGAGAAGTTTTGAGGATTGCCTGCATGACTGTGAGCCTAATATATTCCTTCGTAGGGGATACATGAGCATAGCTTCCCATCTGTCCCATTATATAAATTGCATCCTCCAAGTGAGAGTGCAAATTGAGAGGGAAATGCCCTAGTCTAGTAAAAGAAAAATCATGTGAACCATGAAAAACTGAGGCTGTGTATTGAGAGGTATCACTCCTTCATGTTTTCCACTCTGCTGCTCCCTCTGATCCTTGACTGTGAAAGTAGAGCAAGGAAAAATCTCCCCGAAACCCTCAATGCCCTATTTAACATTTGCAGAAAGAATGTAAAGATTAAAGAAATGATGTGAATAACTCTAAAAGTAGGCCTTTAAGAGCACAATTGCCAGGAAATCTCTATATGTGGCGTTTACTAAACAGTTTTACATGTTTTTGCTGTATGAATGCTGTGACATTCACCATTTGTCCATAATCAGTCAGGCTTTCACGGAAATTGTAATTAGGGATGTCAAGATGTGGATATTAGTATCTATCAAAAAACACAAAATCTACTAAACAACACTATGCCCTCAAACCAGCACTGCGCCATAAAATCTCGACAACACACCTAGTTTTTAGGGACATGCCAACAGAAATGGATTGTATTTTACATATAAATATTGCATTTATCCATGGTTCAATCACTATAATCTCTCCAAAAGCAGAAAATCTAAAGGGCAGGACTGAACAGTTAAACATTGTTACGGCTTGTGCCGTATTGTGTTTTCTGTGTTGGTGGGAGAGTGAGAGCTCTCCCACAATTTTACATATTTTCCTCATTTAGCAGGTCAGCAGGGATTGGCCAACACACAGAGGAAGCTGATTGGTTCACCCCAGGGGTGGCCCTATAAAAGAATTGTCAAATCTGGAAGCAGATGGAGAGCATTAGTGGTTTGCGTTAGCTCTCCCTTGCTTGCTGTCCACATTGTGTGTATCTGGCTTCGTGCTGTGCAATTTCCCTGGTTTACCAAGTATTTTGAGTTCTGTATTAGTGCGTGTTTACCTGGTTTATCCAGAGTTTTGAATTCTGTATTAGTGCGTGTTTACCTGGTTTATCCAGAGTTTTGAATTCTGTATTAGTGCGTGTTTACCTGGTTTACCCAGCACTTTAAGATAGAACCATACCCGGAATTATTGTTTTATTTGTAAAGAAGCTGTAGGGGTGAGCTGCCATTTTTGTTCCCTTTTTTTAGTGATTTTGTGTTCAGGTTTATGTAGGAGTTTGTTTGTTGTTTTGGCCTTGGTTCACCCTAATGTCGGAGGTGGTGGGAATTGACTGACCGCAGATTATGTAGCGGAGACCTTACGGAGTAGTTATGCATCCACTGGAAATCTGGTGTAAAACGTTGAAAAGACATCCACACGGCCATTTTTAAAAGACGTCCTGTTGACTTTGACGTTCATTCTGCACCCGCCAGAGACGTCGGACCAAAAGTCATTTCAACGTTGGCTTGCTCAGTGGGTTACAACCACGCGTTATCGCCCCAACATCACTTTTTACAGTAACTACCATAACGCAATATTTTTCTAAAGAAATAACGCCGTTACCGTTCCGTTACTTTGCTAGCAGCAGTGTACTTCCTGTTTTACAGTGGCGCTACATATTTTTGTGGGACGCGGTGCCAAACACGGTAAAACAGTAGAAGAGGAAGCATTGTCAGCGTGTTTCTGTTTACATCACATGCGGCAATCATGGCGAGTCAATGCGAGAACAGGACTAGCTTCTCAGAGTGGAAATACATTTTTTTGTCTCCAAAAGATTTATCAATGAAGCTAAACTAACGCTGCGGCTGGATTTTAACGGACTGTGACTGTTATCCAGGGACATATCAGCCAAACTATTGCACGGTATGTTGTTGTAAATAAGAAGTCTGTCGCTACTGCCGACTCTGGCTCGAACATGTAAGGCTGGATGGACAAGCCTTCTCTTGTTAACATTTTGTAAATAACCTCTGAATAAAAAGTTTATGCACCACTAGACAATCGTATCTCTTCTATCAATCTACAAAAATGGCCGAACAGGGTGGAGTTGAACTGAGTGTCACCTCTGCAACCTGGAGAGGGGGCGGGGTATGAAGTGTCTCATTTGCATTTTAAGAGACCGCACCAAAATGAGTTGCTCTCAGAAGCACATCAGAAAAGGGGTAGATAAGGGGCCTGTGGAGCAATAATAATGAGGAATTCAGACCCAAGCATTTACGTATATAGACCACAACTGTATGATTTATATGTAAAAAGGAAGGATTTAAAAGCATGATATGTCTCCTTTAAAACATACTATTACCAAATTATTGTACTGACCTGAAATTGTGTTTATTTATACCTACCTTGTTTGATGAAAAATTATGAACTTATTTGCATTGTGTTTTATGTTCAAAGGTTTTTCACTTTTCTTGTCACTGGAAAGAATAAAAGTAAGAACGAGTGAAATCCTAAGTCTGGTCAAGTCCTTCCTTTTTCAAGTGTGGGAAGCCATGACATTATACATACGTTGACACACACTATTATTGCAATATACAACTACACAAAAATAATTATATTTTAGTTTGCGTATATGCACTCATTTCATAATACAGAGGCAAACTCAATACCTAAAAACAATTCTTTAAAAAAAAACTAATTTCTTTAAAAAAAATTTTAAAAAATTTCAATATTTTGCTGTTCCCGTGGTTGTGCAGGCGGGAATTATAAGACCGTGAAAAAATACCAAGATGGCGCCGCGGATGGTTGCCTCGGTACTGCGCTCTTTCGTAGTTGTTGCGTTTTTCTTCTTTTTTGTAGTTTCTTGCTCCCCTTCTCTGGTCTCTTTCACCAGAGAAGAACTAATAAACGTTGGACAGTCCTCTGCTGATCTTTTTTCACCAGTTCTCATTGAACCAGAAAGTTATGCGGAGATTCTCACCGGAGGAGCAGCAGCTCTCTATGGAATTTGCAGGAGACGCCGCAGACGCAGACGGGGTAAACGAGCAGGCGCGCTCGTCAAACTGAGGCAGCGGGGATTACGCACTGCGCTTCCATCCATTCACCTGGTGAATGTCCGCTCTCTGGCAAATAAAATGGATGAACTGCTGCTCCTAAACACCAGAAACTCGGACTTTTGCAGATCCGCCGCCCTGTGTTTTACTGAAACCTGGCTCAGTGAACTCATCCCGGACAGCTCTTTACATCTACCGGACTTTCAGCTCCTCAGAGCGGACCGCGTAAAAGAGCTCTCTGGGAAGACGAGGGGAGGCGGACTATGCTTTTACATTAATCAAGGTTGGTGTACAGATGTCACAGTGTTGAAGCAGACGTGTAGCCTTAATCTGGAGAGTTTTTTCATAAACTGTAAACCGTTTTATTCTCCGCGGGAGTTCTCCTCGTTTGTTATGGTCGGTGTTTACATCCCACCTCAGGCTTGCGTAACAGAGGCGTTACGGCACCTGGTCGACCAGATAGCAGACGTGGAGAAAAAACATCCAGACTCTTTGCTTATCATTCTCGGGGATTTTAACAGAGCAAATCTAACCCACGAACTCCCTGAATACAGACAACATATAAAGTGCCCCACCAGAGGTGCTAACACACTGCTACACTGCTACACTGCAATAAGGGATTCATATCACTCTGTTCCCCGTGCAGCTTTGGGGCTCTCTGATCACTGTCTGATTCACCTCATCCCGACCTACAGGCAGAAGTTTAAATCTGCTAAACCTGTAGTAAGGACTGTAAAGAGGTGGACAGAGGAGTCAAAGCAGGAGTTACAGGACTGCTTTGACTGCACTGATTGGAGTGTTTTTGAAGCTGCATCAGACAACCTAGATGAACTGACTGACACTGTGACATCTTACATCAGCTTCTGTGAGGACATGTGTGTGCAGACCAAGACTTTCTGCACATACAACAACAACAAACCCTGGTTCACACCTCAACTTAGGATGCTGCGTCAGGCTAAGGAGGAAGCCTACAGGAGTGGGGACAGGGACTTGATCAGGCAGGCCAAGTACACACTAACCAAGGAGATCAGAGTAGCCAAGAGGTGCTACACTGAGAAGCTAAAACAAAGCTTCTCAAACAAAGTCCCTTCAGAAGTGTGGAAAGGCCTGCGTGAGGTGACCAACTACAGGAAACCCTCCCCCCACCCTGCAGGTAACAATAGACTGGCTGAAGACCTGAATAGCTTTTACTGCAGGTTTTCACACCCACCCCCGAGCTCATTAGCATCAGCCCATCACCTGGACTCTGCCCTTCCTGCTCCCCCCACTTACCCCCTACCTCACCCTCTGACCACCCACCTGCCCTGAAGATCAATGAAAGAGATGTGTGCCAGCTATTCAAGAGACAAAAGATCAAAAAGGCTCCAGGACCAGACGGAGTATCTCCCCTCCTGCCTGAAAGCCTGTGCTGAGCAGCTGGCCCCCATCTTCACACAGATCTTCAATACATCACTGGAGCTGTGTGAAGTACCTTCCTGCTTCAAAAGCTCCAGCATCATCCCAGTCCCAAAGAAACCTGCCATCACAGGACTCAATGACTATCGACCCATTGCCCTGACGTCCGTAGTCATGAAGTCTTTTGAGAGGCTGGTATTGAGCCACCTGAAGGACATCACAAGACCCCTGCTGGACCCTCTGCAGTTTGCCTATCGGGCAAACAGGTCGGTCGAGGATGCAGTCAACATGGGACTGAACTACATTCTGCATCACCTCGACTCCCCAGGGACCTACGCTAGGATTCTGTTTGTAGATTTCAGCTCTGCGTTCAACACCATCATCCCGGACATCCTTCACCAGAAACTCACCCAGCTCACAGTGCCGGCCTCCACCTGTCAGTGGATCGCCAACTTCCTGACTGACAGGAAGCAGCAAGTAAGGCTGGGAGGCATCACATCTAGCACCCGGTCACTCAGCACTGGCGCCCCTCAGGGGTGTGTTCTCTCCCCACTTCTATTCTCCCTCTACACCAATGACTGCACCTCAGGGGACCCCTCTGTGAAACTCCTGAAGTTTGCAGACGACACCACCGTCATCGGTCTCATTAGGGATGGGGACGAGTCTGCCTTCAGACGGGAGGTGGAACAGCTGGCTCTCTGGTGCAGTCAGAACCATCTGGAACTGAACCCACTCAAGACTGTGGAGATGACAGTGGACTTCAGGAGAAATCCCCCCCCACTCACCCCCCTTACCATTCTGAACAGCAAAGTGGCTACCGTGGACTCCTTCAGGTTCCTGGGATCCACAATCTCACAGGACCTGAAGTGGACCTCCCACATAGACTCAACCAGGAAAAAGGCACAGCAGAGGATGTACTTCCTGCGACAGCTGAGGAAGTTCAACCTGCCCCAGGAGCTGCTGATAATGTTCTACACCTCCATCATTCAGTCTGTTCTGTGCACCTCCATCACTGTCTGGTTTGGATCTACAACCAAACTAGACAGACACAGACTACAAAGGATAGTCAGGACTGCAGAAAAGATCATTGGTGTTGATCTGCCCTCCATCCAAGACTTATACCTGTCCAGGGTCAGGAAACGGGCAGGTAGCATCACTGCAGACCCCTCACACCCTGCACACAATCTGTTTAAACTCCTCCCCTCCGGCAGACGCTACAGATCACTGTACGCCAAAACTACCCGCCATAAAAACAGTTTCTTCCCCCAGGCTGTCACTCTGATCAACACTAAACAGTCAAAGAGTGTCAGACCTGGTTCTGTGAAATAACCATGGAACTAAACATAACAACCCTGGATCAACCTGTCACTGCGAAATGTTCATGGGCATAATTTTTTCATTTAAATGTTCACCTATTTGCACTACTCATCGATGCACTACTGCACTATTATCTTATTATTATTATTATAGTATTTTTATTTTATTTCATTATTATTATTATTATTATTATTATTATTATTATTATTATTATTATTATTATTATTATTATTATTATTATTATTATTATTATTATTATTATTATTATTATTACTATTATTATTATCTTGTTATTTTTATTTAGTTTGCACATATTAGTCTAACTACTCTTATATTTATGTTTATACTTCTTTTTTCATTTATTTTTCTTTATTTTATTTACTTTTCTTTATTCTAGTTGATTGTTATTATTTAATGTTACACTACCTGAGAGAGCACAGGTCACCAAGGGAAAATTCCTCGTGTGTATTCATTCACCCCTGGCCAATAAAGTTGATTCTGATTCTGATTCTGATTCTGATATAACATCGAAACCAAAACATGCTGAATGGGGCTCAGAGAGAGAGAGAACACAAGCAGAACGTTCATACAGAACTGCAACCACAGTGAACCACATCATAAGAAAACAAAAAGAAAACTACCTCGCCTATTGGTTGATTGATGTCCGCAGCAATGGCAGGTAGGAGCCAACACAGGCGACCCCTCTTAAAATCAGGAGATTGTTTTATAGCTGATTGATGTGCTTAGATAATGTGGCAGGAAGTAACACTGTCAATGTCATTTTCTTTTTGCAGTGGAAAACCTGACTTGATAGCATGTGAAGTGTATCAAAGTATTTAACATCTTGATATTATAAGGTTTATACTCTTTTGAACAAAGGTTAGCTGTTTTCAATACATCACAGCAAAGAGCTTAGAGGCCTTCATTTTTGAGTCAGTGTACCATTGAGATATATTCAAACTTGGGGGTCAAACAACAAGCTCCCTGTTTCACTGAGAGATATGACCCAGTAGGATGACCTTACTCTTGTCTATATAGGCACTTGCTTGCTGGGAAATGTTTTAGAGTTTGCAGAGATTGCCGTGTTTGCAATGATCTGGCCAGCAGCTCTCAGCAGGTTTTGACACCCTGTTTTTGGACTCCGATTGTACAATAAATGTCATAATATTTGCAAATCAGTTGTCCCGAAGATTTCTTCTACACCACCTTTTTTGTCATCACCATCCACACCACCAAATGCAACATTTTTGGCGCTGCGTGCAGGGTCCGAAGTTTCCAGCTCTACCCATCTTCTAAATAACGGTGAGTGTCTCCTCATGACGATGAGGACTTGGAGGTTTGCCTCTGTGTCGGGGGATGTGTCTGCACGAATGAAACATCTGCACGGGGGAAAGATGTGTGTGTGTGTTGACAGTGTGTGAAAGTGTCTTCATCTAAATTTAATGTTATGTTGTTGAAGTACGAATGGAAAAAGAGTAACATGAGACATAGAATTGATCTCTGGAGAAACGGATTAATACTTTGGTAACAATGTAACTAACTGGTAGGATGAGTTTATTTGAGAAATGAAGAGATAATATACATTTTAGGGTTAGGCATATTGGGATTTGGCATACATCCATGCAAGGTATATATCCTGTAAGACATTGAAGCAGGTATGTCACGTAACAATTATGGCCTATAGTTTACCTGGATTGTAATGGAAGAAATGGAATATGAGATAACAAAAGACTAAACTGGTAGGATAGATTACATTCCAGAGGGGCAGTGTTATATTTGGCATCGTACACCAACACGCGCGGCTCCTTAGATACTGTACTGGTATTTGAAGGAAGTGGTACATCAGTTGACCATGTCCATCTGGTGGAATAACTAGAAAACTACCTGTTTGCGGGTTTGATTGTCGTTGACATTGCGAGAGGGTTTGGAGTTAGCCAAGGAATTGTTCATCATCAAATTGCTGATCCACCAATTGGCAAAAATAATTACAACAAATGTGAAAATAGCAGTGTTGCATCTTGTGGTGTGGATGGTGATGACAAAAAAGGTGGTGTAGAAAAAGTATTTGGGACAAGTGATTTGTAAATAATAGGCAGTTTATTAATACAATCAATGTCCTAAACAAGTAACAAAAAAATGAGACCTGCTGAGAGCTGCGGCACGGTCGACGCAAAACTCTGAGCTCTTTCGAGGAAGACCAACCGAACATATCTTCTCGAATTATCGCTTTAACATTCGCTCATCACCATATAAGAAATCAACTTAGTTCTGGGCACCAACATAAGGAAAACAATCTATTAATCAAATAGGAACTTGGACTGGAATACGAGCCTGTCTAACACCAGCAGATACAGTGTACACAAACTTAAAGAATGCACGTCATACATCTGGTATCCTGTTTACAGAATCATCTGCACACTAAAGATCTTCCATATAGGTCTCTGAAACTGTGCACATTTTGTAACAGGGTTGGATGAAGATTGTCCTCCCTAATGGAGCTACACCTCATTTTTGGCTAAACTTCACATATCCAGAGCCTTAAAATTTACTGCGCAAAGGTGGAAATAATAAGCACAGAGTCGGAAAGATAATGTTGTTCCAACATTATCATAACACTCCCAAATTCTTGTGGAAACCTCACCCTTTTGTTCATACACATTAGGTCACTCATGCATTTGGCTAGAGTCAATTCTTTAATTAAAAGGAGTATAAACCTTTTAATATCAAATGGTAAATACTTTAATACACTTCAGCAGTAAATATAATACTGATTGAAAACTATATAAAAGGGGGTATGCAAGAGAAGAGAGAGAGAGAAAATAGATTAGTCGTAATGATATTTCTGTAAAAACAGAAATGAATGATTGCTATTTTGGGGTATGATTGCTGTCAGAGGAGTTGCACATGATTTGTGACAGAATATCTATAATGCTTTTCCAGAAGTATTAGACAAGTGTGCAGTGCCAGAGTGCATGAATGTAACTATCTGTGCAATTTTGTGAACAGTGTGAATTGTTTCTTTTTTTTGTATTTTTTGTCCAGTTATGTGTGTTCTATGAATGGTTTTACTATTAGTGTGATTAATATGGTGACCGTTTCCACAGAAGTATACTTCCAAGTTTCCCAAAATGCATTTCAAATAGGGCTGGGTGATATGTCTTAAATATGTATCGCGATACAAGTGTTTCATATCAGTCGATATTGATAATTATTGAATGAATTTTTTCAACCTATTCAAAATGAGGACCAGAAGAAAAATGTAATCTTTAAAATTTAAAAAGAGGTCAACAAAATTATGGGAATGAACTAAAAAACTCAAATCAAAATTAAACTATTCAATGTACAAAAATGGAAATCAAATAAATGCTTAATCAAACAAAATGTGCAACACATTTTATAAATAATCAGTGCACACCTGAGCTAGAACTAACATCTCCAGAAATGGACAGGTATGTATTAATCAGAATCAGAATCAGAATCAGAATCAACTTTATTGGCCAGGGGTGAATGAATACACACGAGGAATTTCTTTTGATGACCTGTGCTCTCTCAGGTAGTGTAACATTAAATAATAACAATCAACTAGAATAAAGAAAAATAAATAAATAAAAAAAAAGAAGTATAAACATAAATATAAGAGTAGTTAGACTAATATGTGCAAACTAAATAAAAATAACAGATAATAATAATAATAATAATAATAATAATAATAATAATAATAATAATAATAATAACAATAATAATAATAATAATAATAATAATAATAATAATAATAATAATGAAATAAAAAAAAAATACAATAATAATAATAATAATAAGATAATAGTGCAGTAGTGCATTGATGAGTAGTGCAGGTGAACATTTAAATGAAAAAATTATGTCCATGAACATTTTGCAGTGACAGGATTGTTCCAGGGTTGATATGTTTAGTTCCAGGTTATTTCACAGTAACAGAAACAGGTCTGACACTCTTTGACTGTATAGTGTTGATCAGAGTGACAGCCTGGGGGAAGAAACTGTTTTTATGGCGGGTAGTTTTGGCGTACAGTGATCTGTAGCGTCTGCCGGAGGGGAGGAGTTTGTGTGCAGGGTGTGAGGGGTCTGCAGTGATGCTACCTGCCCGTTTCCTGACCCTGGACAGGTATAAGTCTTGGATGGAGGGCAGATCAACACCAATGATCTTTTCTGCAGTCCTGATTATCCTTTGTAGTCTGTGTCTGTCTAGTTTGGTTGTAGATCCAAACCAGACAGTGATGGAGGTGCACAGAACAGACTGAATGATGGAGGTGTAGAACATTATCAGCAGCTCCTGGGGCAGGTTGAACTTCCTCAGCTGACGCAGGAAGTACATCCTCTGCTGTGCCTTTTTCCTGGTTGAGTCTATGTGGGAGGTCCACTTCAGGTCCTGTGAGATTGTGGATCCCAGGAACCTGAAGGAGTCCACGGTAGCCACTTTGCTATTCAGAATGGTAAGGGGGGTGAGTGGGGGGGGATTTCTCCTGAAGTCCACTGTCATCTCCACAGTCTTGAGCGGGTTCAGTTCCAGATGGTTCTGACTGCTCCAGAGGGCCAGCTGTTCCACCTCCCGTCTGAAGGCAGACTCGTCCCCATCCCTGATGAGACCGATGACGGTGGTGTCGTCTGCAAACTTCAGGAGTTTCACAGAGGGGTCCCCTGAGGTGCAGTCATTGGTGTAGAGGGAGAATAGAAGTGGGGAGAGAACACACCACTGAGGGGCGCCAGTGCTGAGTGACCGGGTGCTGGATGTGATGCCTCCCAGCCTTACTTGCTGCTTCCTGTCAGACAGGAAGTTGGCGATCCACTGACAGGTGGAGGCCGGCACTGTGAGCTCGGTGAGTTTCTGGTGAAGGATGTCCGGGATGATGGTGTTGAACGCAGAGCTGAAATCCAAAAACAGGATCCTCGCGTAGGTCCCTGGGGAGTCGAGGTGATGCAGGATGTAGTTCAGTCCCATGTTGACTGCATCCTCGACCGACCTGTTTGCCCGATAGGCAAACTGCAGGGGGTCCAGCAGGGGTCCTGTGATGTCCTTCAGGTGGCTCAATACCAGCCTCTCAAAGGACTTCATGACTACGGACGTCAGGGCAATGGGTCGATAGTCATTAAGTCCTGTGATGGCAGGTTTCTTTGGGACTGGGATGATGCTGGAGCTTTTGAAGCAGGACGGTACTTCACACAGCTCCAGTGATGTTTTGAAGATCTGTGTGAAAATGGGGGCCAGCTGCTCAGCACAGGCTTTTAGGCAGGAGGGGAGATACTCCGTCTGGTCCTGGAGCCTTTTTGATCTTTTGTTTCTTGAATAGCTGGCACACATCTCTTTCATTGATCTTCAGGGCAGGTGGGGGTCAGAGGGTGAGGTAGGGGGGGAAGTGGGGGGAGCAGGAAGGGCAGAGTCCAGGTGATGGGCTGATGCTAATGAGCTCGGGGGTGGGTGAGAAAACCTGCAGTAAAAGCTATTCAGGTCTTCAGCCAGTCTATTGTTACCTGCTGGGTGGGGGGAGGGTTTCCTGTAGTTGGTCACCTCACGCAGGCCTTTCCACACTTCTGAAGGGACTTTGTTTGAGAAGCTTTGTTTTAGCTTCTCAGTGTAGCACCTCTTGGCTACTCTGATCTCCTTGGTTAGTGTGTACTTGGCCTGCCTGAACAGGTCCCTGTCCCCACTCCTGTAGGCTTCCTCCTTAGCCTGACGCAGCATCCTAAGTTGAGGTGTGAACCAGGGTTTGTTGTTGTTGTATGTGCAGAAAGTCTTGGTCTGCACACGCATGTCCTCACAGAAGCTGATGTAAGATGTCACAGTGTCAGTCAGTTCATCTAGGTTGCCCCAAAGCTGCACGGGGAACAGAGTGATATGAATCCCTTATTACAGTGTAGCAGTGGTCCAGTGTGTTAGCACCCCTGGTGGGGCACTTTATATGCTGTCTGTATTTAGGGAGTTTGTGGGTTAGATTTGCTCTGTTAAAATCCCCGAGAATGATAAGCAAAGAGTCTGGATGTTTTTTCTCCACGTCTGCTATCTGGTCGACCAGGTGCCGTAACGCCTCTGTTACGCAAGCCTGAGGTGGGATGTAAACACCGACCATAACAAACGAGGAGAACTCCCGCGGAGAATAAAACGGTTTACAGTTTATGAAAAAACTCTCCAGATTAGGGCTACACGTCTGCTTCAACACTGTGACATCTATACACCAACCTTGGTTAATGTAAAAGCATATTCCGCCGCCCCTCGTCTTCCCACAGAGCTCTTTTACACGGTCCGCTCTGAGGAGTTGAAAGTCCGGTAGATGTAAAGAGCTGTCCGGGATGAGTTCACTGAGCCAGGTTTCAGTAAAACACAGGGCGGCGGATCTGCAAAAGTCTGAGTTTCTAGTGTTTAGGAGCAGCAGTTCATCCATTTTATTTGCCAGAGAGCGGACATTCACCAGGTGAATGGATGGAAGCGCAGTGCGTAATCCCTGCTGCCTCAGTTTTACGAGCGCGCCTGCTTGTTTACCCCGTCTGCGTCTGCGGCGTCTCCTGCAAATTCCATAGAGAGCTGCTGCTCCTCCGGTGAGAATCTCCGCATAACTTTCTGGTTCAATGAGAACTGGTGAAAAAAGATCAGCAGAGGACTGTCCAACGTTTATTAGTTCTTCTCTGGTGAAAGAGACCAGAGAAGGGGAGCAAGAAACTACAAAGAAGAGCAAAAACGCAACAACTACGAGAGAGCGCAGTACCGAGGCAACCATCCGCGGCGCCATCTTGGTAATGGAAATATTAAGAAAAAAATATGGGGAGAATTTTTACATTTATTTCCTCATTTATAATGAAATTATTTTCTAACAAAAAAAAAAAAAAAAAGCACACGAGAAAGAAAAATAACTCAAATAGTGTTTTTACTGTTCAACATAAACCACTGCTGTTGAATCTTGTTTATTTTATATCTGAAAATGAATTACATGAAGTTATGGTTGATAAATATCTCTCTGATTTCATCTAATTAAACAAGCTCAGGATTGATTTAATCATGAATTACTGAGAGCAGTACTAACAGGATATTGTGGTATAATAATTAGGCCATACCAGCCTGTCATTGCCCTATCTCATTAGATCTCTAAAGTTAAGCAGGTCTGGGCCTGGGTAGTAGGTGGATGGGAGACCACTGAGAATTCCAGGTCTCACAGTGGGGGACAGTCACCTCAGTGGTATCTGTTGTGTCTTTGTGCAAGACACTTCACCCACAATGCCCAGTATGAATGTAGTGTGTGAGTGAGTGTTGGTGGTGGTCGGAGGGGCCAATAGTGCACCATGGCAGCCTCGCCTCCGTCAGTCTGCCCCAGGGCAGCTGTGGCTACAATAGTAGCTTACCACCACTAAGTGTGGAGTGAAAGAATAATCCCTTAATTCTGTAAAGCCCTTTGAGTGTCTATAATAAATCACTATTTAAAGTCCAATGCATTATTATTGTTATTATTAATAGTTACATTACTGTCTAACTGGGCCAGCTTTGTCTGTGAACACGTGAAATATCAATAAATGAAATGATTTCACACAGTGTGTGACATGTTAGCTTTTATCCTTCCATACAAGTGTTAAATCTTACCATACGTTTATTTGTGGCCATTTGTGTTTTGATGACAGTAAGCCATGTACTTATTACTTGGTCATTAGCTCTTAGCCCAGTCCATGTGTCGGTGGGTTAGCTTAGCTTAGACCTCTGAGATGGCACATGGTATGTCACAATACATTGACTTCATTACCCGTCTTTTATACCCCATTTCTCATGTAAAGTATTACTGCTGCACTCTAAACTCTATACACACAATGGATGTTTAAAAATGGTTTGTGCTCTGTCCATTTACATTCATTTATTGAAATATCGGACATTTGACAAAGCCATTGCTTAGACCTCTAAAAAAACTGTGTACAATTCCAGTAATAAGTTGTCTGATTGAATAGGAAATGAAACGCTTTGACAATTTTAATTGGTAATAAAGCATTAAGGTTTCATTGTTAGTTTTGTGGGTTTTTTTTTCTTTTGGTAAATAAAGCAATGCAAGCCTTTTAAAAAATGTTGCAATGTTTGAGTTCATGATCTGCCATTTTGCGTGTGTAATAATAGCTGTGTTCCGTGTATCCATAACAACATGATCAGCCAGATCCACACAAGTGTAAAGAAAAAATGGTATTAGGTTTTTCATTGAGTCATTCACAGTTTTACTTCACCTGCACTGTGCACTAACATGGCATGACAAACAAACCAGCTGCTATGATGGGCAGAACGCTAACTGCCATGAATAAGCCTTCATCATGTGTGTTTGGCAGGTAGACCAGTGGATCCAGAATGCAGAGGTCAGCCTACCCAGAGGGCTGAGTGCGTGAGCTAGAACAGTACAGCAGGATTAACTATATTATTGTTACTGGGCTCCAGGCTACAGTTTTTCTCAGTCACTTTGGTACATTTATCAAATCATCCTCAACATTTGCACAACAGTAAGTGTATTTTTCATTTACAAAAAGCAAAATATCGATTCCTTGGAAAAGCCAGTCTCTCTTCGTTCACCTCTCAAAAGTAAAAATCTCTCATGAAAATGTCTTTGTGCCATAGTGTTATGATAAGACAGCCAAAATGCTTAGTCATGTTGTCATTTTAACAGTATACTCTGCAGGGGTGTTAGGATGTAAACCATGGCTGACGTTTTGATGTATATTGTAAGTTACACCTTAGTGTATGAGGGAGATTGGCAAGTGACCGGACAAGATTCACATTTACTCTTTTACTGTTTGATGCCAGACCATGTCATTGTAACTCAGAAAGGAGAAGACAGCACTGCATAGCACAAACAAACATATAATATAGTGCGCTGTCTGAATAATTGAGGACACAGTTGTGCTTCCAACATTTGGCTGCACCCTTCGACCAGTCTTGGCCTTTGTAAGCCCATGATTGAGAATGTAACTCTTATCTCTTCAGGAACATCTATATCTGCCACAAAGCCTCACTCCCCTTCCTCTTCTTTTTTCTGACTGATGACTCCATCGTTGTCCTCATTGTGTTGTGCTCCGACCATATATGCTAGATGCATCTTTGAGATATTTCAGAAAACCGCTCGATCACTAGTTGATCTAATGCTTCACACTTTTAGCTCTGTTAGAGGAAGATTTACATGGGAGCAACTTACCACGAGCTCAGGACAGGAAATGTATAGAATGTAATTGGACATGTATAGAAATATGCTTGACATATTTTGATAACTTGTTCCATTTTGAATGGTAGAATATATTAGAATATACTTTATTGGTCATTGTGCATTTAACCCATCCCTGAGGATGCAGTGGGGAGCAGTTAGGGTTAAGGGACTTGCTCAACATCCCACAGTGATTGTCCAAGTTAAATTCGAACTGCCACCAATGCCCCGCTAGGCCATCACTGCCCCAAATGCATGTAAAGACTTATGCAATGAAATAATGCCTAAATGTTGTGGGAGTGAGACTATTTAACAGAGACTAAGAAATAACACATTTTGATCAACTCGACATAAGCAAGTGAAAATGTAGGGAACAGCAAATAAATGTACACAAGATACAACCTCCTGCATCTGACTTAGCAAAACAACAAGGAATTTGTTTGTGTCCCAATACCGAACATACACAACAGAGCTACATCATCAACAGAGACCCTTCCCAAACTAAAACTGCATTTGAAGCAGAACCCTACTGTAAATAGTAAATACTGTAGATATTATGAATTGAAGAGATGGATGAATGGATTAACTCATTGAGGCATTTTATCATAAAAGCCACAGTGCTTGAGAATCAATGTTGACCTAACAAACGTCCCAAAATACTACTATCAACCCTTTCCATTGAGACATAGTTGAAAACTGAAAATTAAAGGCAGAATAATTAATACAGCACTTATTACGGAATTAATTTGCCCCTTAATGTCGATTACATTTATGATGTGGACTCAAATTTAAAAAGTATAATTAGATCAAACATATACAGGGTGTAACGAAATGGTTCCTCAAACAAATATTTGTATGAAGCTATGAGCAATCAAATGTTTCTGGAAAGGATAATGATGTATTGTAGTCTACCTAATTACATTTAGCAATTTATTTAATGACCTATATTATTTACAAAAACAAAAAAGATAGTCTCTGCTCCTGTTGTAAAAGTTAAAATTCAGATAAACAATAAATGATGTAGAAAGATGCACAAAAGAGCATTGTTAGCAGCAGTCAATAGTTCAAAGTATCGTTCTAATGAAATAAATCCAATGTCAGTGCAATGAGCATTTCAGAATGACTGACATTTCCCTCATGGAAACTGTTTTGAAGTGTCACTCCAGCCTGAGGGCAGAGAGAGAAACGGCCAATGAACAGGATGGGTGGAGTCTCCAACCCTAGCTGCTGGCTCCTTAATGTGCTGGTGTACATGGTTGTGTGACCTGTTAATTTGGCAGAATTTACTACTCTCTACATTGCCTTTATCTATCCATCCCAACCCTATCCCAGCTAGTGAGCTACAGTGACATTGACTGATGGATACCATACATAAAAGTACATCAAATACTTTGGATAATATATGGTGCAGTTTTTGTATTTTCTTTACAAATGATTATAAAACAGCTGCATAGTTTGATAATATTGGGGCTGAAAGCTGAAAGCTCCAAACTGCTTTAAACGGTTCAGTATATTTTAGCGTAGATTTATCTAAAGTATGTAACTGTCCTATAAATGATATAAACAGGATGGTCTATTTTACCAGGCTGCATTTCTGAGCTTGAAATTTTGAACAGCAAATATTTAACATGCAACCCTGAGCAAATTAGAATTTCTGGCTCTCATCCTCTCCACTTCCTCCACCCACCCATCCTGTCCTCCCACCACATGCTTCCAAAAGGGATCTCTGAATCTCAGCTCCAGACCATTACACTCGCATCCACTCTCATAGCAGCTCTCTTTGCTTTGTATACACACACACACACACACACACACACGCACACACGCACACACGCACACACGCACACACGCACACACACACACACACACACACACACACACACACACACACACACACACACACACACGCAGATTTATTTTTACTTACATGTAAGAGGCTGAAAACTGGATGATGTTAATATATGCTGATATTGTGCAGAAAGTGAGGCGCGATTCTCCCCAAACCTAAGCAGGATTTTTTTTTTTTTTACTATTGCACAAAATAAATGCTGCTCCTGGCACAAAGACACATAATCCACAAAAAAAGAAAAAAGAAAAAACTGTGTTTACTCATTCAGATATGTATAATTTAATATCCTAGCTTTGTGATTTACTTAAAAAGTGGCCTTTTTTGGTCCAACTGTAAAACCATTTTACCCTTTATGTATCGTTTTTTTTTTTTGTTGTTGTTTAGATTTCTTAAATACTTTTTGATATCCTATCGAATTAGGTCATGACAGAATGATAATATTCTGCTTCAAGTTCCTGTCAAACTCTCAAAATACACAATAATAGATTGGTAAAACAACCCGTCCCCTCAAGAATATATTGCACATCAAACCCTGTCACTGATTTAATTAGAATATCCCTTCCAGTGTAGGATGACATGTAATTTCAAGGTAAGCTTGACATTGCAGTTCTTGCTGTTCTACTCCATCTATGTAAGCATCAACAGACTAACTGTAATGTAAACCTCTTTCAGAAAATTATCCTCACAAATTTAATTTGAAGTTTCTGTGCCACCACCAACACAACTTATACTTTTCATAAAGTACATCATGTATAATAACCAAGTTAACAGTACAAATATGTTTTTGGTGGACTTTTATCATAAACCAAGGACTTTTGTGACAAATTGTCTGTAAATATAATTTAAAAAGCAGAAAATACTGTATATCTGTATTGCAAAATAAAGTCAAATCAGCATCCATTGATTTCATTTTAGCTCATATATGCTAGTTCAGACACAGACAACTGGCGGCCCAGGGGCCACATGCAGTCCACGGTCTAATTTTATGCTGCCCCCGAAAATGTAAAACATAAACGTACAAAATGACAAAAAAAATACACAAAACAAAAGCAAGAATATTTTAAAAAAAAAATACAAAGAGTTACAACATTGCAGGAAAATACAGTACATTACAATAGAAAAACAGAGAAAATACTCAAAACACAAAACTACAACAAAAATGAACAAAACAAAGGCAGTAATACACAAAACTACAACAAAAATGAACAAAACAAAGGCAGTAATACACAAAATTACTGAGAAAATGTATACAAATATAAAAGTACACCACAAGACAAGAAAAATTATAAATCAAGAAAAATGTATTTTAATAACTTATTACAAAGCAGTTTTGGAGCCTACTTATGCGTATTCATGAGTAGGCGTGTCTGTAGACGCTGACTTCATGCCTCGCTCTAGCGAGGGAGATCAGTGATCACCAAAGCAATTTTTTTTTTTGCTATCCATACACTGTTGTTATTGTTTTCAGTCAAAAGACTGTGCTTTACAGTAAAACACATGGATATTTAAGCGGCTATCGTGATTGTGAGTCCGTCTCAGCACTTCAGGTGGTGCGTGTGCTTCAGCTGCAGCTGCTGTTGCTTCAAATACCAGAGTGTTAAGCTGCTAAGTCACTTTCTTCTCCTCATCTCTATAAACTACAGGAATAGTGTGTTTACGGTGATAATCATTTGTTTTGTCCAACCGCTGCGTCGCTTCGTGTCACAAACACGTCAGTCAAGTCAAAGGTGATGCGAGGCGATATAACGGATACTAAAAATTAAATGGCTCAACGTATTGAAAAACTGCTTGCGTAGGCGTGGCTTGTAGGGGGTGTTGCTTGTACTGTACCCACGGCTGCAGTTGGATATGCTTGCATTTGGTACGTACACTGGCAGCAGGCACTTCCGAGAGCGGGTGGTTCAGACTTTTGTGATGTCACAAAAGTCTGACTGCTCATTTTTCAGAAGAGAGCAGAGCAGCAGCTCAGAGAGCAGAATTAGTGAGGATTGCAGAGATGCAGGAAGGAAGCCCAATAATACTTTGGGGGTGTTTTTGATAAGGAATTAATATTGTAACAAGGCTAAAAGCTCTAAAAAGTTGATTTAGCATGATATAGGCTCTTTAAGATATGAGACAGTCAAACATCACTGTGAACAGATTGATTTGACATCTCAGCCGCACACTGCATTGTGGTCCGAATGGTCCGAATGCTGTTTGTGGATTTTATCTCCGCCTTTAATACCATAATCCCACAGCATCAACAAACTGGGCCCACTTGGACTGAACACTCCCCTGCAAAATTTGACTTTTTAACACACCGGCCTCAATTTGTACGGGGAGGGAATAAAGCCTGGTTTAAGGTTCAGCGTCAAGACCTACACCAGGGTAATGCCGTCAATGTGACGCGGAGATTGGCCCTTTTACTTCTGCATGGAGGGAACGCCTCGCTATGTGATTGGCCGCGCCTGCCGCTAGGAGGTTGTGGCTGTGTGTTGTTGTTACAAATGAGCATTAAAAAAGCCTTGTTTATCTTAGGGTCACAGAAAAATATGTTTTGTTTTTTAAGCATCTTAAAATGTAATTTATTTCTGGATTATTACTTATCTACTGTACCTAACCATGTGTGTTTTGTTGGCCACAAACATTAAAACAATGGTTTCAAAACGTGCACTTTATTATTCAATATAAACATATAGGAAACTCGTAAACAAAGTACGGTAAAATGTGTATCGAGCGGACTGTCAACTGCTCCGGTCAACAGTCACACCGGGGGTGAAGGGACACCGACCCCGCCATAGAGCGGAGAGTGAGCCTAACTGGGTCCAAGGCCGTGGGGAGTTGGAGAGGGATTATGCTTTAAAGATTGCTTTAAATATAACGTCATGTCTGCTCCTCTGGCCTCCACAGCATGTCAGTCACTGTTACTGTTAATGAAACACACACAAACACACTATAGGTACAGAGACGAGGCAGAGTAGCAATAACAACAGTAAACACACACCTTTTGTCTGTGATTGACTCCGTTTGGCGGTGCTTCACATGCTGCAGCCATGAACAAAAATAAATGAACTCTGGCACTTTTAGGGTGTACTCACACTGGCAACCAGGGTGTGAATTGTACTGCAGGGGGAGTAACGGCCCGATGGTCCTGCTAGAAGAGTTGGGCCAAACAGTGTGCCGGACATGGTGGGCCGCGCATGCACACACACAACTTGACTCTACCGGCGCGCAAAATGTGATGACGTTGGTACCGCGCAACGCTTTACCGCACATAAACATCCTCTTTATACAAAACAATCTTAAATTAGTGGTGACTCAAGTAAATCACCTTTTGCATTATAACAATCTGTTCTTGAAACATATATAAACTTTCCTTCAGTCTCTAAATTATTGAAATAATGAAAAACATCTCCTAGAAAATAAAATTGCGAATATTAAATAATCATTTAATGTACATTTCAATAAATAAGTGCATCCCATGGTCTCATGTTGACTCTGAGCTTTATTCTGTCTGTTGTGTGTGGAAGTGATGGGTATTGACCAGATGTGTGTGTGAATGCAGTACGGGGGTGCATTTACTCCACCTCCTGGTCCTAGTGCCTGCCGTCCGATAGAGCCTGTTCCATTTACCGTGTTTACCGAGGTCCGTGTGCGTTTTTTAAGTCTGTGTGTTTCCGTGTGAAAGTCTGCATGTGTGATCCTGCTGTGAAATGGTATTTTATTTTGTATTGTGTGCTGTGTTTTGTATTGGTTTTTTTTTTTGCAGTGCATTTTAGCTTTTGTTTTATGAACCTTGCCAGTCACATGCTGTAATTTGATCAACCCCATCACATGACTATGTCCAACCCCTGAGGCTAATCAACACACCTGAGGTTAATCAGCACCTGTGGCTGGAGCACAATAAAAGGGGCAGACAGGAGAAGGAGCAGCAGGGAAGCTGTGGGTCCTCCCCAGGTTCCCAGGGGCAGAGGATGATTCTGCCTTCCAGGTTCCCAGGGCACAGGACGACACACGCATTGGGGACCACAAGCACGCCGGGATCACAAGTGTTGCGAGGCGATATACACGCAGGGGCAGAGGAGGACTCTGCCTTCCGTCTGTTCTGTGTAGCTGTCCCAGCGTGTGGAGGACTGGAGCCAGCGGGAAATATCGAGACTGATTGGAGTGTTAAGAGCCACATACACGCAGAGGGGAACTCTGCCTTGCCCTGTAAGTGACGTGGCAACACCCCTCCTTCGGACGTAGTCTCGGACCCCCGTGCTGGCCTATGTTTTGCATTTTCAGGGGACCCTGAGCCTGTGACCAGAGGGATCTACTGCCTTGGGACAAGGGAGAGCGGAGGACCTGGGCGTAGCTGCACATTGCACTTTATTGTGGACAGTGACTTTTTCCCCTATTTTATTCGTTCCTTAGCCCACATTGTTAATGGATTTTAGCATACATTGATTTTAATTTGTGGGCATTTTAATCTGTTTTACCTTAATCTTTTTAAAAAATTTGTGACTTCTGCAGTTGCTGTCCTCCTTGGTAACTAAGAGGTGCTCACACCCGGTCGCTTTACTCTCCCTCCATAAACATTTGGTCAATTCACTGTTATTCAAACTTCCCCAGCAACACCCCACCCCCATTACACATGTTTATGCCTCCGTCCATCCACTCTTTTCATTATATCCATGTCTTTAAAAGCTCTTATTAAATAGTGTCGGCTGTAGTCCAGGCCGCCTCCATCTTGAATTATGTCGTCACCAGCGCGTCATCGGAAAGTCACGTAAGCGCAGAATGACCCAAATAACTGTAAAGAGGTCTTATATTAGTCTATTTTCTTTTTAAAGTGGTGTTCTTTTTTGTGTCTTTAGACTCCGATTACATTTATGTATATAATATGTTCCCTGCAATATAAACAGGTTCACAATATAACTATTTTTTATAGTTTCTGTTTCCACTGTATCCAGAATAATAATAATATTTCTCAACAAGAACTGTTGATTGATTTGTCACATGACTCTTCCAGGGTTTGAGTTTGTTTTATTTAGTTTCACATCTACCTGTAGCTCTTTGTTTTTTTACACTGCTGACAACTTGTTTGTAGTTTTATTTCAGCAAGTTTCACATTTACAGTTGGGGACCTTTGTAATTGAATACCCT
This sequence comes from Gouania willdenowi, assembly GCF_900634775.1. Taxonomy (NCBI): domain Eukaryota; kingdom Metazoa; phylum Chordata; class Actinopteri; order Blenniiformes; family Gobiesocidae; genus Gouania; species Gouania willdenowi. The sequence goes on along the minus strand of NC_041058.1, from coordinate 26,920,230 downwards.
AAATACAGTACAGCAACCAAATTAAACTTTATCAGCTAAGTGAATAATAAAATTAAAAATTAAATTAAAAAATTCTCCTGTGAAATCTGTGACGTGCTGAACAGGAATCGAAATTGAGAATCGGAATCAGAATCAGAATAAGAATCGGTAAAATCCAAACGATGCCCAACCCTATCCATCCATGGTGGTTTTCATCATCAGAGAGTTTTCATTTTCAATAAATCCACCACTATTTGTTCTGTTTAATCTCTCTCTTTCTTTTTCACTCACTTGGTTCTCTCTCTGTTCCTCGAGTCGATTTCGTCAAAACAAAGCGACATCTTTAATGTTTCTGTTACGTGTGAGTAAAATTAGCGCAATTTGCTGACAACTTCTTATTTTTCATAAACTGGTGGAATTTCTCCGATAGAGCAAATATGAACAGAGTTATGGTCATTTAAATTAGCATGTTGCGTTCAGGGGCCCTGGGAAACCCAGTCCGTTTGTATTATCCAGCTGTGAAAAGAGCACATGTCTGGGTAAATCTTGACGTATAGTTACCCAACGCAACAGAAGATATGAAATTAACAGCACTAGTACAGTGCCCGTCGGAAGTATGCATTCATGTGGGAGCATAAGGGGAATAATTGCGTATTTTTGTATCTTTCTGTTGTGTTTTTGTACAATTATTGTTTTTGTTACTCATTTTTATATTTTTTTTGTTTGATGTATTTTTTTGTAATGTATGTTTTTGGAGTCATTATGTGTATTTTTGTATCTTTCTGTTGTCTTTTTGTGTATTTTTTGTATAATTATTGTTTTTTGTTGCCATTGCAGTATGATTCTGGAATCTTTTTGTGTATTTTTGTATCTTTTTTAGTGTAGTTTTGTGCATTTTTGTTGTTATTTTGTGAATTTTTGTATAAATATTTAGTTTTGTGTATTTTGAGTCATTTTCATATGTTTTTTGTTTGGTGTATTTTTCTGTAACGTATGCTTTTTGGAGTAATTTTGTGTGTTTTTGGAACCTTTTTGTATATTTCAATGAATTTCTGTTGTCTATTTGTGTACTTTTTGTATAAATATTTGTCATATTTGTGTTGTTGTTTGGTGTATTTTTCACAATAACGTTACATTCCTCTGTTTGAAGAATCAGAATGTTTGTGATATAATCGGCTAACGACCGTCAGCACAGCCACCGCCCACACTCATGGAGATGAAGGAGAAAGTGAAGTCTGTGACCCGAGATTTAAAGTAAGTTTGGAATCATGGGAATAATATTAAATAACCATGAAATATTAACGTAAATGACTTTTAGCGGTACAAAAACGTTTTTAATATTGACCTTTTTTTTTTTTTTGAACCTAAACAAACGTCATGAATCCGGAACCGGAAGTGGCGATAGCTATAGATGGTGCGCTATTTATATAATACATGTATCAAAACTAAGGATAAACCATGTTCTTGAAAAAGGATTGATTCAACAGTGGATGCTTCAAGACTGTCCCTCTCTGCTCCATGGTGAGCAGAGGACAGCTTGTAGAAGACAGAGCGCTGAAGCTGCTTTCACTGTTACAGCTGTTACTAATGATGTCAATGTATCAAACGTACATTAAATCCGCCTTGGCCGTTCACACTGAGGTCGCATTGAAAAAGATCAGATCTGTAGTTGATTCAGGACCACATACTGTATGACAGGCTGTGTTAACACTGCAGGCAATGTGGCCCAAATTTGACCAGATCTGATTTTTTAAAAGCAGTCAACACTCAACTCCGACCCATATCTGATTTTTTCAAATCATATTTAGACCACTTTCATATGTGGTGCTGAATCGGATACAGATTGGATCTTTTTCAATGCAACGTCAGTGTGAACACCCAAGGCAGATTTGATGCGCATTTGATACGTTGACGTCATTACCTTAGTAACAGCTATAGCAGTGAGTGCAGCAGCGCAGCACTCACTGTGTGCTGTCATCTGGAGCAGGCTGGCTTAAAGCATCCACTGTTTATGCAATCTCTTTTCTGCACAAGAACATGGATTATCCTTATATTTAATACATGAATTATGGAAATAGATTCACTGTGTTTAAAAGCAAATCTGCACCACAAAAAGCCAAAACATTATTTGGCTCTCTTTTTCTTTGTCCTCGTCATCCTCTGCACCTGCTCATTCATTCTCCAGCACTTGATACCTGGATTATGTAAATAGATCCAACAGGTCTCTTCATCGCAACTGTATTTGATCTACGTTATTAAGTTAAATTCTTGAATATGGGGATGAACAAAGCAGCATGCACAGGAAATGATACAGGCCGATGGATGTGGAAAACCTGTGGAAACGTGCACAGTGCAGGAGATGGAGATCATAGCTGACAGTGACTTCAGTGTGATAAAGCAGAGAAGCTGCTCTTAATCAATAACTTTGATATACTGTGTGTTTTATGAGTGAACATATTTAATATTTCCATCTTTCAGCAGCCCAGTCAGATATAGGCCTGTACATTATTCTTTAATGTATGTGTGTAAGTGGGGTCAATACATGCTTTAAACATTCTTTTGCAAAGGCTTGCTCAGGTGGAGATGTTTGGTTCTTCTAATAAAGTAAGTCATTATTCTTGGTAAGGTGGTGGTGATGGTGGGGATTGGTTTTGTGTTGCTGTAAATCTACATCCTACTCCAAACTTTATCATGGCAGGTGTACAAAGTGCTTCCCAGCCTTTCTCCTGAAAGCCTCACAAAAAAGTGAATTTGTTCATTCCTTATTTTGTTTCCTTCCTGTGTCTTGCCCCCTCAAATAAAAAAAAATATGATTCTTCACACCATGCTTACATTTCACGAGAGACGGATCTATTACACTCTATTCCTGAACATTTTTAGACATGTATTAACAAGCAAGTCTACCAGAAGAAGTATGTAAGTAAGCAACATTTATTTCTGCAGCACCTTTCACAGACAAAAAGCCACAAGTGCTTCACAACACAGTTTAAAAGCAAAAACAGTACACACATTATCAAAGGCCAAGACAGCATAAAATCATAGCAGCACAAGAGGAGCTAATTAAAAGCTTGCGCAAACAAATAGGTCTTTAGTTGGCTTTTGAAGGTGTCTACAGTCAATAGAATGCAGAGAGAGCGGAAACTTGTTCTAAAGCCTGGAAGGATCAGTCTCTGGTCCGAAAACGAGTGCGAGGAACCATCAGCAGATACTAATCCACAGACCTCAGAGCCCGAGCTGGGGTGTAAGGCTGGATCAGATCACTAATGTAAGAAGGAGCCTGACCCTGCAAGGCTCTGAAGGCTAGAACCAGATATCTAAAATGTATCCTATAAGACACTGGCAGGCGATGGAGCCCCTTCCCCTATTTCACCCCCTGTTCTCACCAGACCATACTCAATGGTTACCACCATGGCGACAACGACAGAGCCAACAAGGGATTGGTCTCCATTTAGGGCGAATGAAACAGCCACTACTGTTGAAATTTGCTCCCATCTGACCCAAACAGTTTCACCAGAACCCCAGAGGACCCCACAGCCACTCCCTCTGGGTGAACTCATCAACACAGAACCAAAATCAAAATAATCGAGTTAAGATATATGTTATGTTGTTGGTTGATAAAATCTGAATGAAGGATATTTTTTTCATTTTATTTAATTTTTATTTTTCAGTTTCCTCCCTTTAGAAATTGCCACCTTATAGTGGTAAAGGGGTTTGTGTGTCTCAGTGACCTTAAGAGCTATACCAGCAGTAGCTTAGTCTTCAGGTGGGACACCCAAGTTGGACAGGTTTGAAGGTAGAGACCTGACTAAGTACAATTCACTTCTTTAGGTCAGGGTTGGACACATACAGTAGCTAACAACCCAATTCAATGAAGAAAACACTGTTGCTATAAACATAGGAAACAAAGTGCTGGAGCGTGATGTGAACATATGATGCCCCTGTAACATTTCTGACTGTCCCCTCATATATGCCTGCCTACAACTGACCCTGTTTGTGCCTCACTTTCTCACTATATGTTGGTGTATACACAACCTTAGATATAAACTAAAACAGTTTAAGCAAAGAGATACAAATCTGGTGCATTGTAAGTAAAGATTCTGTTTTTAAATGCTCCATCCCAGTCAAGCTCAGCAGTTTCGTTGAACAGCAGATTGTTTGACAGGTTGCCAGTGTTTCTGCTATCACTGATGCTCATCATCCAATAGTAATCAGTCACAGTCTTTTGTGTGACATGCTTGTGATACTAATGTTGCTTCCCAAAGTAAATTACTTATTGGATTTTTCAGACAGAGGCAGAACAAAAAAGAAACCATTGTGTCTTGTATCCTAATGTGCATAAAATACTGTAACAAGTCTGCTTTTACCTCAAAGCGTGTTGTTATTTGTTATATCTTGCCATTCATTACCATACCTTAGTGCTTGACAGCCTCATATTCAATTAGCATAGAAAGTCTAAAAGGCTTCAGTCATCTTGAGATAGAATGAAAAGGGGTAAAACTCCACCTTGAGGTAGAATTTTGCATTTTTTTTTATTTTATACTATTTTTTTGACCCACAGTGGAATGAAAATAGACACTGCATGGATATATAATATAATTGGTGGTACAAAAGTAGGTCACCCATTGAGCTTTGAAGAGTCATTTTATGGTGTCATTGAGGTGCCACAACTTGTGGCATCTTTCATGGTGCACTTTCTAGATGTTCGCTCATTTTCTCTCCCACTCACTTTCATCTGCCTGCATTCTAAATGGGGGATGTTTTGAGACAGGGTTTTCTCCTGCAGTAGTAGTTCCTGTAAGAAAGCTGCGGTATCTAAATATGTCTATCAGGAAATTGTGCAACTTGTTTAAGCATCTTCAGGCACTGGGAAAACAAATACAATGCTTGGCTGTCTTATTCTAAATCAGCAATTAAATGAGGTAGAGAGAGACTTCTCATTGAAAATCTTACTGTCGTCTTGAGATTGTACGTTTTGTTATGAATCTGCTGTTATATACGTTTTTTTTCAGTGTTGCATATTACAGCAGCCAAATCTGAGTGTGGTTGTTCTCCTTTTTAGTTACATTTCAGTGAAAAAGAACATTTGTTGTGTCCTGTGGCAAAACGTTGTACAGAGTGAATCACTGCCACTTGACAAGGTTTTCTTGTGTCCCACTCATTTTTCAAATAATGTAATGCAGGATTTGATAATCAGACCTAGTATAAACCCCACCATCGTCTGATCACTGGCAGAAATCAAATAGATGTCTTCTAATTTGAGGTAGGCTGGCGTTGTAAGACAGAGACAATGCGCTTTAGGAAGAGGTGAAAAATGGAACAAATCCCCAAGACAGATGGTTCATTCACGATAGATGAGCAATGCAAGGCAGTACATTTTCCAGTCAGACTTAAACCCACCCACTGCTGTGAAGTGATACAGCACACGTTTAACTTCAGTTAAAGCCTTATTAGTTGATAAACTACGGTGTTTCCCTTTATGTCCCTCTCGGTCACTGGTGGATGAACTCCTGGACTGCCGGTCAAACACTAAAAAGGTTTTAAGTAGGATTTATGCTCTTCTCACTACATACTATGTGACCAGCCTGGATGAACTTACAGTATGTGGAAATGGGAACCCGATCTGAATGAAATCATAACGGACTCAGTTTGGCAAAAGGTCATACAGAACATTTATTCTTCTTCGATCTCACTTAGACATGCTGTGGTTCAGTTTAAAGTGGTACACCATCTGCACTGGTCCAAGGACAAGCTGGACCTGGATCCTTCATGTGAACGTTGCAAACAAACTCCTGCTACGCTACTGCACACATTTTGGACCTGTCCGAAACCTTTTGGATATTGGCAATCCATCTTTGAGGCTTTTTCCAGCGTCTGTGGGAAAGCGGTACATCCTTGTCCTTTGACATCCTTATCCAGGGTGGTCTCTGTGGATGCTCCCTTAAGTAGGCATCAAATTGTTATGATTGCTTTTTGCTCATTGTTGGCTCGAAGGCTAATATTGTATAAATGGAAAGATCCACATCCTCACTGAAAGGATCTATTAATACATTTTATGACCAGTGGCTGCCGTTTTTGTCTTATTTTTAAAGTGTGTCTGCTGATAAACTTTCTTATTTTGCATAAGCTCTGTACTTTGTATACAAATCAGTGCCACATAAATATGTAACCTGATTTTATGATCTGGTATAGCAGGGTTTGGGAAGGGGGGATTTGTTTTGTTTTGTTTGTGTTTTTCTTGTTTAACATTGTGAAAAATAAATGAAAAGACTGATAAAAAAAAATAAAAAAAATGAAAAAACTACAGTGTACAGTTCATAACTGTCAAGTTTTGGATTTGAAAATATGGGAAATTTTCTGGTGCCCGCTACAAGCCGTCCCACCACCTCAACCAAGCTCAGCTGTACAAAAAATCTAGAACAGCCACTTGTCAACCACTTGCTAAACACAATTAGGTGATTCGAATGTGGTAGGCCAACCTTTGTTGACAGTGAAACGCTGTGAACATTCCTACGATATAATACAGCCTAAATAAAAACATAAATGGGTATATGAAGAACATTTTTAAATGAATATACTTAGAGTTCACTTGTCTTTAAGTTAGACATTTACATTTTTTTTTCATTACATATTTTCTTTTAGATATAATAAATTTCATATTTCTCATGCTCACTAGAGTGGTTATCTAGGTTATCTCTGCCACTTCAGGTGGCAGTTCTCGCGAGGCTAGTGACAGCGTTCAGTTTTGAGATGTATTAGTTTTTTTTCCTTCTATCTTTTAATTATTATTACATTATAATACAGGACATTTACAAGAGAATATTCATACGGGAGAATGACATGAAAGACAGGTAAAATACGGTAGTTTTCTGGCCAAAATGGGTGACTTGACAGATATGCTACAGTTGTTCAGAAAAATGTATTTAGTTTGTATTTATTTGTCTATTTCCCCCCATATAACGGCTAGATGGTGGTCACATGGGTTTGGGTACCGGAGGGTTGCCGGTTCAAGTCCCAGTGCGGACCAAAAAAATCATAAATTGTTCTGGTAGCTGGAGAGGTGCCAGGGCACTTCTCGAGCACTACCGAGGTGCCCTTGAGCAAGGCACCAAACCCCAACACTACTCCCTTGAATGTAAAGCGACTTTGAGTACCCAGGAAAAGCACTATATAAAATTGATGTATAATAATAATAATAATAATAATAATAATAATAATAATAATTTAGGAAGTTTCTGTTATCATATGATTTTAAAAAAGCAAACAATTGTTTTATAGGTATATGGCGTAATTTAACGACGTCACTCATATTCTGTAAATAATGTGAACCTGCACAGGAGAAGAAAAACATTGTATTAAGTTAAATTCAGGTTCACAAAGATGAATATAATTACTTCAGCTGTAGTTCTGCTCTGACTTTACAAGCTTATTATCAGTTTTCTATCCGAGCCATGTGTGTATTACACTGGAATTCTCTCTGATCCACATTTTAGCTGGTTTAAAGAAAGCACTTCACATTTCAGACTTTCTATCTAAATACAAAGGTAACATGTCTTGTGAAACTGTGGCAGCATGATTTGTTTTGGCATGGGAAAAAAAACAACAGCATGAATAATTTAAGAATTTCACTTAACAACAATATGGGACGTTATCATAAAGTATGTTTTCTCTATGGGAATATAGGAATACTCATGCAGTATTTATGGATCTATAGCTTCCTGTTTATTCCCAACTGGCCACACAGTTGGGAATAAACAACAATAGTTGTGACAGTGCAACTAGCTGTGACAGTAAGGACCTGCCTGTTGAACATGCTAAATAAATCCACAATCTGCCTCTCCCACTGAAACATCTGTTTGTGCTTGGTATCGATCAAAGACTAATCTCAGTCTTCTTGGACACTGGCATCACTTTCATAATTTATCATTACATTTAAAATCCACATCTATCTATCCATCCATCCATCCTTTGTCAGAGTGCTTGGGGCAAGGCACACTCTGGGCAGCAGGACACACACACACACACACACATGCATGCTTACAGTTTTATTCTTAATGCATGCCAAAAAGATAATTGTGACCCATTTATAAGCTTTGCTTAGAAAATATAAGATACATAGGAGGACACTTTCAAAGAAACCTTCAAGCTGAAACTTTGTGAGGCAAAAAAGTTTTAAAAACCTCAATCCATAGTTTTTTTTATTAATCCAACTATGTAGTTAGGGGTTGGCTGCGTTATAAAAAAGATGTGTTTTTGTCACCTGTAGTGTTGTCTAACATTTGTTGCATGTATGTATCACTGATGTTGCTAAAGTTGATCCCTGTCCAATCCTTAATGTAGTAACACAAGGTTTATATGATGTAGCATTTGGTGACAGTACAATTGAAGGTGGTGGTCAGATGTGATTAGTTTCATGATTTATCACATCAAGATGATTATGTCTGATGCTTATTATGACAACACACAGGAGGCAGAAAAAGAAAGTAAGCCAGCAGAGGCACAGTTTGAGTAACAAACCTTCAACCTCCTGTAAACCATGAGTAGTTTCTTGAAAAGGGAACATTGTGGTGCCATCTTTCACCATCTTTCTGCTCAAATACAAAAACAAATCATTAATAAGATTAAAAACTTAAACACTTAGTGATGATGACCTTTCAATCATTAAAATATTAATGTAATGGTTTATGTGTTCTCTGGACGAGACTAATCAATGGCACCAGAGCATCACGATTTCTAAATCTGTCCACAGCACATTTTCAAGGGCTCAGCTTAGCTGTTTTTTTTATCAAAAGGAACCCTAAACCATGTTGCAACACCATCAATCAAACTAAGTGATGTGATGACCCAATTAGTTTTGGGTGAAAAAAGTAGTGAGGAGTGAATGCTGTGTCATTTATCATCTGTAAACACTTAACAGAACAGAATGCTGGAGCCAATAGACATAGATTTAGGGCCAAGCCAGACAATTAGTTACACACCCACCCATTCTTGCTAAGGAAACACTTAGGAATCAAAAAAACATGTTTTTGCATATGGAAACAAATCAAAGGTCAGCCTTCCTTCCATCCTTCCATGTCTGATTTACAAAAGGAACCAATGTGGACTAAACTGATCACATGAAAAAAGAACAAATGTGCAAGTGGCTACATTTTAAAACCAATACAGATCCATTTATCTTACAGCTTCCCTTTGCTCAGTTTTTGTTGGTTAGGCTGAGGACATAAAATGATTTGATCTCAGGTTGCTTAACATTCCACTTAGTTCTGCTTCGATGTTACTGCAACCTCTATTCAGCTATAATGGTCTTGTCATTTTAGTGGTCATAAATCATTTTGCCCATTATTGGTTGCTTGTGGAATGCAGATTTGGAGATTAACATGGCATAGTTTTCCTATGAGGTAAATGTATTGTTAATCTCCATGTATGTGCTATAATTACATACAAATTGGATATGGCTTCCCATCCCCTCATTCCATTAAGGCAATAAATCATATTTCATGGACACATTAAACAATAGCTCTTCCAATAATTGTGTTTTTTCATCCCCTCTTGGCTTTACAAGTCCACACGTAAAGACCACATCAAACGAAGAAACTACAGCCAATAAACTAGAATTGGCCACATTGGCTTTGAGCATATTTATATCTCTTACAGACTATTTTTGAATATTAACTGCTTTAAAAAAGACCTTCAAAATGCTTGGCACAAATACCCAATGCCCTCAGACATCTGGTTTACTATAGAGGGGGTGGCAATGCTGTGAGATTTGAGGTTAATTTGTTTTTGCCTTCCTACCATCCAATTTCAGTGAGTCATTATTGTCCTCCGTGAATATTTCAATTAGTCATAATCATAGACAAACATAATGCCCAAAATACCTTTGAAAGGCAATATTTACTCAATTTGACATGTTTACTTGCTATATACACAAACACAGCAGTGTACTGCATAACACTAGCCATGCTTCTGTCTCTGTTTTTGTATAGCGACAGCATCAGTGTGATGAATTCCTCCCCACTGTGACACGTTCTACAAAAAGTGCGTCCTAATTACAGCTCATGAAAATGCATTGCTGAAGAGTTGCCTAATGCAGACAAAACTGAGTGAAGATGTCTGGACAGAATATTTGTTTCAACCACAATTACGATCAACATCCATTGTCTGCCTGTCATTGTCCAACTACTGGTACATGGTACATGGTATATAAAAAAGAAATAATGTTAAACTGATATGTACAGAATGAAGTTCAAAACAAATATTTTCTATGGGTCAGAAAACAGAAGGAAGAAATGACAAGGAAATCCATGATACAATCTGTCTGTCACACTTAAAGCTGCAGTATGTACGTTTTTAAAATGAAAGGTGGGGAAAACGTCACTGCAACCACCTGTGTGAGCTTGTGGTGGGGGAGGAGCTCAGTCGCTGCTCAGGGCAGTAACTACTGAGTGATACATGCATTCATGTTTGAGTCTCTAAAACACCAGAAAACTCTTCAACAACACAAGATAAAGTTCCTACATTTGTCACTAGTCTTTATTGAGAAAAAGTCGCTAAGGGCTCCACAGTTGCGTGTGTTCATAAGGATGCCGGTAAGGGACGATAGGTTTCAAAACAGGGAGGGGAGGGGTAACGTAGTTGTTTCTAAGTCTTATGATTCTACATACTGCAGCTTTAAATTAGTCATGGGTTAGAGCATCTTTTGGACTATCTCTCTCTTTAAATCAGATTATTTTATTCTCTGTTTTTATAAAATATTACTGTGCACTTTTAATGAGCTGAATTCAGCTTTAAGTAATAAAAGACTAAATGACAAAGCCTGACCATTTTAAGCTTCACATTTATTTTCCTTCCTAATGACTAATGACACACTATTGCAACATGCAGATATTTATTTATTCAGTACCCACTGCTGTGTGACGCATCTTTCTGCCTGGTAGTCTGGGTTATTCCGGTCCCGGTTTCCACTATGTCAGGAGATGTTCAGTAAACAACACATTTCGAACACACAGGAATTAAAGGAAATGAGGGATAGAATGCTCAGGTGGCTTGACAAGGCAGTCTCACTCCCTCTGACATCCGGAAAATAGGAATGCCACAAACAATTTACCCCAGACACAGCAGTCGCCTCTGGCAACAATATCTGTCTAATGAGGATGCACAAGAGTTTCTGTGAGGATGATGTGATTATTTATGATCTTTAATTCAGGGACGTCCAAAACCCTGGTGCCTTGTTAAATTTCATATATCTATTTCAACATTCATACAGAAACATGTTTATGTCTTGTTTTAAGGTAATCTTATAGGATACAGTTTATTGGACTAAAGAAGAATAAAACACATAGCAACGTATCCATATGATGTGCAGTAGCTTTGCTTTCTTTCTCTCTATTTGTCATCTTGTCTTTAATACCCGCTTTTTCTGTACGGGGTTGCAGTGGATGCTGGAGCCTGTCCTAGGAGACATAGGGCATAAGGCAGTGTAAACCCCCTGGAAAGGAGGACGGCTGGGTATTGCAGGGCTTGACAGACAAATTAGGGGTCATCAGCAGGACTTGAACCATGATCCTGCAACTGGATTATGGACTTCCTGACAGACTGAGAGTAGGACACCACCTGTCCTCAGCACTGAGCACCAGCACTGGTTCTCCCCAGGGCTGTTTACAAAGCCCCCTACTCTAAACCCTCTACACCTGTGACTGCACCCTCATCCACCTGAGCAACACCATCATTAAGTTCGCAGATAATACCACGGTGGTTAGGGTTGGCTCATTTCCTGCCACACATTAAACATGCACATTTAACCAGCACATTGGTAGTTAAATGAATCTGTCGCCACACAATTAAAATCTCTATTTTCTTTTACAATAGTGTTTTTGTTGGTTTAGTTATCTTACCAGGGATTTAAAACTTCAGGTTAGCCACAGGTGTAAGAAAAGTTAATGGTATGAAGATGTTGCAGGAGGAGATACATTGGTTAACGTGATTTATTTTAGGTTAACACATTTTTGTATCTTCATTTTATTTGTCATTAATAATTAATAGCCTCAATAAAAAATTAACTATTCATTTCGATAGTTTTTTTTTTTTTTTTAAAGCTATAGGGAGCCATTGCTGTCACGGGTAGCAGACAGGACCCAATTGCAGGACTCAGAGGCAGGATTGTGTTACAAAGTCTTTATTTTAACCACATATAGCACCGACTGACGTGAGGAACAGGGCGATCCTCAACCTGGGGTGTGCGGCCGACCTGGACTCCAGACTGACGAGTAGGACGGACCAGACGTGAAAGACTAACAGACCAACAAGGAAGATACACACAGACAGGATATATATAGGTGATGTGATTATAGCAGATTGACTACAGGTGTGGTGCTGACAGGAACGCCCAGAACATGTGACCCTCCCACTAGCTGAAGGTGATCCTCAGCCTAGTCCCTGACAGTACCCCCCCCCTCCACAACCGTCCCCAGACGGCCCAGGCATTTCAGGATGCTGGCGATGGAAATCCCTCACCATGTCCGGGTCAAAGATGTCCCTAGAGGGAACCCATGCACGTTCCTCAGGACCATACCCCTCCCAGTCAACTAGGTACTGAAGACCACGTCCCCGCCGACGAGCTGCCAGGAGCCGCCTGATAGTATAAACCACCTCACCATCTACAACCCGGGGAGGAGGAGGGGCCCTAGAGGAGGGAACCAGTGGACTAACCCTAGCAGGTTTAACCATGGAAACATGAAAGGTGGGGTGGACGCGGAGTGAGCGAGGCAGGCGAAGGCGAACTGCAGAGGGACCAACCAGCTTAACTATCGGATAGGGTCCAATAAACTTAGGGGATAACTTCTTGGCCTCCGAGCGGATAGGCAGGTCCCGGGTGGAGAGCCACACGCGCTGGCCGACAGAGTAAGCAGGGGCGGGAACCCGACGCCGATCTGCGAGCCTTTTACGCTCTGCAGAGCACTGCAGGAGCCTGCTTCTTGCTTTAAGCCAAGCACGCTTGCAACGCCGCACCAACATCAAAGCAGACGGTACACTAACCTCTGATTCTAAGGCAGGAAACAGGGGAGGTTGGTAACCAAAAACACATTCAAAGGGAGACAGCCCAGTGGAAGAACAGGGAAGAGAATTATGGGCATACTCTACCCAGACCAACTGCCTGTACCAAGAAGCCGGGCTGTCAGAGACCAGGCAACGAAGGATGGACTCCAACTCCTGGTTTACCCTCTCCGTTTGGCCATTAGACTCGGGGTGGTAACCGGAAGAAAGACTCACGGTCGTTCCCAACAGTCTACAAAACTCCCTCCAAAAACGAGACACAAACTGAGGTCCCCTGTCCGATACTATGTCCCGTGGGAACCCATGGAGGCGGAACACATTAGTCAACATCACCTCTGCTAGCTCCTTGGCCGATGGGAGCTTCACCAATGGCACAAAGTGGGCCATCTTGGAGAACCGGTCCACCACAGTAAGAATGGTAGTAAACCCCTCTGCCTCAGGGAGACCAGTGACAAAGTCAATGGACAGGTCTGCCCATGGCCGGGTGGGTACCGGGAGTGGCTGTAAAAGACCAGAGGGGCGAGAACAAGAGGTTTTGTTACGTGCACAAACAGGACAGGCACTGACATACTCACGGACATCCCTGCTCATTCCTGACCACCAAAAACGTTGCCTCACCGTGAACAGGGTGTGCTGACCTCCTGGGTGACAAGACAAACGGTTAGTATGGGCCCATTGAATGACCCCAGATCGTTGTGGGGAACACACAAACAGGCGATTAGGAGGACAACCTGGTGGTATCGTTGCCCCCTCCAGAGCCCGCCGAACCCGCTCCTCAATCTCCCACGTCACCGCCCCCACCACACAGGTAGGAGGCAAGATAGGCGTGGGGGAACGAGGAGCCGGATCCGGCTCAAAGGCACGGGAAAGAGCATCAGGCTTCACATTTTTTGAACCAGGGCGATATGACACCACAAAATTGAACCTGGTAAAAAACAGAGCCCACCGTGCCTGATGAGAGTTTAATCTCTTGGCTGATTTTATGTACTCAAGGTTCCTATGGTCAGTCCATACCACAAAGGGGTGCTCCGCACCTTCCAAATAATGCCTCCACTCCTCTAATGCAGACTTTATGGCCAGGAGCTCTCGGTTGCCAATGTCATAATTCTGCTCAGCAGGGGTCAGGCGCCTGGAATAAAAGGCACACGGATGCACCCTACCATCTGCAACGCTCCGCTGAGACAGAACCGCCCCAACACCCACATCTGAAGCATCCACCTCCACCACAAACTGCCTCCCTGGATCTGCAATACACAGCAAAGGTGAAGATGTGAACCTGGCCTTGAGTACAGAAAATGCTCGTTCAGCCGAGGGATTCCAAGAAAACGGAACCTTGGGAGAAGTTAAGGCATGCAGAGGCGCAGCAATGGAGCTAAATCCTCTAATAAACCTCCGATAAAAGTTAGCAAACCCCAAAAAACGCAAAAGTTGTTTGCGGTTACCCGGGATCGGCCATTCAGCCACAGCTCTGACCTTCCCCTCGTCCATCTCAATCTGACCTTCAGAGATTACATGTCCGAGAAAAGAAGTTGAGAGAGCATGAAACACACATTTCTCTGCTTTCACAAATAAACGGTTACTCAGGAGGCGCTCCAAAACAAACCGAACATGACCGACATGACTAGCTAGGTCAGAAGAAAAAATTAAAATATCGTCCAAATACACGAACAAAAACTTATTTAGCGCTTCTCTCAGCACATCATTGACCAGGTTTTGGAAAACTGCAGGAGCATTGCATAACCCAAAAGGCATCACCAAGTACTCATAGTGGCCTGACAGAGTATTAAAAGCAGTCTTCCACTCGTCCCCCTGTTTAATCCGGACTAAGTGATAAGCATTACGTAAATCCAGTTTAGTAAATACTCTGGCACCCTGCAGATGTTCAAAAGCCGATGTCATAAGGGGCAGTGGGTAACGATTCTTAACCGTAATCTCATTCAGACCCCTGTAATCAATGCATGGCCTAAGTGTTTTATCCTTCTTTCCGACAAAAAAAATCCTGCTCCTGCAGGGGAGGATGAGGGCCTAATAATACCTGCCTTTAAAGCAGACTCAACATACTCCCTCATAGCTTGGTTCTCAGGTTGTGAGAGTGAGTAAATACGACCCCTGGGGGGAGTGGTTCCCGGTAATAAATCAATGGCACAGTCATAAGGACGATGAGGTGGCAGCGACGTAGCTTTATCTTTATTAAAAACCTCCCTCAGATCATGATAGCAGCTGGGAACTCGATCCAGGTCTGGATACTCTGAAATATCAATCGCTGCAATATTAACTAAAGGCCGACATTGTTCAGGACATTCCTTTCCCCAACTCAAAATCACTCCCGACTCCCAGTCAATATGGGGCTTGTGTATCTGTAACCAAGGAAGGCCCAAAATAACTGGGTAAGATGGACTCAGACCTAAATGAAAAGAAATGTTTTCAACATGGGAGGATCCAAACAATAATTCAACTGAAAGTGTTTTTTCATCAATGGAAAAAATTTCATGTCCATCTAAAGCAAAAGCCTTTAAAGGCGATGGTAACGGTACAGTGGGAACATTGTGTTGCTCAGCCCACTTAATGTCCATAAAGTTCTCATCTGCACCTGAATCAATGAAAATGTCAACGTTTACAGTGGTGCTATCAAACCTGAGTTTAGCAGGCGTCAGTCTTCTTAAAGGTGCAGTGGAGGAATTCTTAAGTCTCACCGGAGCCCACCTTAACCCAGGTGAGACTGATCTTTTAACGGGCAAACTGCAGCTCTGTGCCCTTGCTGGCCGCAGTACAGACACAGGCCGCTGGTTAGACGCCGATGTCGCTCCTGTGTGGAGATGCCGGTGCGGCCAAGCCGCATCGGCTCGTCTGGATGCTGTGCAGCGGTGAGTGATCGCTCCTGTTGCGGAGCGGGGCGGAGAGGGGCGTGGTCCTCACGTGCGTTCGTGGCTCCTCCTCTCGGCGCGTCCGTCTGCCTGAGGCGTTCACGAACCGCCAGACGATTATCCATCTTGACAGCCAGGGCGATCAGGGAATCCAAGTCCTCCGGGAGATCCATCGGAAACAGCTGATCACGGACAGGCCCGGTCAGCCCATAGAGGAAAGTGTCCCTCAGTGAGGCCTCGTTCCAGGTACAGTCCGCGGAGAGAGTCCGGAACTCGATTGCGTAGTCAATCACTGACCTTCTGCCCTGACGCAGCGCTGCCAGCGCCCGTGCCGCCTCCTGTCCACCAGGGCGTCTATCAAAGATCTTTGACAGCGCGTCAGCAAACACGTCCACAGACTCACACAGCCGAGATCGGCTATTCCACTCCGCGGTGGCCCAAGCCTCTGCTCTCCCCGATAGGTGGGAAATCATATACGCCACCTTGGACCTCTCTGTTGGAAATGCGCCTGGCTGCATTTCGAAATGGAGACCACACTGGACCAGGAAGGGTCGCGAGTCTCCGGAGTCCCCAGAGAAGCGCGCTGGGTTTGACAGCTGTGAAGACGGGATCGCTGCGGCGGCGGCAGCCGGCGAAACCGATGGGAGGATCGGGGCCTCCGGAGCTGAGAAACGAGTGATGAGCATCTGGACCTGTTCGGTGAGTTGAGTTAACTGTGTTTCCATTGAAACGTGTCGACGTGAAAGATCTTGGAGCCCCGCCGTTAACCCAGCCAACTGCTCATCATGTTGAGTGAGGCGGCTCCCCTGCTTCCTGATCGCTCCTTGAAGCTGGTCAGAGTCTGCTGGGTCCATCATGGTTGGTCTGTTCTGTCACGGGTAGCAGACAGGACCCAATTGCAGGACTCAGAGGCAGGATTGTGTTACAAAGTCTTTATTTTAACCACATATAGCACCGACTGACGTGAGGAACAGGGCGATCCTCAACCTGGGGTGTGCGGCCGACCTGGACTCCAGACTGACGAGTAGGACGGACCAGACGTGAAAGACTAACAGACCAACAAGGAAGATACACACAGACAGGATATATATAGGTAATGTGATTATAGCAGATTGACTACAGGTGTGGTGCTGACAGGAACGCCCAGAACATGTGACCCTCCCACTAGCTGAAGGTGATCCTCAGCCTAGTCCCTGACAATTGCAAAAGAGTCAAAGGGACACATTAGGCCCCAGAGCCGCAGGTGGCAGACCCCTGGAAACAGGAGCTGCTTAACATGCTGGTAGTTATTCTCCTCCTAAAAAGAAGTCACAATGTAGTGCAGTGTGAAGATCGGCCTCATTTTCCTGTCTGAGCCACATCTAAAATATCTATTTTTCCCCTCATACTAACAACAGAATAATGTTTGTTTGTGTGGAAGGACAGATTTTATTAACTTCTTACATTCAGAAATATTAAACGCACATTAGTCGTCGTCATCATCATCATCATCATCTGTCATCAATGTTACAGTTGTTATTTACTCTGTAGTGTGATTAAACTGTGGCTTTACACCGTGTTAAAATAGTTGACCAGCGTAGACATCATTCTGAGGTCTGTCAGTTTCATTTCACAAGCTGCAGCTGACGCGTGCACCGTGGCACACAGCTGATTTGCTCTGAGACGCAGCAGCCACCATCCTTCTGCCTCATCTGATATAACGCACCACATAGCCACCTTGACTGGCTTAAGTTTATTCACTCTCCCATCCAGGGTCCGTTGGTCTGCTGCCGGGTGTCTTATCTTGCTGCTCTAGCTTTATGTCTGGATGGTGACGAACAAGATGAGCGGAAATGTTTGTTGTGTTGCACAATGCGCTACTTGTCCGGAGCAGAGTTTATTACAGCCTTAGTCATGTCTAAATCCGTTCGCCATTTCTTAAAATCATACAGGTGCAGGTCATACATGGTTGTTGGTTTGTTTGCTCAAGGGAAATCCCAGCTACTGCAAGTCTACTTCGTGCCGAAAGTCTTCCTCGTGTTTGCACTCACTTGTTGGTGCATTACATTACCGCCACCCAGTGGTCGCCCACAAAAATGTAAAAAAATGCAATAAAAAAAAATGGATACTGGGAAGCAGAATTGATTATTAAAATCGGCACCCAAAAAATCGCGATATGTTGTAAAAATCGTTTTTCCCCCCACCCTTACTATATATTTAAGGATAATTGTATTTAGAAAGGTAGGATCTAACCTCTTGGGATACTGAAGCTTGTAAGATGTGTGTTACTTATTTACGTACAACTATATAATGTATGTGATAAAATATCACTTTATTGATCATTTTATCATTAAATTTTTGCAGTACATACAGCTGTAGTCTTAACTCCAGTACCTTAACAGAAATGCTCCCAGAGAAATGGAACAAATGATCGTACCCAGGACAAGTGAAATCAGGGTGCGACTCAGTCCTACATCTTTCATTTTATTAGTATTATTTTCTTTAACCGTTAGCCTATTGGTTCACTGCTTTGACCACCTACCAATCACTGTACTAAGATAGAGATGTTGCATGTATCCTCTGTGCTTCCATCGCACTGGGTGTCCTGCACTGGTAGCTCTTTCATTTATATACAGTATATTTATATAACACGTTGGTGTTATAGGAACCAGGGGGATTGCAGCCACAACCACTCTCCGCAATCAATCAATCAATCAATCAATCTTTATTTGTATAGCGCCAAATCATAACCAATGGTATCTCAAGGCACTTTACAGTAGAGCAGTCTTAAGGACGGACTCTTCATTTTATGGATACACACATATGCATATATACGTATATACACATACATATGTATCCCACACCCAACATGAATTCATCATGGCGGCAAGGAAAACCTTCTGTTAAGCAGCAGGAACCTTGTGTGGATCCCATTCCTATGATGAACAGCCATCCACGTTATGCTGTGTTGGGTGTGTGCAGAGGAAAGGGTGGAGACAGAGCCGCTGAGACTCTGTAACTCCACACTGAGGATCCCACGGACCTGCAAGACAAAAGCCAGAAGGAGTACAGGAGCAAACACACAAGGGAGTAAGCAGACATAGAGGGAGTGTTTGAAAGAGGAATGGGACCCTCTCCGGTCCCTCTCTAACCTAAATGACCTCTCTCTTAACGCCCTCTCCAACCTCTCTCCAACCGAGCATGCCAGACCCCCCCCCCCCGGCAGTCTATGCCTATTGCATCTTAATTATGAGCTATGAGCTGGTTCCTAACTAAAAGCTTTATCAAAGAGGAATGTTTTGAGCCTAACCTTAAAGGTAGAGAGGGTGTCTGCCCCCCGAACCGTGGTTGGTAGATGGTTCCAGAGAAGTGGGGCCTGATAACTGAAAGCTCTTCCTCCTATACTACTTTTAGAGATGAATGGAACAACGAGTAGTCCAGCATTTTGAGAGCGTAGTGTTCTGGGGGGATTGTATGGCACTACAAGCTCCTTGAGATAGACTGGTGCCTGTCCATTTAGGGCTTTATAAGTGAGAAGAAGAATCTTGAATTCTATTCTATATTTTATGGGAAGCCAATGCAGAGAGGCTAATACAGGAGTAATGTGATCTCTTCTCCTAGTTTTAGTCAGTACACGTGCTGCAGCATTTTGAACCAGCTGAAGTGTCTTAAGCGACTTGCTCGGGCAGCCTGCTAAAAGAGAATTACAATAATCCAGTCTAGAGGTAACAAAAGCATGGACTAGTTTTTCGGCGTCGCCCTGAGACAGGATAGATCTGATTTTAGCAATGTTACGGAGATGAAAGAAGGCAGTTCTTGAAGTTTGTTTTATGTGAGAGTTGAAGGATAAGTCCTGATCAAATAGAACCCCAAGGTTTCTAACAGTTGTGCTTTGTGCCAGAGTAATGCCATCTAGGGCAGTTAGGCTAGCATAGGTTTCTCTAAGGTGTCGCGGGCCCAGTACAATGACCTCAGTCTTGTCTGAGTTGAGAAGAAGAAAATTTTGGTCCATCCAGGCCCTAATGTCCTTTAGACAGGCCTCAAGTTTAGATAGCTGATTTGTCTCACCTGACTTCATTGATACATACAGTTGGGTATCATCAGCATAGCAGTGGAAGTTAACAGAGTATTTTCTCATAACATTACCAAGGGGGATCATATAGATACAGAAGAGGATTGGACCTAGCACAGAGCCCTGAGGAACCCCGTAGCTTACTTTAGTGTACACAGAAGACTTATTATTCACGTGTACAAACTGGTACCTATCAGATAGGTAGGACTTAAACCAGTTTAGGGCAGTCCCTGTGATTCCAAGTAATTTCTCTAATCTCTCTAGTAGAATATAGTGATCTATAGTGTCAAAAGCTGCACTAAGATCTAATAAAACCAGCACTGAGAGTCGTCCTTCATCTGAAGCCCAGAGTAGATCATTAGTTACTTTAACTAAAGCAGTCTCTGTGCTGTGTTGAGCTCTAAAGCCTGACTGGAAGTCCTCGAACAGGCTGTTGTTTTGAAGAAATTCACAGAGCTGAGCCGCCACAACTTTCTCAAGAATCTTTGAAATAAAAGGAAGATTAGATATAGGCCTGTAGTTTGCTAAAGTGCTGGAATCAAGAGTAGGTTTTTTGAGAAGGGGTTTGATTACAGCTACTTTAAAGGACTGTGGCACGTAGCCTATTGATAGGGATATATTTATTGTCTCCAACAAAGATGGGCAGACTAGGGGAATAACTTCTTTAAACAGCTTAGTTGGGATCGGATCTGAAAGGCAGGTCGATGGTTTGGAGGATGAAATAATAGAGTTAAGTTCCTGAAGTCCTATATGTGTGAAACAGTTTAGGTTAGGCCTATTTACATTTAATGGTACAGCAGGCCCAGGTGAAGGCAGGGAGTGGCTAATTTTATCTCTAATCTTGTGAATTTTATCGTTAAAAAATGTCATAAAGTCCTCACAGCTGAGGGCTAGAGGAATCATGGGCTCAATAGAGCTCTGACTTTGTGTTAGCCTGGCTACAGTGCTGAAAAGGTACCTCGGATTATTTTTATTTTCTTCAATTAGTGAGGAGTAGTATGTAGATCGACTATGTCGTAAGGCTGTCATGTATTTACTATGGCTTTCTTGCCAAAGTATTCGTGACTCCTCTGTTTTATTGGAGCGCCACATTCTCTCTAATTTACGGGTTGTTTGTTTGAGTGTGTGAGTTTCAGAGCTAAACCACGGAGCTTTCCTCTGACGTTTAATAGTTTTTTCCCTCAATGGGGCAATTGAGTCCAAGGTGGATTTTAGTAGACTAGCAGAGCTATCGACAAGCAGATCCAGTTGAGAGGGGTTATAATTAATATCATAGTTATTTATTGGATGGTGCACTGAGTTTAAGGCAGCAGGAATGGCCTCTTTAAATTTAGCCACAGCACTGTTGGATAGATTTCTACTTGTAACTATTTTATTGCACAGTGCGAGATCCTCTAGGATAATGTTAAAAGATATTAAAAAGTGATCTGATAGCAGAGGATTTTCAGGGTAGACTTTTAGTTCATTAATATCAAGGCCATATGTTAGAACAAGATCAAGAGTATGATTTAAACGATGAGTAGCTTCATTAATAGTTTGAAAAAAGCCAACTGAGTCTATTAGGGACATAAAGGCTGAGCTCAGGCTATCACTATCTTTGTCCACATGGATATTAAAATCTCCTACTATCAGTATTTTATCAGAACTGAGGACTAAGTTTGATATAAACTCAGAGAATTCTGATAGAAATTCAGAATAAGGGCCTGGAGGACGGTAAATTATCGCAAATAAGACTGGCTGGCAGGTTTTTGATTCGATATGAGATAAATTTAGAACCAGGCTTTCAAAGGAAGTGTAACTGGCCTTTGGTTTAGGATAGATTAGGAGAGAGGAATGATAAATAGCTGCTACACCACCTCCACGGCCTATGTCTCGTGGCATATGAGTATTTAAATGACTGGGAGGAGTGGCTTCATTTAAACTAACATATTCATCTTGATACAGCCATGTTTCAGTTAAACAGAATAAATCAAGGTTATTTTCTGAGATAAGGTCATTTACTAGTAGAGATTTGGATCTCAGTGATCTAATATTTAATAGAGCACATCTAATGGTTTTATGTTTTGGTGTTTCTAGATTTGAGATTTTAATTTTTTTCAGATTTTTATAATTGATAGCTCTTTTATTTGATTTTATGTTAAAATCATTGTGAAATATGGGTCGGGGGACTGACACCGTCTCCATAAAATAATATTCATCACCATCACAACAGTTGTCATGGCGATGAACACAGCTATCCTGATAGCAATGGGAGGGAAACTGTCCTAAGGCAAGCGCAGAGGGGCGTGGAGGACTCCCCCTCTGTAACATGGTCTCATTCATGAGATGTCATAAATGTGCCATGTTTTCTGATAGTAGAGATGCTCCCTCCAAAGTAGGATGGATTCCATCTCTTCCTATCAGGTTCGGTTTTCCCCAGAAGGATCTCCAATTATCAATGAAGCCCACCTCGTTTTCTGGACACCACCTCGATAGCCAGCGGTTAAATGATGACATGCGGCTATACATGTCATCACTGGTCAGATTTGGTAAGGGACCAGAGAAAATTACGGAGTCCGACATTGTTTTAGCATAAGCACAAACTGATTCAATGTTCACTTTGGTTGCTTCCGACTGACGACGTCGGGAGTCATTAGTGCCGACATGGAGGACTATCCTATCAAACTTACGATTACTCTTTGCCAGCAACTTTAGATTTGATTCTATGTCGCCCGCTCTGGCCCCTGGGATGCACCTCATGATGCCCGCTGACTTCGCTAGCTTCACAATCCACGATCCCTACTCAACTATGCTTTCAAAAAAATAAAGACACTATATTTAAACAAAAAAATTTTGGACTTACACATAGCTTGTTAATTAATGCAAACATCAATGCTGTTGATACAATATGATACACCATGTGGTTTTCATTAGCTGTAACAATTAGCTGTACACAGCTGGAGTTAGTGTAGTGATTGTGTCCTTAAGGCATCAGGGGTTCAATTCACAGAGTCATTGTTTTTCATCTGAAACAGGTTATAACTACATGCTACTATAAAATAACTTCAAATCAAATCCTTAATTTTTGATGTGTAGATTTTGGTATTGCTGGAAAGGTTGTATGTGTTGGAAATGTGCACTTGTGTTGAAATAAATCTACATTGTAAATGTGAAGCAGAGTACTGAACATTGAACGTAAGATATTTTCAGAAAAATACAATGAAATAAAGGGCTTAACAGAACAATGTGCGTTTGTAGACTCAACATGTAAGGTTTTAATTCTTAAATAAAAGGTCACAATCTTAAGTTTTTTCCCAGCGTGTAACTGATATAATTGTTGCTTTATTTTTTCCAGTCAAGTCTAAAACAATACATTCTGTAGTGCTATGAGGGTACTTATAACACTGAGTACTTAAGGGTACATACTTCAGTGGAAGACAAAATGTTAATAGGCTCTTCAGCTAGATTGATGCTCCACTACATTACAACACACTTGTAAAGCCAACACATGCACTGATACAATATGAATGAAGGATTTCTGGGGCTTTCAATAGAGATCCATTTTAAAGTTGAATACAGCAAGGTCACCTTGTAACTGGTTGGTTCTTTATTTAGTTTTTTTTCCAAATGGATGAAATGTTATATAGAAATTTTTTTTTCCATTTGTTGGGTATGTTGCATAATGCATGCCACATTTAAAAAAAATAAAACCTGACAATGTCTGCTGGTACTTTGCTCACATGTTACATGTATGAGCAAAATAAAGCAATGACTTTGATGCTTGGCTGGCAGCTGAGTCTCACTGAAAGACTTACCCTACCACCACAGGGGGGAAAAAATGAGACTATGCCAGATCTACATACACAGTAGCTTTTAAATTCATAAAATATGAACTATTCAGCTTACAAATGTCCCAGTGAGAGTTTGAGATCACGCTATAAAAAGCATGAAAGCTTTGCTTTCTGGGAGCCACTTTAATCTGGTATTTTGTGATGACCTGGGTCAAAGTGATGAAACCCAGCACACATAAATCATGCATAAAACATGCACGTGGCTACATAACCCTGGGCAAAATGGCTTTGAAGGCAAGCAGCCGCTGAATGGGAGCTCAGGTGGATGTAGTGAAATACCCTGGCAGGATTCTAATGTGACAGGAAGAGATATGAGGGGACAATCCAATACAACAGAGGATTGTCATCAGACGAGGCCCTGATGGCCTTCAAGATCTCCTCTACTCTGCATTAAGATTTACTGCTGGGTGGACCATCAGTAATATTGTAAGGATATCACAAGATTACAGAGCAACAAGGCCAGTAGTAATGCATGTCTGAAATGGGTGAAACAAAAAGAAAATACAATGATTTCCCTAGTGCAAGAATTTACTTTAAACCCTGGAATAACAACAAAGTATGTGTTTTTTTCATTTTATTTAAGGTGACTTTAAAAACATTTTTATTTTAATGTCACTATTTTATGATCTTTCTTTTCCATTCTCAAACATGTTTAAAAACTGATATCCTTCTCCTAAATGAACTTGAATTCAAGTCAGAAAAACACAAAATCAAAAGATCTAACAACATACAAATCAAAAGCCCTCACAGGAAAAAACAACAACAAACAAATCCTGCCAAAAACCAACAGAAGTGAAAACCAAACTGAAAGGAAAAAACAAGCAAACTGTGAAACAGAAACGGAAACAGATAGTGTTCAAACACTCCTTTTGGAGCCAGAGCATTAAGGGGATGAGCTCACCTTTGTGGAGACAAGAGGGACATAGGGAATTCTACTTATACTATCTGCACTTACACATCGACAAGACAGGGGTTGCAATAAATAAAAAGATACCAGGAGAAAAGCAGATGAACAACAAAAACTAGATTAAAGGTCCAGTATTATGCTATTTTTCACTCATCTCCATTTGTTCTAAGAACCCCAAAAACATAGTATTTAAGGTTTATTTCCCCAAACTCGCCTGTTTTCCAGAGTTCACTCTCTGAAAAGTCAGTTTAATGATGCTTCTAAAAACGGGCTGTTATAGGGCCTTCATGCATATGCATGAGTGGAAGTGTCTGTAGACGCTGACTCGACACAACAGCTGATCACTATAGCGATTTTCTTTTGCTATGCACACACTCTTGTTATTGTTTTCAGCCAAAAAACTGCACATTACAGTAGAACACATGTCTATTTAAGTGGCTATTGTGATTGTGGGTCAGACAAACACTGCTCCACGGTGTGTGTTTATCACATCAGCAGCAGCGGCGTTAATCAGCTGTTTCAAACATTCAACAGAGCTTCTACGTTGCTTTCTTGTCATCCTCACCACCTCTTATTACAGGAGTAGTCCATTCAAGGTGATAGTCCACTGTTTTGTCCAGCCGCAGTGTCGCATTAGATCACAAACACGGCAGATCATCTCAAAGGCAATACGAGGCGATATAACGGTTACTAAAAATGGAACTGATTGTAATTGCTCCCTGGGTGCTACACCGTGGCTGCCCACTGCTTCTCAGGGAGTGGTTAAATCTATATTAAACTGCAGTGTTTGTTTTACCTGCAAGGCAGTTTGAGATGGAGGAGCGCACATTCTTATATAGGGTAGGAGGAGCCACGATTGTCAGGAGGAAGAGTTTCCGAGTTGTGATGTCATATCGCCCATTTGGAGCTGACTTTTTACAAAATGTGGAATAACAAGGGAGGGAGGAAACAGAACCTTTTCAACTTTGGCCCTCTGAATGGGGCTAAAGGGATGTTTATCATTGTAGCAAAACCATTATAAAGTGAATTTTACACTTTGACTTCCTGGGTTTATTAACTTACAATATGGATATGATTGTGTGTTAGTTAATTCCATAGGTAATAATTATAATTACTTGTAATAAAGGTAATAATAATACACCCCAATCATTACAATTCTGCTCTAAGGCTCACTGGCACTCTTTTTAGGGGACAAGGTCAAAGTGGCGAGTTGCTGCGCGGCTCCTGACCCGCACCCTTTACATTGGCTCCCTGTCATATACAGGATTAATTTTAAAATCCTGGTACTGACGTTCAGGGTTCTCCATGGTCAGCCTGGATACATTAAAGGCCTGATCCAGCCCTATGTTTCTAATAGGAGCTTGAGGTCCTCTTCTCAGAACCTGTTGATGGTCCCCCGCACTCGCTTTAAAACTCGAGGAGATCGATCGTTAAAAGCGGTAGCTCCTCACCTCTGGAATGAACTTCCACACACTCTGCGCATGCTAGCCTCCATGGATGATTTCAAAAAACAACTAAAGACATACTTT
The DNA here is from genome assembly GCF_900634775.1 of Gouania willdenowi. Classification (NCBI taxonomy): domain Eukaryota; kingdom Metazoa; phylum Chordata; class Actinopteri; order Blenniiformes; family Gobiesocidae; genus Gouania; species Gouania willdenowi. Next base: position 26,894,020 of record NC_041058.1, on the reverse strand, counting down.
ATAAGGGAGGCTATCTAGCCACACTTTTGTATCTGCCCAATGTAGGCTGTGTATGTACCCTTTTATTTCTTGCATTCTACTGACACTGCACTGTACTGACATATGTACTCTGTTATTGTTATTGTTTTAAACTGTAAAATGTGAAGCATTTTGTGAGCCTGGTCTGTGAAAAGTGCTATATAAATAAATTTTACTTACTTACTTACGTACTTGAAGATTATTCTGAAGGACCTATAGTGAAGTTGATCAGGGGGAGACTTGATCCTTGATTCTTTGACCACTAAGCTATTGGTCCAAGGCCAACCCACTGCCTACCTAAGATGCACCTGTGAAGCTTTGCAGAAAAAAAAATCCTATAAGAGCTTCAGTTGAAACATAGTCAATAGAAAACCCCAAAAAATAAAGAAGTACTGTACTTACATGTTTTCTATCCTCAATAAAGTGGCCTACAAGTTTGGTCCAAAAGAACAGTAAGGAGATGGTAGGAGGAGGCATATCAGACACTGCAAGAATGTTTTGAAGTTACTGACTGGCAGGAACTCTGTGAGCCACACAGAGGACAGAGTGTATCATAAATTATTCAAACTTCTGTGTGGACACTAGTCTTGGACTTGGGCTGAACGGGCGGAGAAGAGCTGGTAAATCTATCACCTTGATTTGTTATGGTTTGTGTTTGGATATGGTCTGATCTTCTCCAAACAGCCTCTGATGCAGTTGCATGAGTTAAGCGTCTTGGGGCACTGGAGTAGAGACTTACTGTATCTCACTAGACAATGTAAATGAGAAGAAGTGGGTTCTCATCTATAGGTCAAAGCGTGCGCCTAAAGGTCCTATATCATGCAAATCAACTTTTTTGAGCTTTTAACCTTGTTACAATGTTAATTCCCTATCAAAAACACCCCCAAAGTATTATTAGGCTTCCTTCCTGTATCTCTGAGAAATCCTCAATAATTCTGCTCTCTGAGCTGCTTCTTTGCCCTCTTCTGAAAAATAAGCGGTTCAAATTTTGTGATGTCACTAGAAGTCTGAACCGTCCCCTTCAGTGAACATACATGCCCATTCTCTCTGGTGTTAGAGGCATGCGAAGAACATCTGTTTGGATAGTCATTGTCCTTTTTTTATCCAGTCTGCACAGGGAAAAGACACGGTCTTTGTTTTTGTACTAAAAGATAATGTCTGGTAACCAAAAATGTGTGTTTGACTGCGAAAGTCCTCGGAATTTGTTCAAACTTCCTAAAGAACAGTCTACTCACCAGTAGGGGTTGGAATTTATCTCTGGGAGCATGCGACACACCATCCAGTATCTGTTAGTCTGTTGTTTCAAAAGATAACCCACTGTTTAATCTCATCTAATAAGAAGAACATGATTTTTGAGCAATATTTCACCGGTAATACCCACGCCTAATTTCTTGAAGTGATACTGTTTTCATAAACCAAATGTGGTATTAAAATGATCTATGAATGACGATATATTCCTTTTTGATATCGAAGAGAAGATTTGAATAACGCTGAATCAGTATGGTTTTTTATGTTTAAAATCTTCCCTTTGTTGTCTGTCACACTGATACACAAGACCACAATATTCAGCTGTAAGAGGAAACGCTGGAGATCACTGACCAGTCACAATCATTATTTTTGAATATCTAACAAAAACCCATCCTTTAGGAGTCACAAAGTTATTTTTAAAGGACGTTTTGTTAGGTATTCTTCAGTTCCTGGGTACTGGTCATCTTGAGACTCACCCTGTTTCATTTATCATCCATTCCTTTCGTTTTAATTTCATTTTTTTGCATTACAAGTTAGATTTTTGGAACCACCAGCTCGTTTGGTTCAGATGAACCCATCTTACAAAGCGGAGTCACAGACGGTCGCGAGCATGTGACAGCCGGTGGGATAGCCCTGCCCGTGATCTCGAGCTAGACGCCGTACGCCAAAGTGCCATTTCTCCAATTCAGCGGCTAGAAATGTCCAGCCGGCTGAAAAGGGCTATTCTTTGGAGTGGCTTAGTCGTAGGGACATGGGTTGGGAACCGGAGGGTCACCAGTTCAAGTCCCAGTACAGACCGAAAGAACGGAAGTTGTTCTGGTAGCTGGAGAGGTGCCAGGGCACTTCTCAAGCACTGCCGAGGTGCCCTTGAGCAAGGCACCGACCCCGAACACTGCTCCCTTCATTGTAAAGCGACTTTGAGTACCTAGAAAAGCGCTATATAAAATTGATGTATAATATAATAACAATAATAATAATAATCATTGCCTTGGCCTCTATCTTTACTTTTTAGAGCCACTGTAAAAAAAGTAACCTCCTCTGGATATGTCTGTATTCTGATGATAGCTAAATCCATATGAATATGTGCTCTTAAAGAACAAATTTAAATCCTGAATTTAAATAATGCACTTTGCTGTATTTTCAGCTTTTTTCAATGCACTTCTTTTTTGATGGGACATGGCAAGTTAAATGTGAACTTAATTTTTTTTGGAATCTGCGTGTTTAAACATTTACGTGTCATGTTTCTAAGAAGTTAAGAGAGCCAGTTCCATCTTTTATTAAAAAAGTATTATTCAAGCAAATTCATTTAGAGAGTTTTCATTTCCAAACCTAACAGCGGGGGTTAACTGTCATTGTTAAGATTGAGGAATGTTTAATACCTTTTGGGTCTAAATTATGCTAATTATGAAAACAGGTTTAAATCGAAATGTCTTACATCAGGGGTGCCCTGCTGTTTTTTTAAATATTGGCCTGTTATTAAACACCAAACAATCAGGTGATGGAGCAGGGAGACATCTAAAACATGCAGGCTAGAAACTCTATACAATGGATTGAGCATCAATTGATGAGTAACATAAATTTAGCATGAATATTTAGTTTTAGTTTGACGTAGTGAGGTAGTGGCAGCTATATTACAGTATTATAGTACCGTTATCATTATCACATATATTACATTAGTTGTTGCTGTAGGAGGTCATGTCTATGACAGACACCACGGCACACTTTTTGACCACTTTGGTCAGAAACAGTTTCCTCCTTTTTCCCTCTCAAACACAGACAAAAGAGCTGAGTACAGGAATTTACGACTATGTGTTCTTCCCCCACTGCTCTTTGAAGCACATGACAGAATCTTTTCCCTTTGTGCTCTACTTTTTCCAAGAATTAACAATGAAACATCCTAAAAGGACACACATTTTTGATAAAAGTTTGAAATGTATTATTCTACACTGTCAAATAACTGTTTTATTCACAGGAAGTCAAGGACAACCTTAGAATGAGATCACATAATTGTTTTTACAGTTAAAGTGTCCCTAAAGAATCTCTCATTAACTTTGCATAAAGTATATCATGTTTGGTGCCAGAATAACCGGAAAAATATGATCTCTGCTTTCGTCTCTTTTTGGAAGTTATAATCTAACTGGTTTCTGAGCTATATTCATTCATCTCTTATCACACATACAGGATAGCCACAACCCACAAAACATCCAAAGCAATCTAATTGGCCCCCGAAAACACGTCGATTAATAGAATCGCTTAGACCGCGATAAAACCGAGGCGCAAAATTCAAATCATTGGATTTTAGTGCTGGCCGCTAAGATGCCCACTGCAGTGTTATGTACGTCTTCTTTAATCTTTTATTTTCTTTGTAACCTCATTATTCCTTCATTAGACCTTTTAAATAAGCTGTTCTTCCCAATGATAAAACCTCCTGTTCCAACTGAAGATACTGAACACTGAACCACAAGAACAAAGCCTGAAGGAGCTGAACACTGAACCACAGGAACTAAGCCTGCACACACTGAACAAAGGCCAGACAGGCCTAACACAGGCCAGAACCAGGTCCAGGAAAGGACCCTTTTGGACACACTCCAGCGGTCCAGAGCCACGCTTTGCTGCTTCAGACTCCTCTCGCCAGCCTGCTCTGCCACAAGAGAAGGATCATCGACCACGGACTCATCAGAACCGAGGTACTCTGGATCTCAAATTCTATACGGGCCTAAAATAATTGCAGCCACATGGTTCCAAACTGATCTTATTATAGCTCTCACACACACACACACATACACTGAATTCATGCTACTTTTCTTTCTTTCTTTCCTTCTGTCTCTACTAAGCTTTTACCTTTAAAGTGTATATACATTTATCCTTAGCTTGGTGAGCATAGCGCTCTTTTAGCTTTATTGTGTTAGTAGGTTTTAACTTGTTTTGATTAATAAATGTTTATACTTTGAGAAGTTGTCTGTGGTTTATGAAAATATTACAATCATAAGGTTTGTTATATGGAGAGTAGACAGTCTTGACAAGAGCTCACAACCCTGGATGACAAGGTATTAATGACTAATTAAGTGATCTGAAACACTTTAACTCTATTTCAGATGGCACCTCTTGGCAAATTACTGTAATATTAATAATAATTAATATTATAATTCTTATCACTCCTTGTCCAAGCTCATCCTCCTACATTGTAACTACAATATTAAATGAAGTAACACACAATCATATCATACAATTTTAAATAACCCAAGTCTATGTCTGATCCACCCATGCTAAATATGTGTTACAATGACTATTACAAAGCTAGTTGGCCTGACCTATGTAATTTAAAATCACATTTACTATGTTGACCTGATACTGAAACACAAATACTTTCTGTTAAATCAATGCATTTGCTTTGGATGGAACTGCTTTCCACTATTGTATTATGTTCAGCCAACAAGTCAAACCGTATTTAACTCATTCAGTGCCAGCCATTTTCCGATTTTCTACCCCCCTCAGTGCCAGCCGTTTTTTTTAGCATTTTAACTGATTTTGAAGAGTGTCGGGGTTAAATTAGGGGGCCACATCCCGGCGGGGCGGTCTGGCTTGGCCTCTGGAGGGGGCCCTGGCTTTAAAGAACTGAAGCTCGTGGCGCGGGCGGCATCGGCATCTGGGGCGCCCGGGGGGGCTAGGTTGGGGTGCCTCGGGACCGGCGGGGGGACTCCCAGCGGCCCCTGGTGCCTTATGCGGCTTGGGTGTGGTCGTTCGCCCTGGGCGGGCTGCTCCTGGTGCTGCATCCATTCCGGGTCCTCCTGGCCTGGGGTCGGGTCCTTGCTGGCTCTGGGCTCACCGGCGGGGGCCCGCCGGCTGCCCGTTCGGCGTGGCTCTGGTCGTCTGCTGGGCGTGGGCTTTGGCTCCTCCGCTGGGGTCTCGGGCGGGGGGCTCTCTGGGCCCTCCCCTCGGGGGGCTGGGCGCGGGGGTGTGGGTGGTGGTGGGGGGGTGGGGGGCTGGGGGGCCTGGGGGTTGGGGGTTGGAGTCGGTGGCGTGGTGCGCTGGGTCCTTGGCTCCTTGGGGGCTTTTCGGGTGTGTATGGGGGGGGCAATGGCAGCCTCTCGGCTTGGGACCTTGGGGGCGTTCGGGGGGCTGCTTGGCCGTGGGGTGGTCGCCGGGGGCCCCTAGATCTCTCGCTCTTTCTGCTGGCCTGACTGCTTCTTCGGGCCCGGGGGCGGCTTATGGGTTTTGCAGTAGCGGCTCTTGGAATCACATTTGTCATGGACGCACTGGCCTCGGGCTGTGGGATAACACTCATACTGGGCTCAACCATAGACACGTTGTTCCCAAATACCTGTTTTATGTAACTTCCACTCACTTCCTCCTCTGCTCACAGCCACCATCATTATTCCTAAGCCGCACACTGGTCACCAGACTGGCTTGATAACACAACAATAAGCACAATATACACAACCACAATTTCACATCACATCACTTGAAACTTATTGATTATTCCCCACCCATTCGTTTTCCTATCTTGTATCCCTCCTCCCTGTTAACTCCCCCCCCCCACCCCCCTCACCCTGGTGTAACACTGCCCTCTCTCTTTTACATCCTCCCTTTAATAAAGTATTTACCCTTCCCTAGGGAGGGCTGGTGATGGTCACAATTATGCAATGAAATAAATTCATTTATTTAATTGCAATAATAAAATATGCATTGCTGTTAAAAGATTGCACTTCTTGTAGTGTTAACCTTCAACAGCATGTGCAAACAAGGTGAAAGAAAAAAAAAAAAAAAAAAAAAAAAAAAAAAAAAAAAAAAAGCATTTTAACTGATTTTAAAGACCCACAGAATATTTTCTACTATGACTATCTGAAATCTGACACCAGATTCTGAAAGATCAAAACCTCTACTTTCATAAAAAAAAAACAAAAAAAAAACATTTGTTTCTGGCTCCTTTCATTTTTGTTGTAATCAGCTGTTGAATAGAGCAAGTTTTACACAACTCTTCAGTTTCAGAGCAAAAAGCTGAGAAAACAGCCTTTTTGTAAAAAAAACCCTGTCAATGACTTTAAAGCTATTTTTTTTTTTTTGCTTTAGTGACAACTTTAACATCTGAACATTGTTTCCTTATATGTAAAAAAACAAAAAAAAAACAAAAAAAACTGAGACCGGGCTTTTGATAGCAAAATTATTATTATTTATCCATCTGATTCAGAGTTGAATGGATTTCTTACTGTATTTTGGCATTCCTCCAACTTTCTCTCCCATCAGTCTGCACATCCAGATCAGGTTAGGTATTGAACTTTAGTTACCATGACAACTTATTTCTCCAGTAAGGCATCAAATATCAACTGAATCAGGCTTTTTCTGTTGTCTGAAGAAGTGGCAAAACATGAAAGATGCCATCAAAGTAAACAACACAAACTTAATGAACTAATGTTTTACCACAAAAAAATAAATAAATACTTATCTCCTTCTTTTTTACTGTCCATAAAGGAAAATATTTGTAAAGAAAAATAGCCTCCTTGGCTAATTCTGAAAAAGGCGACGCAAAGCGATACTTCTGCCTCGTCAGTGGTACAAAGGAGAAAAAGTTCATTCTGATCAGAATAATATCGACTAATCAATGAAAATGATCTTCTACATGTCAAAGTAAAAGTGTTGCTGCCTGCTTACAGCTTCTACACTGGTGACAGCAGCACAAAAAGTGAACACATAGTAACTTTTACCCACCACTGGCTGCCCATTAAATGTAGAATTCAATTTAAGACTTCAGTGTTCACTATTAAAGGCCTTAATGGTCAACTCCCATAAAAAAGAACATAAAACTCTTGAGCCTCGAAACTACATGCCATCCCCTTAGGTCATGTGATCAAAGAATATTATAGTTATGTCGCACACTCGGGGAAAGTTCATTCCAGGCCAGTGCCTTTATCTTTGTGCTGCTACAAACTGCTCAATATTTTAAAAACAAATGACACATAAACAAGTATGTTGGTTTGTCATTGTATGTATACAGTCCATGTATTTATTGTCCTTGTTTTTTTGGATGCAAATGAGAAGTTTTTCTTTTTAATACTTAGGCTTAACCAACTGAGTGAGCTAAACTGTTAGCATTAGCATTAGCCTAAACCCCTGAAGCAATTTGGCTTGAAATTATTTACGTAGCGTGTGTATTTTGGGCACGTGTGTTGAACAATGTTAGACTGGCGATAAGCCACACCTTTTTGTAAGAAAGTAGGTGTGGTAATGCCGCTGTTTGTGCAAACTTTTTCGGTTTGAAATAAACCGAGCCAATCACAGTCGTACAGATATCTCCTGCGCCTGTTCAAAAAAATATGGCGCCCACTATGGAGAAGACGTTAGGAACTGCGCTCTGCTCTGTTTTAAAAGACCTGGATATATTGTTGAAACCACAACATGAGGATTTGAAGCCTACTTCTGTAATGTATAACACCATTTACCTCTGCCAGAACTATGCTTGTTGTGCTCTTGTCTTCGTTTGATTGGTTACTCTGCACGTTTGTCCCGTCCAGCTCAGCCCCCTAGAACTCAAACGCCTTGTGAGCACTTCCAGACTAATCGCATGTATTCAACATTAAATAATACAAGGAGATTAGGATGAAATCCAGGCTAGAACAATGTTACTAGATTGTTGAATTTGTCAATTTCCTTAGGTACCAGGTTAGAGGAAGAGAAAATGTCTCTTTAAAGACCCCTCATAATGTCTTGCCCACCCTCTGGCCACCTCTTGTATAAAAGTCAAGTTCTGCCTCTGCATCTACAGATGTTTTTTCTGCTAATGCATTCGGTTGAATGGCTGTTTGCCAACAAGTGGCTTGCCCCTCCCTGTAGATGGTGGACCTATTTACATCAACAGTGGTGCACTCCTGCCCTACCACACACTGACTGAGCTTCGGGCACACATGTGAACGCAGATCCAATCATCTCCTGCCTGATTGACCATCACTCAAAGCCCTCAGGGTGTTTTGATGGAAGTGTTCCTGGTTTCGCCCACGCACTGGGGATGGAGATGAAGCTCCAGGGTGAGGGTGGCCGTTATTGTCACACTCCATCCATCAGACACCAACACCTTAGCCAAAGGTTCTCCTTCTGACTTACTGCCAAGGATCCCAGTTGGCTTAGTTTGTTTTAACCTACATTGCTTTGTATGAAGCTGATCAGTGAGGAGAATGGCTTCAAGTGCTGCTGCCAAGCGTTAAACGTGCACTGACGCGATTACTGTCACTTGAGTTCTCTAAAGCACCAAAATAGATAACATAAAGTTATACATGTGTCGTGTGTCAGTATAGATTCCGTCAGCGCGTTTAATTGAAAGATGTCAATGTGTTTCGATAAGACATCTGTGTTGTATACCCATTATTCTAGCCTCACTCTAACCTGTATCTGCAGGAGGCATCATCATGTCAACTTTCTGGGTTTCATCTTGGGAAGGTTTGGAGACTCCAAACACGCTTCTGCTCCCTGGTGTGTGCCATTGCGCAACGGCGCGTCCAACCCATAGCGGTTAATGGGAATCCACGACAAGAGCCCAACCAGTTGTTCGTGTGTGTGCGCGCGCCGATCAGCAGGTGCTGCTCCACATGAACAGCTAAATATTGCTGTGTGGAAGTAAACAAGGTCTCAGATCCGAGGGAAAACTCCTGCGTTACGGACTCTTTTCCCCCCCCAAGGATGCACTGACATGCTTGCAACGACTGGCTGACACAGGTACATGATTTTATTTTTATTGTAATGTGCACGGAAACAGTACAATATTTGTATTTGTATAGAATGACCTGCATTTCTTAGTTGTTTTTTCTTGCGTGTTTCATCCGTAGTGCCTTTAAACTAAGCTTGGCATCTACAGACAGGGAATCAGAAAGACAGACTGCACTCAAAAGTCACACCACGATTACAACTCGGACGCACATTCATATATTTTTGAACCAAATTCGAATTCTAATAGTGTGTCTGTCGGTGTTATTTAACTGCGCCCTGATGTGTCGGTGTCTGTACGCACGGTCAGTGCGTGTGTGACTGAGTGTGAGATGGTGAACAAGGCTTTTTTTAACCCACAGAAGCATCAGTGATCCCTCTGTGGTCAAACACATCAGTGCCAGGATTTATTTACAACATGAGCGCACCACAAACGGCTTGTGTTTCAAAATAGTACAAATAAATAAATCAAATAAAAATAAATACATTAAAGCAGGGTTTCTCAAATGGGGGTACGAGTACCCATAGGCTTACACCGTGTAACGTACAGGGGTCAGGGGGTACATGAGAGCGAGAAAGAGGAAAATTACCAAACAGAAGCATGAAAAATATGGGGATTTCAAAATGTGTATTTTTGGTTAAAAATCATAATGAATGAACAAATGAACTCATTGAGGTGGAAACGTTGAAGCTGCTGCTTTGTTAGTTTGTTTGAAGGAGTGGCCTATGCTGAATGAATATTCACTGAGGATAAAAATGACAGTGTCTGTGACAAACTAGCTGAACTAGCTTTAAATAAATGAAAAGCTGTTTTGTGTCATGTTGAAATGTGTAGCACAGTTAAAAAATTGTTCAAATTAATATATTTGTAACAATTTGTGACAGTTTCAAATAGTTAAAAAAACGTTTTTTTTTTGTTTTTTTTTGAAGCACAGTCCTAAATGATTTCTGGTATACTGTATTGTTATTTTTGCAACAACAACAGTAAGCCTAAGGTTAAATTGTCATAATTTGCTCGAAACTGATACATTCCACTTATTTACAAAGTTAGATTCTTCATAATATGTGTTATCATTCATATATTGCATCTTTATTAGGGGTGTCCTGATCTGACATTATGTTGAAGGTTAACATTTATGTAACAAATTGATTATTAATAAATGGGTCAGCTTTTCTCATACTTACTGTTGCTGACTATTGTTCTCTGTTTGAGTGACATCACTTGATCAAACCTTTTCTAACATTCCACACTACAAGTAAGTATGTATGATTCGTGCTGATATCGTATCCATATCGGTATCGGCCAATACTTAAGGCTGCAATATCTTTATCGTATCGGAAGTGAAAAGGTTGTATTGTGACATCCCGACTCTTAATGGTCTATATATATATATATATATATATATATATATATATATATATATATATATACGTATATATATATATATTTTTTTAAATAGTATTCTGGGCCAAATGGTATAGTCTGACAAAGGGGTACTTGGAATCAGAAAAAAGAGAAAGGGGGGCTTGAGCCAAAAAAAGTTTGAGAACCACTGAGGTATAGCGTATACCTAAATCAATCAATAAATACATAAATAAATAAATAGTGACCTCTATGGTGGTGGAGGTTTGGTTTTTAATAATACATAAAAGGTTCATCTTGATAGACACAGACATGATTTATAAGGATTTACTACTTTCCCCTGTGGGTGATTACAAGCCATTCCAATCTCACACAGTCCTTATCAACGATGATGTCTACATTGGCCTCTTTCCACACAGCAGCTAGCTGGTCCATCAGATAAAAAAAGACAAGACAATTGTAAGCTGTCAGGTTCAGACAGATGCTTCTAGCAATTCAATGTTTCCACTGCGATAAAACTGTAATTAAACCCCTGCTAATGCTCCATGAAACCTTGTGATAACTTCAGTGGAGTCCTTCACTCATTTTAATAACTTAAGTTACCACAGTGATCATGTCTATAATTGTAATCACTTATAACTATGCTTTCAAAGACTGTTAGAAGGTTGTTAGCTCTCCCTTTCTGTGTAAAATGCCATCTGCTTTTCAGAATAAAGACTCAGTCAGCATGCAGGGAGGCCTGCTGTCAAAGTTGTGCATGAAAGGCAAGAGTTTGAGTTTTACATAACTGGAATTGTGTGAAGATCATGATGAGGCTAAGGCAGCTCAATTAATCAATTTTTGATTACGATTTCCAATATTATACCCAACAATTACAAAAATAGCATAATCGAGAAAAAAACGATGAATAATTTATTTTTATTTTCGTTATTATTATTTATTTTTTTTACATTTGTTTTATTTTCTAAATAAAGCAAAACCACTATTTCAGACATCTAAAAATAATAAAGCTTGGCACACACATGTTATTAATACTAACTTTGAGTTGTTTAATCCATGCACATGCAAGCTCCCCCTCCCCTCTCAAAGCCAAAGCCAGCCTTCAGGCCAACACTAGGAAAGATGTTGCTAGTGGTCTTGAAACATGGCAGGAGAAACAGAGCAAAAACACTTGGTAAACCAGCAAGTAGGATGCATCAAATATTCAGCCACCGAATGTATTCGGCCGAATATTGCAATAAAAGCCACATTCGGCCTTTGGTTTAGTGAGTTAAAAGCAAGGCCGAATAGTAACGTGTGACGCAATGATGCAATCAAACAACGTGCAGTGATTTTGAGTCAGAAAAGTGTGTGTGCGAGCAGCAGCAGCTCCTCCTTTCCACACACAAACACAGCCAGACTGTCTCCTTATCGCTCTCCGAATTCCAAAATGTGGAATAACAAGGGAGGGAGGAAACAGAACTTTTTCAACTTTGTCCCTCTGAATGAGGCTAAAGGGATGTATATCACTGTAGCAAAACCATTATAAAGTGATTTTTTCATCATACCTCCCCTTTAATGCACTTAGGTTTTTTTTGGAATGCATGTTTTGTTTCATTTGAAGGGCTAATATAAATGAAAAACTTTGTTGTGTTTTTTTTAAAAGCAAAGACTAATGGAATATTTCAAAAATGCATTTATATTTTATTTGGCTTCGGCCACAAATTTTCATTTTGGTGCATCCCTATAAGCAGGGCAATTCAAATTAGCTGATATGTGAACAATTTGGGTTTGATGATGAAGACCTAGAGCAAACACACATCACGTGCAAGAAGTGTTTTGTTTTGTGCAAAAGTGAACACACTTGATTTTAGTGTTTGAAGAATTTTATTTCTGTTTAAAGAATATATTTTATGTTTTTTTTGTACAAAAAAAAACAAAAAACTTTTTGGTTAACAAATAATCGTTTGAATCGTGATTTCAATTATGACTAAAATAATCATTTTTTCCATAATCTTGCAGCCCTAGCTGAGACTGGAATTTTCCATCAGTTACCCATATTTTTATTCTAATCAGCAAAAAATGCTGTGGGAAAACACAGATTGAAGGGTCAGAGTGCAGCCGTCTGAAACGTGTGATAGCTGTTTTTGTTTGCAGTTTTTTGTCTCTTTATTAATTGTCTTTTACCCTCAATATGCTTCTTCATTTCCTTATTCATTGTGTTCTGTGGGCTGGCAAACTCAAAAGGGCGTGGCTCTGTTTTAGTGCAAAGTTAATGAATCACAGTTGTTAAAAGTTATCTACCGTGTCAGGTGCTGCTTTTGGATCTTAGTCAGTTGTTGTGCGGTTATTTTGTGTATGAGTAGGATGCCACCTCCAGCAGCTGCTGTGGAACAGTGTCACATTGTGCTAGTATTTATATCTGAGTTCACAAGTCATTGCTTGCCTTGTCTTACGATTGAATGACTTTCATGAATTGGCCAATGGCCAGACGTCCAGTATGACCTCTTTAGTATCTTTATGGATGCCTCATGGATGCCATCATGAATTTAGATGTCTTACCTTAACCACAGTTTTAAAAGTTTTTCATATTGTTTATTTAAAGGCCTGTTATAGGTTGCTATCTTTACCAAAACATCCCAACTAAGACAAAGGCTTATACTATGTAAAAAAAAAAATAGTCCTGAATTGGTTCAGATTTGAAACTACTGTAGCTCTATATTTCCTAATGATATTGTTAATATGCACATAAATATATCATACACTAGAACTAGAAATGTGTATATTTACTTACTTTCAAGTAGGGCTGGGCCATATGGACCAAAATCTTGATATTTTTTCTCAAAATGATGATATATTATATTAATATCAATGTTTTTAACTCATCAAAGTCTGAACAGAAAGACAATTTGCTAATGCAAAATGCCACACAGGCTCATTTATTAACAAACAGCTGCTCAATATGTGCCACTTTAGTCTGTTTTTCCTCTAAGGGATAGCACGTGTGAGTGAGTTCTGTAGTGTGGCTCGTTTAGGGGAAGGTTTTGGTTAGGAGGACGCACTCAGAAATCCATCTAACTGTGCTTTTAATGCTGTTCTGAGAAGTAGCAAAAGCAGTGACTCCTAAAACAAGTATTTTAATATAAAATAAAATATACATGTATCGATATAGCCTAGACGATAATGTCATTTTCTATATCTCCAAAATAGAAAACTCAGATATATTGCCCAGCCCTACTTTCAAGATAACAATGAGTCATTATTTCTATTTAGATATGCTATCCTACTGTACAATACGTGCAGTAGAGACAAAATACTGCTTGAACCAATTTTTTTTAAGCAGAAGCCTGTTACAGCCCAACAATATTGATATCTGTGCATGCACACAGCTCAAGAACAAGTCAGGAATGAGTTGTTTATTTGTTTTTTAACATCATTGATTTATAAACCAGAGGCCAGCCTTCAATTCACCTCCTCAGCATCCATTTGTGCATCTTTCTCGCACTAATCGAAACACATCTCCCTCATTTACCATGCATGAGCCTGTGTAAAATGATAGAAATTAAGACCAAACCCAACCCGTCGGTTTCGGGCAAAAATCCTCAGCTCAAGCATTATTTTGTCTTTTCCAGAATCTGCAAATGGAGCAAATGTTCTGTTCTAAAGGTGTTCCCCTATTATTTTAGTTTTTGATGGAAATTAGTTTGTTGACGAAAATTATCCCCAAATATATTATTATACTGGTAGTGGTGTATTGTATCTTCCCTCACAGAGATGACTTCTGATTGGCTCATTTATCATCACATTCCTAACCTACCTCCTGACTAAATATTACCCATTCATGACAAAGAATGTAATAAAGGACATGTTGCATTTTAATATTCATTCTTTTTTTGCTTTCCTGCCTTTTTCCTACTTTAGTTTTAGTCGAGGTGAAAATATCTAGTCAGTGTAAACAATGATATTTATCTTCAAAATTAACACTGGATAGATAAAATGAAATGTAGAAATCTATTTAATAGGGGAAAAAACCTGAAGGAAGTATTTTGTGTATAGGGTTATCAGCTGGGCTGGCTTATAGAAAATCCCAAACATTATGCAAGATTTACAAGAGTCAAAACCAATTCCATTCTCAGGGCTAAAACTGAATGATTGATGAAATCACATCACATTTATGAGTGATTTAACTATTTTGGGGGAGTGAGCACAACTAGTTCTGGGTGATACATTTCTAAACTACACTGATATCTGTTGTTTTGAGTGAATGGTGAAATTAACTATATTCTATATCAGGAGTCACCAACCTTTGTGAAACTTCTTAAATACTAAATGTTCATGCTCACTTTAATTAGAGGGTAAGATAAGAAGGAAGGCTAGTAGTAACTAAAAAAAGGTCTGAAATGTTTAAGTTTCAACATGCAACACTTTATTTCTCCTAATTTATACAAATGTTTCATTTTCATTACATTTCATAAAAAATGATCATATTTTACTAGTTTCTAACAACTTTTAACTGATCGTATAACACGTAACGTGTTAAAGGTAACAATTATGTCATATTTTATTAAAATCCACCTTACTTTTTTAAAATATATTTTATATATTTATAGTGTGGTATATAACATACCACACTGGCCATACACCAAATCTGCAGCACTTAAAAACATTGGTCACAGTGTTTTAAAATAAACATTTAAAGATGGTTATTTAATACTTAAACTTTATCAGTATTTAACTCTATTAAGTGCTAACTACATCTGTCATATGTATTTATATTTGTGAGTTTGAATCCTGGAAAGTAATTTGTAGACGGAGCTCATTAGTGACTAGAGCTCACATGGTCCGTGCGTGTGTTGGTGACCCCGTTCTACGTATATGGAGAAAAGTATTCAGACAAAGTGTTGCCTCTAGTGCAGTGGGTTGGGGGCTCTTATTCAGCCAGGGTTTGGCTTTGCTTCAGTTCATGTTTTGTATGTGTTACTGACTTGTTTGATGTTAACATGCACGTTATCTGTGTTTGTTTTCTTGTGTACAGTATTTCACCCCCAGTATTCGAACCCTCACTATTCAGTAGTGCTTCTACTAGGGATGGGCGATTTTTGAATTTTGATTCGATTTTCAATTATATTGAGATATAAAAGTGCAACTTTATTGCTGTGATTGTCCTCAAGAGTTAAAATGCATAGAACAATCCCAAAATAAAAAGTAAATGAGGCTCTGTCATTCAACAAGTTCAAGTTTTAACCCAGGTTTAAGAAAAAGTGCAACAGCAACATCACAGTAGTTTAAATTTTCTGATTAAGAAATCAGATAACTACATATTTTATAACATTACATCTAAAAAAAATAATAAACTCTTCCCTAGCATCTCAGCATAGTGTGAATGAAAAAGTAAACATGCCTGTGGCACACATATAACCTACTCATAGGGTAAACAAATGTAAACACAGAGGGGGCTGGCTCACATCACACTACGGTAAAACACAAGGACGGAACGCGAAAAAGTCCTAAAAAACTATGGTGGAAATTTTTTGCCCATCCCTAGCTTCTACACTGTGTTGCTATTGGTGCATGGTCTTGTATTGAGACTCATTTCCATTTTCTGACCCACTTTCTCCTTTTAGGGGTCGTGGGGGTCTAGCCTATCGCCAGCTGTCATTGATTGCTTTGTGGGTGTACAGCATGCACAATGCTCCAGTCCATCGCAGGGCAACACACATACAGACGGACAACCACTCACACTCCCTTTCACTGCTACGGGCAATATAGAGACTCCATTCAACCTAACAGTCATGTTTTTCATCTGAGAACCTGGGAGAAAACCCATGCAAGCACGGGGAGGACATGCAAGTGTCCGGTCTGGAGGCCTTGTCCACTGAGGTCAAACAGACACTTTTTCTCACATCTGAGGAGGAGCAAAAAGAAAAAAGATGTGCTATTTGGCACTGTTAAAATTGGATTTAAAGGATCTCATAAAAACACTCTGTAGAAGAGAATAACATCCTAACAACGTATGCCTGCTAGGGCTGGGCGGTATACCCGGGTCATACGCAATACCGTTATATATTTTTGTTATTATTATTATTATTATTATTGCTGCTGGCCTGTATTTTCGTTTTTTGTTCCGCGTACTGACTAACAAGTGCAATTCCATGTGCTATTTTTTTTAAAAACTGTACTCGGCAAAATAAACCTTTCTGATTCTCAACCAGTACAAAATGCTGTGAACACTTGATTATGTATGGAAAAAAAATACAGTGAGACTGTTAGAATTTAGAAAAATACCGACATATACCGCTCAGCCCTAATGCCTGCTAATTGATTAGAACAATTCTTTTCATTTAGGTATAAAAAAAGTGGCTGAGCCACGCGACCAAGTGCAAGTGTGAGTGCATGCCGTCTGCCCCTTCAGCACACTGCGACCAAACATCATCACGGCAAAGGTCCTGGAGACTCATGTACAAAAGGTACGTACACCTCAAAAACGTGCAAAATCCTGACGTTCAGAAACTGGAGTGAGCGTGGAAATGTCAAGTCCTGAGGTGGCGTATGTAGGGTTGGATACCGAAATACGGTACCAATATGGCACCGGTTCGACATAAACGGTAGTAACCAGACCGAAGAAGAACAAATATTTCGTTGGCTCATTTTGGTGCCCCGCCACCCCCCTGGCTCATCACTGATAGCGAGAGGATAAAAGACCACATGGAGTTTACTTAAAAGCTCAACTATGCATTGTGCACCTGGAGCTAAGCACGTCAACAACAGCAGCCAGAGTCGACCTCCACGGAGAAATGGAGGTGAGTCCCATCAGTGTGGCGGACATCATCACAGATGATGACAACAGCCTTTCCTCTAAGTAAACAACAACATATGAACTATGTCTATATATCAACTCAGTGACCGCTGACTTTCTGTTTAATGTTAAGCTCATAACAAGTTGTGTTTGTAGACAGAATGTTGAACTTAAGCTTTAACACCAGTTTTAGAAGGCACAGATTTGCATTTACACAGGAATGCAGCTCAGGGGTTTACATGTGGCTCAGGAGCCACATGTGGCTCTTTGACTCTTTTGCAATGGCTCCTATAGCTTTAAAAAAAATATTAAAATTAAGTGTTACTTTTTCCTTTTTTACAAAGGCTATTAATGATTATTGACAAATAAAATCATAACAATATTAATCTCCTGTATTATATAGTTTAATGTAATATTGTTTTATTGGATATTTATTAAATGTTTATTATTTTCATATGTTACTTGTATATATATTATTTAAGGTATTATTCTCTTCAATTTGGCCCTCAAAATAAAAGGATATTGTATTTTGACTCTATGCGGTTTATTTTTTTTAAAAGTAGTAGTTTAAGCACCGGAACCATTTAGAAAATACTGAGTAGGCACTGGAATCGGATAAAACCCGATCCCCATACCCAACCCTTGACGTACATACATGTCTACATAGTTGATGCTTTAAATTCTAAGGTTTTATTAGACACACTACCAAAGTAATACCATACATTCACACATGAACCTGTGAGACTCTGTTGACATGAATCATTTACACATTTTTTGTGAGCTACAGTTTGTTTAATGTGAGTCAGACACATGTTGTTCACTACCTGTCAGAGCTCTCTACTCTGGGTTCTGAATCTTTAGCAGCCTCTCACACACACACACTCCAACAGACTGTTCACCATCTGGTGCGTGACGTGTGTGGGGGGGCGGGAGTTTGGCATATCGGGCAATGGCGGGAGGCGGGAGGGTTGGCGATTGACGTATTGGGAAAAGGACTTCACTTCTTTTCTGTGTTACTGGTGGTAAGAGCGCAGCTTTGTCTGATCACGCGGGAATCCCGGTGCCGATCTCATTTCAATATGATTTACATATGTAAATGTGGGCAAGGACACATTCACTCTGATTCAGATGTTCAGAGTATAGGTGCGTGAATCGAGTCCTATGCACAGAATCAAACATCTGATTTTTACGAGCCTACGCCTGTCTCTGGATTGAAACGCACGGTTATTTTTCACACAAGTCTTTGTACATGAGGCCCCTGGAGAGACAAACAGAAATATGCAGTTTATCGGCCTCAGTTGTCCACACGCTTGAGGCAATAAATGACCCAATAAATGAAATTAACAAAAAATAAATGTTTAAATTACGTCATGTTGTCTGTATTTAGTTTAGATTTAGCCAATTTCACTGAGGATATATACTTCATCACACGACTAAATACTCCAGCACATTCGCAATGGTTTAATGTTTACATTTTAAAAGCAATGAATGAGGTTCGGTCTCCTCCGTACAGCCCCCAGTGGTAATTCCATTTACCAGCGCAATGCGAAACTGAACAGGCGGTATACATCTTTGTTTAAATCAGCGTCCACCCTACGAGTCCACGACAGAGCCGAAGCAGCACTCCACTCTGATCCTTGTACGTGTGCGCAAACTATTGAATCTACACTCCTGCTCAGTGGCTGGGTTTGCCAGTGGGGTTATCAGCTATTCAGTGAGTGGATAATCTGATCACCAAAAAAGTGGTATCAGTAATATGTGGGCTTCTGAAAACAAAATGCATCTTGTTTTATTCGTTTTAATAATCGGTTTTGTTCTGTTCTGAATATGTGTGTGAAAAGATTCTTAGATGACAGCTGAGGTTTGTATGATAATTATCAAAATTATAGTCAGATTTTGCTGTGCGTTCACGAGCTTAGACTTGACGTGAGATCTGATCACGTCAAAATTGATCAATGCTGAAGATTCTGTGGAAATTGTCGTAAACATGTCGGGTTGATAGATGACAGCCTTTATGTCTACAGCCCTATAGTTTCTTTCTTTCTTTCTTTCTTTCTTTCTTTCTTTCTTTCTTTCTTTCTTTCTTTCTTTCTTTCTGCTGCTGAAATTCAATACACCATCCTTGGAAACCTTCAGCTCCTGAACAGGGAAACAGCTTTACTCCAGCTGTAAAAAGGTGATCAACATCAGCTCTCTTAAAGGAGTGCGAGAGTCTAAATGGACAGACACTTTGGGTTCAGATTATTCCCCTAATGGCAGCTGGCGGGTACTGTATAAATCTCCTGTTGAAAAACATGGAGCACTAGCTACACACAGATATAGAGCTCGCTTTGCCTCAAGCACTGGGGAGGGGTGTCCATTTTGTTTAGGGACAGAAACGGTAGAACATTTAGTTTTATCCTGTCCTCGACTGTCTGGCCTTTTTAAAATGGTCAGTGATTGGGTGGGGGGTCTGGGAGATGTTTTCTCAACCCCTCTGTTCATCTTTGGTCCTAAGTATACAATACAAGATGCATACCTTTCCATCACTACTATATCTGTCCCAAGCGAGCGTGTCTTCTTTTCAACTACAGGAGACGTTTGCAGCATTTGCCCATAGTTCTCAATTGCTACCTGAAAATGTAGACTTCAAATATTGGTAAAAAAGAACACGTCCAAATCTTAAATCTAGCCTGTGTAGACGTTTAAAGTTTAATGTTTTAAAAAAAAAATTACGCAAAGTGGGCTCACTGTGATTTAGTGGTGAGCACGTTCATAGCAAGAAGGTCCTGGGTTCACGCCCTGGGGTGGACACTTTTCTGTGCCGAGTTTGCATGTTCTCCCTGTGCTTGCATGGGTTTTTTATGGGTACTCCGGCTTCCTCCCACTATCTAAAAACATGACTGTTAGACAGGGATTTCCCGATCCGATATCGATATTGGATATCGGTCCAATATTAGCCTGAAAACTAATATTGGATTCAAATTTCGAATTTTTTTTTTTTACAATTCATTTTTTATTTATTTGATTCAGTTGTTCAAAATTATGTAACCAATTGGTTAATAATAAATGGGTCAGTTTTTCTCATACCTACTGTTGCTGACTATTGTTCCTTGTTTGAGTGACATCACTTGATCAAACCTTTTCTAACATTCCACACTACAAAATAAGTTTTTATTATGTTTTTATTAAAGAAAAGAGAGAGTGAAAAAAAAGCAAGAATGATTCATGCTGATATCGGATCAATATCGGTATCATAATGGAAAGTGAGTTGTTGTATGTCTGTGTGTTTCCCTGTAATGGACAAGCGCCCTGTCCAGGGTGTCCCCCCTCCTAACTACCATAGAGAGCCGCAGATTGGCACTGGCAGACCCCCGTGACCTTGATAAATAGGAATAAGTGGGTCTGAAAATGGATGGATGGATGGATGGATATTTATTCTTTAATAAGCAAAATCCACACGTTCTGGTCTTTGAACTGGTTCTACAGCACCTCCAGCTGGTGAGTGTGTGCCTTTAAAGTGTAATGATCATGATACCATGATCAGGATCATTGATCCAGATAACTGAAAATATCTGGCAAAGAGAAGGTTTAGCACTGGGCGGAAGTTTGCGCTCTCTTATTTGCATGCCATTATTTAAATAGTATTGTTAGTAAACAAGGTCACTGTCACTCACGCTTTTCTATTAAACAATTATTTTTAAACAATATTTCTGCACCCTCTCCACCATCTTCCAAACTGTCAACACTGCATAAACTGCAAGCTTGCAAATATCCTGTCCATGATGTGGGTTTAAACAGTAATGATGCTTGTTCACTATAATCATCATAATGCAGAGTGATGGACACAGGAGATTCTTCTCACTTGATAAAAAAAAATAATAATATGGTAGTCAGTCCGAGTCTGATCGCAGGCCCTAATGTTGCTTTGAGGCAGTGCTTTGCTGCTATTGAAAAAGTGAGGAATGAGACTGTGCAAAGATCTCTGTGAGAGGTGAGCTGAGTAGCGTTTATATAAGGAATGATATTGGGTGGGCTGAGGGAGAAGCCCAGAGGTCTTGACAATGACAGCATCACTAACATAGCATCGTAACCAGGATAAAGGCTATTTCACTGCACAGCAAAATGCTCTATTACTCAGTTCCAATTCAAACAAATTCACGTTTATGATTCTTTTAGAGTTGTTTTTGGTTTCAATGCCAATTTAAAAATGTGTAAAGATTGTTAAAAAAGGAACCCCATTGGACATCTTTATATGAGGATAAAAGTCATAGATATCTGTACTCCAAGCATCTCTATAGAACTGCTTACTTGAAGAAACACTACATGACTCTAGGGATGGGTGATATTGACTAAAAAAAAAAAAATATCCCGATAATTTCTGGTATTATCACGATAACAATAAAAATCACGATAAATAAAAAAATGTAATTTATTTTTTTTAAATCACAACTTATTGTAAACAGTTTCCTTACAAACCCAAATATATCTGAATACATCAACACTAGACACATTAATAAAGGCTGCAATAACTACTGACTCTAGGAGCTCATGAGCTGATTTTTTATGGAATATTTTACTGCATGTGGGCCACTCTATTAGTGTTATTGTATGTACTTCATTTATTTCCTCACTTAAAATAAAATTATTTTCAAAAACAAAATGCACATGAAAAGCAAAAATAACTCCATCAGTGTTTTTATTGTTGCTGAATCTTGTTTCATTTATCTTATGAGTTACATAAAGTTATGATTGATAAACATATCTCTATGTTTCCTGTAATTAAACCAGATCAAGCTGATGATTTAATAATTCAGTATATTTAGGTGTAATAATCTCAATAGTTACATTAGTCTAATGGGATCAGCTTTGTCTGTGAACACGTGAAATATAATTAAAAAAATATTGTGTTTCACAAGTTGGGACGAATGAATAGTGACATTAATATTTATGCTAACATTTATTTCACACAACATGTGACATGTTTATCTTTTATTCTTCCATACAGTGTTAAATCTGACCATAAACAAATCTGTGGCTCTATGACAGTAAGACGTGTACTTTTTACTTGGTCTATTATTTATATGGAGTGGTTAGCATTAGCTCTAGCCCAGTCTGTGTGTCGGTGGGTTAGCTTAGCATAGTTAGCTTTAGTTGAGTTTCCAGTTCATAATCATTGCTATAGGTTCATCTCTGTCCCTGTGTTTGTGGAACTTTGGGTGGATCTGATGGAGGAAGTTGGACTGGTTCACTTTGTTGGATGGTTGTCTGGTTTTAACCAAGTAGCGGTCCATGATGTATCGCAGCTCGGCAGCTTCTGGTAGCCATGACGATCGCCGCCGTCTCTGTATGTGAGGGCTGGGGACGGGAGCGGTGGTGGTGCACACCGTGGAGGAGGCTTTGCTGCGGAGCTGCCGTGAACAACTTTCCGCTCCAGAGAATAATAAGTTGTTGACAACAAACAGGTGCAGTTTTGGCCTGTGGAACAAGGTTTTTATGGCATTCTTGGCTAAATTGAGGGACAAATGGCCCGTGACCCTCACTAATTTCCGACATGGGAATTTATCGTTTCTATCGTGGGATGACATATTCTTACCGGTGAGAATGGTTTTGACGACTTCTCGTGAACGACGATATATCTCACATTCTTACTGTCCACCTTTCATTCTGTTGTCCCACCCTAATTACCTCTTCCCTGTTCCTTTCCCCCTCACCAAAGTGTAACACTGCCTTCTCTTTTTTTACATCTTTCCCTTTAGTAAAGTTTTGCTTACCCGTCCTTATGGAGGGCTGCCGATGGTCACAATTAAGCAATAATAAAACATGCATAGCTGTAGTGTGGACCTTCAACAGCATGTAAATTCAATTATGATTTTGATCATTACACTCAAAGATTACAAATATAACATAATCGAGAAAAAATAATATTTTTTTCAATTATACATGTGTTTTATTTGCTAAATAAAACTAATTTCCACGATTTAGGATATCTACAAATAATAAAGCTTGTGACACACAAGAAAAAAATTGATTATTAATAGGGATGTCCCGCGACAACTTTTTCACTTCCGATACAATACCGATATTGCAGCCTTGAGTATTGACCTATACCGATATCAATCCGATATGATCTCAGCACGAATCTACCTACTTTTATTTCTTATTTTGTAATGTGGAATGTTATAAAAAAAGATTGATCAAGCAATGTTACTCAAACAGAGAACTATAGTCAACAATTCAAGTTCACTTCAGTTAATTTTTACTGTCAGTATATGGTGGTAACAACTGTGGGTGGGGACAAAAAAAACAAAAAAATATTGGAGCGCTTATATCGGAGATTTTAGATGCAGTCCGATAAAATCCGATATTAGTTTCCTGACTGATATCAGACTGATATCCGATATCAATATCGGATCGGGATACCCCTAATTATTAATACTAACTTTGAGTTGTTTGAACACGCGCATGCAACCTGGATCCATTCTGTGTGGCGTTTAGATGTTTTCCTTAAGGCTGGAATACACTGTGCGATTTTTTCAATCGTTGCGCTCAGCTCCAGCTCAAACTGTGCGACTCAGATGCAGAGCCCGAATGTTTGCAGCTCACGATACATTTTCTCACACTATACGGTCCGACACTCTGACTCGATCTGACTGCTCACACTGTACGTTCATACACGACACGTCATGGTCTTGTTTCAGGAAATGCAATGTACAAATTAGAAGAAGAAGAAGAAGAAGAAGAAGAAGAAGAACTCTGAAGCATCGCCATTAAAACCCGGAAGTGGAGAGACACTCGCAAATCTCAGCAAAAAGAGCTTTAAAAAGAAAAGACGGTGACGTGATGGACCAGGAGCCTGCTGGACAGACGTGGGCGCAACAGTCTGTCAATTTTTCAGCGGTCCTACGGTGTTCGCGCATGTGCAGTGTTTACGGTAAGCCAGTCCGTGGCACTGCTTCAACTGTGTGATACCCTCACGAGGAGCGACTGAATTTCAAGCATGTTTGAAATCTTTACGACCTACGATTGCTGATCGGGAGCTGGTTGTGAGGTGTTAATCGCTTCTCGTGACCCCATGTATACTACACAATGCACGACACACGATCTAGCAGAGACTCGCACGATATAGTCGCAAAATAGTCGCACAAGTCGAAAATCTGCTCAAAATGGGCCAAAAATCGCACTGTGTATGCCTGCCTTTATGCTTTTTGTGGGTTTTCTCCGGGTACTCCGTCTTCCTCCCATAATCCAAAAACATGACTGTTAGGTTGATTGGAGTCTCTAAATTGCCCAAGAGTTATTGGGAGTCTGAGTGGTTGTGTGGGTTGCCCTGCGATGGACTGGCGCCCTGTCCAGGGTGTGTACCCCCGCCTAACGCCCAATCAGAGCTGGAAATAGCAGACCCTGTGACCCCCAAAAAAGGAGCAAAGGGGTCAGAAAATGGATGGATGGTCCAAACCTGAATTTTTTTGAAGTAAAGGAATGGCACCTTCATGCTGCAAGACTGTGCCAACTTCATTCAGCTGGACACACTTACTCCCAGCTCCTTCAGCTGTCTTACAAAGACAAATGGTAAATGCTAAATGGACTTGATTTTATATAGCGCTTTATCACCACACTGAAGCAGTCTCAAAGCGCTTTACATATCAGCTCATTCACCCAATCACTCTCACAACAACAACCCTCATCGCACATCACAGCTACATCACAGCCATGATCCTCTGACGGGGACATTTCCTGTCATTGTGAAGCAGAATGTATTGTTTTCCCATTAATAAGAAATGTGAGCTTGTGAGGCAGATTATTTTTATCCTAATAATGAGGTGTAATATTATAATAGTAATCTATCATGCTAGTGGTGCAGCCCCTGTGCATGATGTCGCTGCAAGGCGATACTGTCCCTGGACTAGGTTTACGTACAACAGCTGAAGGGTGTACAGATGAGTGCATGTTCATATGTGTGTGTGTTTGTATTATTGCCCCCAAAAATCATAAAAGATTAGGTGATGAACGTAAAAAGATGTTTGTTTGTCTTTGTGTAGGTGAAAACAAGTTGTGTGTCTGCGATATGCACTGGAGCCTGCCTCTGATTTAGAACACCATTCTCCCTGGAGCAGTGTGTTTTCTAATCCCACACGCGGTAGTGATTGCTGCACAGCAAAACCTTACACCACGGGACACGCCTGCAATAGCGTAGGGAACGAAAAGCTCTAGCACGCAGGCGTCAAAAGATGTGATACAAGTATCACACAAATGTCTCTCTGCGCTACTAATGGCAAGAAATCTATTTCATTTTACCACATAAAATAAGTGCCACTAAATTACAAAAAAAAACCAACGTGTAAATACAACTAATGTAACATTTTCAGAGCATACTTCTCGGATCTACGTTTTGCACTGAACTCTAACAATACCAAGCCTGATCTAATTTATGCCGGGACCAGAATCATGATGTTTTTCTTCAGCTTAAGGAGGAACTTGAGCTCTTCCTGATGGTAGTACTAGTTGGTGTAGGCAGAATTAACATTGCTAGTTTTACTACAGGGTAGGTGAAGCTATTCAAATGTTTAGTGCCAAGGATATTTACAGTATATCACATTTGTGATATGTCACATGCACACAATATAAATATAATAATGTTCGACTGTTCTGTTGATTTATTAATCTATTTTTTTCAATATATTTAGCTGTATTTTGATATTGTTATAGCTTAAATAATGTAGTTAATGACTGCTCAACTTGTGGAATATGAAACAACTTTTAATTAGTATGTTTTTATCATGGTTTTTATAAAATAGGACGGAGGCGTGAAATTACTTTTTTATCAGAGATCTGTTTAAGCAAAAAAAGTCACCACATGAGCGCTGAAGTTGAGTGATGAACCAAACTGATGTATTGCAGCTGGAAACAACTGGTTCTTTGATTGAAGTTTCATTCACTTTGCGTCATTGCAGTTGTCAGTGTCCTTCATGCCTTTGATAACATTTTGGTGCTATTCTAACAATGCAACTCTGGGTACATCTTTTCTTTTGTATTTGTTGCATACTCTTTTTTTAACCACAAATAACAATGACTGCAACAATGACAGCAAGGTGTACTGCAGCACTAGCATCGAGATTTTCCAATGAAAAAAATCTAAATCTAAAGATACAGTAAGTTATAGAAATAGAAAATATTATGCTTGAATTGAAAGGCTCAGTGTAAACTAAGCTTTTTTCAGGACCAATGTGGCCCTGCAATAATTGTTTACTTGACATATTAGCTATCCAAATTCTTATCTTATATATGACCTACGTAGGTTGCAGTGAGACATTGAATTGTAAATATTAGAAATAGCAAATGTATTTGGACTTTTTGTGGGTGTTGGCACATGCTGAGTGTAGATGTTGGCCACACAAACATTAAAATAAACAGTTGTGTTGGCAAGCTTTTAAAGGGTGTCTCTTGTTAATTTTAATTGCAAGCTCTCCCAAATGATCATGTGTTACTAGGAATTAAAAAAAACGGCGATATAAAATTCAAAGGTTAATGAAATTAAACCAAGTGAAAAAGTACAGCAGCATATTGACATTTGACCCTCCGGCTTCCTGTAGTTGCTCAAACGCTGCAATGACACCGCGGGTGCTCCGTAGACTCATCAGTCTGTTGTTTGTCGTGATGCATCGAAAGAACAACTGGGCTAGAACAGTGAACGAGCAAACACCGCGCTCAGCACACACTTGTCTGGATACAAGCCAACGTGTCCGTTGAGCGGTGCTGTGACTATCTACCCCCCCCCTTCAAAATTGGCATCCCGTGTCCATGGAGTTACATTGTTGGAAACTTTTCATACCATAATCAAATCTACGGTGTTGAACTTTTATATGTTTTTTTTCCTTATGTATCATTTTAAAATATCTTACCTGTTGTCTAACTTTAAAGCACGTGTATCAAGTGTTGTATGATAAATCACGTTGAACATCATAAATAATAACACTGCTTAATTTCAGCAACTTTACTCACTCTTTCTTAAAGTTACAGAGGGTGCTGAACATTTCAAGCTGCATTTTAGATGTTTTTGGAAGGTCCATAATACAGCTTCCAAAACTTTTATGTCAGAGAAATGAGAAATCATAATAACAATTAAAACAGTTCGATTGGTACATTTGGTTTCATTCCTTATCTGTGAAGCTAAACACTCCCACACACTGTCTCACATTTTTGCAGTCAAATTGTTTTCCATCAACAAAGAATTGTTACACATTTGTTATTCTTCATTGGGAAAATTTTTCTTACATTTTTTTTATATCGCATCGGTTGTATTTTGTATCGTGTGCCCTATATCAAATTCCATATTATATCGGAAGTTTACTATTTCATTACACCCCAATGTAATACTATAGGTTTAGTCGGTTACCTTTGTTTAAAAGTGTTGAGCTGCCAGGGCAGAAATACAAATAGGGATGCACCGAAATGAAAATTTGAGGCCGAAGCCAATAAAATATAAATGCTTGGCCAAATACGAATACCGAGTATTGAATGTTTATTTAAATAGTACATAAATAGTCTAGAATACATTTTTAGACATGTTTTTAAAGAAAGTGAATGTTTATTGAATATTATGACATTTTTTAAAGATTCCAGTAGTCTTTGCTTTTCATAAAAAGCACAACAAAGCTTTTGATTTATATTAGCCCTTCAAATAAAACAAAACATGCATTCAAAAAAAAGCTAAAGTGCATTTAAGAGGAGGTATGATGACAAAATCACGTTATAATGGTATTGATAGCCTCATTCAGAGAGCCAAAGTTGAAAAAGTTCTGTTTCCTCCCTCCCTTGTTATTCCACATTTTGTAAAACCAAAGTCAGCTCCAAACGGGCCTGTTGGATTTTGCCCACGTTGGCAGGTGACGTCACCTAACACGCCTGCTAGAATGTGAGCTCCTCCCTCTAGAATATATATTATTCTTTATTGCCATATATGTAAATGCAAACTGCACTACTAAACGCCCAAACTGCACTACTTTTTCTGCTGCCGATCTTGTTGGGAGTCACTGCTTGGAGCCACGGACCCTTTGTTTACACATCAGCTGTTAACACTCCGTGCTAATGCTACACCAGCCTATGCAGCGAGACCAGGTGTAGTGTAAGGAGTAAACGATGGGGATGTTTACAGATTCGTGGCTCACAACACTAACAATGGACTCGGTTGTGGAAATGGACGGTTTCCAACTTTTACGCGGTAACGGACACTGGAGTGTGGTAAGGAGAGAGTCTGGCTATGTTTGTGTGCGGAAAGGAGGAGATGCTGCTGCTGTGCCTCTGCAGCAACGTGCACACGCTTTTCCGACTCAAAATCACTGCACGTTGTTTGATTGCGTCATTGCGTCACACGCTACTATTCAGCCTTGCTTTTAACTCACTAAACCGAAGGCCGAATGTTGCTTTTTTTGCAATATTCGGTCGAATATATCTGATGGCCGAATATTTGGTGCATACCTAGAAATAAGCTTGGTCATTAGGGAGACACTGTCTCTGCCATTTTGCTCCTGAGACACTTGTAGAGATGTCTTGATGTTGCATTAGCTGTGCCAACAGGAACTTCTCTAAACTACTTCTATGTCCTTCTATGTCCTATTTCTTCTACTTACTCGTGTCATGCTACACTACTTACATACTGTCGCATCTCATATGTAAATAGTGCAGAAGACTGCCTGCTGCGATGCACAACAAGAGCTTGTTATAAAAACTCCAGACATGTCAGAAGTAGCTGTAACATCCTTGTGTTGTATGCGGTAATGAATAAAACTATATTTTAAAAAAAATGAGGAGAAAAGCACCAGGTTGTTTATATGACTAGTATAGGTGTCCTTTAAATACCCTGGAAAATTGTAGATTAATTAAAACAACACGGTTCCAGCTAAGATTTACAGACACATCAATACTGAAACTTGTTAATGTTTTTCAACATTAAATTGTGACCTGTATCTGTTCTTTTAAAAGCATTGTTCTGTGCATCTTGTATTTTTGAGAAAACAGATAAAAAGCTCCTATTATTTAAGTGGATTGAAGGAGAAAAAGCCAAAGATAAGGACTGATGGTTGAAGACATGAATAGGAGTTTCCAGGAAACACAAGCTGGCAGAGAGTCCAATGCGCTCTCCTCAGAGTCACCACCTTTCAGGGTCCGTGTTGATATATCAGAGGTGATAGCTCAGTTGGCTAGCGCTGTCTGTTATTTCCTCCTGACACACAGAAGAGAAAAGGCTTTGATATTACACAATTTTTCTCAGAAATGTTTTCATTTTCATATTTATTATCTGTCATTTGTAGTGGACATTGGGTCTATAGTTGATACAAAACATAACTTTAAAATGCAATGACAATGCATTATCTTTTGTTGATTCTTGTATAAATGTATTTACAACAGTTAGATAGAGGAAACACATCTAAACACAACAATTGTTTTTCATCTCACAGAGGTCATGGGTTCAAGCCCTGGGGTGGTAGAGTATCGGTTAATGAAGCGGACTTCTAATCAGAGGGTCAATGGTTCTAATCCAACCTGGTCTATCATCCATGTGGGATGTTGAGCAAGTCTCTTAACTAATTCAGTGCCAGCCATTTTCAAAATTTCTACCCACTCAGTGCCAGCCATTTTGACTAATTTTTAAAGACCCACATAATATTTTGTACTATGTCTATCTGAATTCATCAATCAGAATCTGAAAGATTAAAGTCTCTAATTTCATCAGAAAAATAAATGCTTGCTTTGTTTTTCTGTAATCAGCAGTTGAATACAGGCAAGTTTCATACAAATCACCAGTTTGTGGCAAAAAGCTGAGAAAAACGGCTTTTTGTGAAAAAACCCATTGGTGACTTTGAAGCAATTTTTTGCTGTAGGGACACCTCAACATTGGCTTCCTTCTATAAAACTACAAAAACAACACTGTGACCAGGCTTTTGATGGCACAATTATTATTATTATGCTATCTGGGTCCAAGTTGAATGGTTTGCTTACTGTATTTTGGCATTGCCCCAAGTCTCTCCCCCTGTTAGTCCCCACACACGCAATTTCCTCTTCCTCCCAGACATGCCAAGTGTCAGCGCTTACCCCGTTTTTTTGATCGTTTTATCTCACCATCACAACACTCTCAATAGTCCACTTTGTTCCACACATGCTCTTGTAGCACCATTTTCTGTCCCGTAAACTGTTTTCCTCTCTCTGTGAGCTCTGCACATCACGGGTGATCTTTCATCTAAAGGTGCACTGCTGGTCAATACATCATGGTACAAGTTAGATATTCATCGGAGAGCTTTGTCACGCTGTCTCCTAGCAACCCCGGCCGAAAAACACAATTCACGTCTTATTTTTTCCTTAATTCCATTTCATTTTTTCCCAAATTATATTTTTTCCACTTTAATTTTTTTAATTCTGTTTTTTTTTAACAATATTTATCATTAGTTTTTAACTCCTGTGAGGAAACAAAATAAATACTTATAAATAAAAAGACAAAAATGTATGTCAAAAATAAAGTAAGATACAATTAAAAGGTAGATATAAGTTGTAGTAAGATGGATTTTTCTGACTGCTCCTTTTTATTTATTTATTTTTTATAAAGATGTATGAGAACAGCATTAATGTCACTAAATTTCTTCTCAGGGATCAATGATTTACTGAATCTGATCAGGTTTGTTGATTAAGTTTAGATCAACTTAGTTTAGATGAAGCTGATTTGAATTATCCTATCTTCTGTAGCTCTGATGAGATGTTGTTAGAATGTAACATTCTAATAACGTTGCTCCAATGGACTTTTGTTTTGTTTTGGGGCGACCGTGGCTCAGGTGGTAGAGGGTCGTCTTTTGATCGAGAGGTTGGGGGTTCGATCCCGGTACCTGACTATGTGTTGAAGTGTCTTTGGGCAAGACACTGAACCCTAAGTTGCTCCCAGTGGTTGACTAGCGCCTTGCATGGCAGTCCTGTCCCACTGGTGTGTGAATGTGAGAGTGATTGGGTGAATGAGCTGATATGTAAAGCGCTTTGAGACTGCTTCAGTGTGGGGATAAAGCGCTATATAAATGAAGTCCATTTACCATTTACCATTCCATTTAAACCGGAAGTTTCCACTGAAACGGTTGTACTTGAGGTAGCTTGCGGACTGTGAATGTGTACCTACGAGACACGGACAAAAGGCTGGAATAAAAAGAACTAAAGGACAACACGGACCGAGTTATTCTTAGTTAGCCAGGCATAACAGTTCAAACACTGAGCAGGTGAAGATGATTAAAGCTGATCACGTTCTCACAGAGCGCTGCTGCGCCACACGGAAACTGGACAGAGTTTTACAGGCACAGCCAAAGTTAAACGGGCACTGGTGGCTCTGTATTTAGGAGTCAGTGATGATTTGCGTTGTTTCAGAGGGTGTTTGTGGTGATTTAAGATGAGTTTAATGCAGCCAAGACAGGAGGATGGAAGGCAGTGCACCTAATAAGCGCTCCCTGGAAACTGTTCCCCATGAAAAAAAAAAACGTTCTTTGCCCCACGGTGATGGTGTTTCATGACGATTTTGTCCATTTCCATGTTTAACCCTTTTCATTGGTCGATTTCGTGATTCCGTCCGCGATTTTGTTAACGTGGACTTTATGGGGCCCTAATTAACCCTACCTGCTTGTGTTGTACTTTGCTTTGGACACCATTAAATTGTAATAATAAGTGTCCTTTCAGTGTGGAGTTTGCATGTTCTCCCTGTGCTTGTGTAGGCTCTCTCCGGGTACTTCGGCTCCTTCCCACAATCTAAAAACATGAATGTTGGAGTCTCTAGATTGCCAATAGGATGCCTTGCCTTGTACCCTGGAAAAGGAGCAAGCAGGTCAGAACTACTGCACATTAGTACATATAACTTGACAGATCTAAATCTGAACCCCCCTCCTCAATTCTTAGCAAAATCATTCCTGCCTCACTCAGGCTCCTGCTTCTTGAAGTCTAGAAAATGGTGAAAAAATGTCTATTTCAAAGGACACAATAAAAGTTATGTTTTGTATAAATTACTCCTATGTTTTTAAAAATCAAAGAAACAATTTGATTATTAACAATATTAGCATTATGTCTTAAAAAAAAGATCACTTAACCCCCTTGGTGTCATAAAATGAGGAAGCTGAGATACCAACCATTTTGGAAAGACAGTCTGTGTTCATTTAGCCACACCCCAACAAGTGATTCCTTGTTGAAAAGGCCAAGATGTTCTCTTTACAGTACAATGGGATTGACATTGATAAAATAAATAGTGCTTGATTTAGAGAAATCACCACCACAGAAGACAGAAATGAACTGCAGTGTCTCAGGAGGATCTGACAACAAGAGACATACTGTACACATACAAAACTTTTAGAAACTGAAATAATATTATCTCAATTACTTGACCATTCCTATTCGGTCTATAGCATTTTTATTTGTTTCTGCTATAGCAGAGTATGTTTTTTTTTAACTTTATACCAGTATGTGGCAAAACAGACTTGCAGCATTATCTGCCACTGTTGTGCATTCCAATTAGAAATGTGTAAATAGGTCCTCAAAGGCAAAATGTTTTCATCAGTCTCAACTACAAATACAGGTGTGCCACCAAACTTGAATGGTGTCCCAATTATCCATGACAGTTAGTCAGCACATTGAGCAATGATAACAGTTTTAGCCCAGAGGAATCCCTACATAGTGAATTTGAGATGTTCTTCATCTTCCAGGACACCAGCCTTAAATGAATAGTTTGTTATCAGGACTCTGCAGGATGTGATGATGAACCACTATTTGGCTTCAGTTGTGCAGGAGCTTGAAAATGCTGCAGTTTTCAAGCAAAGGTTTGTGAAACACTCCCATAGCGGAGGACTGTTTTCAAGAGTAGTAATAGCTGTGCTAACAGGATTTTTATGCTAATATTTATGTTTCAAACCACTGTCTGCTTTTATTATCAAGCGTTGACTATCAGTCCAATGAGATATGTGTTTATAAATGTTTATAAATCTGATTAGTCCTTCTTAATAATTTCAAGGGTATTTTCTAAATTTCCCCTCTGGAGATCAATACAGCATCAGTATTTATATCTATAATGTAACTTTGTTATATACATTTAATAATGATTTCCTTTTAAAAAGATATGTGAACAGGTTAACACATGGAGTGCAATTTTTTGTGACAACTATGCAAGTTTTATTATTGCAAATAAATAAATACATACATAATTATTTTGCATAACTGTGACTGTCACAGGCCCTCCATAATGAAGGGTGAGCAAGATTTTATTATGGCAAACAATATAAAAAGACAGCAGGGTGTGAAATATACGGGTAAAAGAGTTAGGGAGGAAAGGACAAAGAAGGACAAGAGTGTGCTGTTGTTATAATGTGATGCTACAATTGTTTAGAAGAGTGAAATCTACTGCGCCAGTGTAGTGACATGTAGAGAGTTGGGAGGAAAACATCCCAATGCTTAGACAATATGAAGATAAGAGTGAAGAGAGTGAGTGAGTGTGTGCTCATAAGTGTGACAGCTATTTATTGGCAACAAATATTTCTAAGTTATGTAACAACGTTAGCTATCCCGAAGCCCCACACATGCCTGTATGTAAGAAATGCTTTTGGATGCCATTGCGCCACACCAGACCCAAGAGACCAGCCAGGCAGGTTAACATTTTATTTCTTAAGAAAGTACATTGTTTCCTGGTTACATAGAACAAGTAAACAAATTGAGCGTTGCGTTTGTTCAGACAGGCACGGAAGTCAAGCTAGCCTAGCCTCATCAGCTGACCATAGCTGTTAATCATCAAGCGGAACATTTTCCATGATTTCCATTGGTTAGAGTTAGTCACGGCACTGTATTTCAACCACTGCAACACACCTACTTCTGCACACTTCGTCCGCAAATGCCTCAACCCAGCTCCTCCTCTTCTGTCTAATTAAACAGTGTCTCCTGTTGCCATTTATAATCTGTGCTCCGGTCCCACCTGACCGCTCTTTCTGCTTATGCCTCTCTATGTAGCTCATGGAAGAGCTTTGGGCTTTCCACGTAGCGGAGTGGAAGGGCAGAGGGGTCCCAGAACAGAGCCTTAACACCAAATCTGAACTGCATGTTAATAAACAATGACAGTGTTATAAAAGTGAACCAGCAACTGTGATGAAAAGGGTGGGAATGGTGTTTTGTTCAAGGCAGAGAGGGATGATGCTTGTGAGGACAGTGAGTCATCACACTCTAAAGATTCCAAAAAAGGAAATGCAGCTAGAATTGGGCATGATGACGGTGGCTATAACCATCGCATGGTGCTGAAACAGGCAGTGAAGCAGGCGGACCTCAATCATAAGAACTGATATGGAATCTTACTGTTGTAAAGAGCATGAACTCATAGTGAACCGCTTGGACGACTAATGCTGGAACAGCCACCCAAAAAGGCCACATGGCACTGACCATGCTTTGTGGATGGAGCAGTTACTTAGACAACAACTCAAATCAATATTTTCCTGAAGAAACCACTAATACCGTACTTACTTTAATACCAATAATGGGAATACCTTCAGAGTTGTTTTGGCTGCTCACTGGTTGCAGGTTCACAAAGGTTGACATGGCACTGATTTGACTCGCTCAGTATGACTTTAAAGCACCTCTAAGAGCTACAAAAAAAGAAATAAATAAATGAAGTGACTCAGTTCTGCTTGACTTTTCTTTTTTACATTTGTCCTTTTCAAGCCAGCTTAAAATCATATAGTCACAGCTGAAAGACAAACATCATTTTGGAGGAATTCAACCCATCTTTCTACATTGCTTTGTCCTTTACTGGGAGAGTCAGTCGGTTTGGGCATAGACCAAGACAGTTTTGCCCAACCCCCCAAAAAAATAAGAATAAAAAAAAAAAAACATGACAATGGCAATGAATTAAAGGAGGGCTAAGCGGTATACCGGTTCAGACCGAATATAGGTAAATATTTTTGTTATGATTTGAATTTTGAATATACCGCCCTACTGGTGTATTTGATTATACAACTTTCGGAGCGCTGCGCCGCATTTCAGACTGGACCCTTTTCAACTTTGTACTTCTAAATAGGAAGGCTTAGCACTCTGGTGTTAGTTGTGGTGTAAATTGATAAGAAAGACACAATTGAAAGCTCTGAAGCTGCATGTGAGCATTTGCCTGCGTGCATATGCCTTTGCTACAGGAGAACAACACTCATGGACACAGAGGCACGGTTCGCTTAGCATGTCGGCAGTTTGGCAGTAATACACAAAAAAAGAGAGCAAAGGATCGCAATTTGTTATTCTTATAATGCAGAAATAAGTCCTGGTGGAGCTGCAAACAAAACGCTACCTTATTCATCATAAGAAACCACCACACCACTGAGTATGCAGCATTTAAAGCTAGAAATCAAGCTAAAAAGCTAAGCTAGCAGGGCAAAGAGCCATTGGGCTGCTGTTGCAATCTTGTATTATCGTGTGGAATTATTCTACAATATTCACTCATCATGACAGTAAAGTAAACCACCATAAGTCAATCTACTGCAGTAGTTCCTCTCTCAACCAGTAAAAAATGCTGTGAACACCTGATTATGCATGAAAAAAAAAATACCGTCATATATCGTGATATACATTTGGTCATACCACCCAGCCCTAAATTAAAGGTTACTTGTACTATTAATGTTTACATCATCGATTGTGTTTTTTTGTAATACCAATACACAAAAGAGATGTGATGTAAACTTGCCAGTTCTGCTGAAAAGTAGTAACTTAGAAATTGGAAAGTCATTACCTGAAGTGCATAGGTATATAAGAAAAGTATACAGGTGGTGGATCGGGGCAATGCAAACAACCATGGTCTCAATTATGACAGAAATTGGTAAATTATTTACAGAGTAAATATAATAGTAATTGTTTGTTTTTTGTAATGTAATTGTACTTGTATTATAACTGAGTTTGAATATTTGCCTTTGTAATTGTATTTGACAGGAAATCTCAATGACACTGGGTAAATACATGCACATTTTGAAAAAACCTTATCAAGTTCATAATTTATTTTATTTATCCGTTAAGGTGATTTTTTTTGTGTCTGGAGAGATATTTTGGGGTTTATTTGGCTAAGCATTTGAAAATCTATTTGATAAAACAAAGCTGTGTGATACTCTCAAAGTTGAGTAAAGTATATATTTTTTGTGTTTATAGTGATGCCAATGATGATGATGATGTTAATAATAAAACTGAATTGAATATTTACTCATATATTTTCTTTCACATTAGGCATAAAATAACTGTTAAGTTATTTCAGGCTTGGTAATTGTAATTAATTGTAATTGAACTATAACAATTGAGATCAGTGTCATATGGTCCCCCCCCACCCACACAGAACAATTTGATACAACAATAATGTTGTGTTTTATTTTGTAGGTATTTTCCTGCATGAAAGTATCTGTGATTTCTGTATAATAATATGATCTAACAATCAGCTGATTTAGTCAATATATCAGCCACACAGAGATGAGTAATAACTTGGTATCATCAACAGTTCCCCCCCCCCTCCCCTTTTTTTTAAGTTTTATTTTTTGCTCTGTTGTTTTTCTGTTTAGTATTGAGTTAATGGTAAGTTTTGGTGTTTCCTCTGTCTGTTCTATAGGATTTACAGCCACTCCATGTTTTTTCATCACACAGCATGGGTAGGCTGGTATATAAGTTGATATATACATATACCAATTGTCTTTGTTAAATCAGTCCCAGCCACAGTTCCTCCCCCAATGTTTGTCATAATGAGACTTTTAAATACCCTATCCATCCATTTACCAGCATTGTAACACTCAAGGCGCAAAAATAAATATCTCGGTCAAATAAACAGCTGTTGAAGCCAGGCAATTTGGAGAAGGTTTTATTATGAAAACTGAATGTATTCAGAAATTAATTGAATTGACAATGTCCCAGGTTCCTTTTCTCTATTTCAAAGTACTGTGGAAAGCTGTTCACTTCATGACCCAAACCATATTTGTTCTGCAGCCTTTTGAGGGATCCGTCTAAAAATAAACACACAGCATTAATCCTTGCTTGAAAAAACCAGTCAAACCTCTGAAGTAGGTAAGACTTTCTCTCCATGACAAGCACGTTTTTTCTTTTCTTAGCTGCTCTACCAGGACCTTTGAAGAAAGTTACCTGACTAAACTCTACTATATGTATGAGAGTTTGCCATTAAAGTTCACTATAGGTACCCTTTAAGCTAAAACATTTTTAATTTGCTTATTTGGGGAAACAATATAAATGGTGTTATTCCATGTAAGTAAGAAGCAGTGGAATATTTGGTATTTTGAACAAAATACTGATAAACTAAGAAAGCATGCAAAATCTCTTACGTACAGTACATATATACTATGCACTATTTTCCTACCAGCTGTGGTTGATTTACTAAGATTGAAGTACCAATGTGCTGTGGTATCTGGCTTTCTTAGGGCAGTCTAACCAGAACTGACCAGGAGAGAGAGTTCTATAATTACTACGGTATATCAATTAGAAAGTATTTACATTAGTGTTATGTAGGGAAAGACAGACATTAATTTTTTATGGCCGATTTTTTTTCCGTCAGCCTTACCCGATGACTGATACAGACTTCTGATTTTCTTGAGCTGATATTTTGAGCCGATACTACTTTTTCTCCATCAATTCACATCATAAAAATTACACAATGCTGATGAATAGTACGAGTCTCAATTTTTAAAAAAGGAACAGTTATTGAAATTAACAAAGGTGAGATAGAACGACAACAAGTAAAAAATATTTAACAAATATTAAAAACAGGTGATGTAGAACAAGAACAAGTAAAACATATTTCTGCTCTTTGTAAATAATGCGGATTGGGGAACACAGCAGCTCGCATCGACCGATGCCGATACACGTTAAAAACACAAAAAGTGGCTGATAATATCGGCTGTCTATCACTAGTGTTATGTCTGCGCCTTACACACAAACCCAGAAGGGAGTCGTGTGTTGATGTTTTCTCTGAGTGTGTATTAGTTGACCCTAGCTGCTCTGGTTTCCTCCCACACTCTAAAGAACTTCCTTTAGGCAATGGGAGTGAATGTATGTACTGTAACTGATTGGGAAAATTCCAGTAGGGAAAATTTGCTCCATTTCTTTAACACATGGATCAATATGAATAGATTTTTGTTGTTGTTGAAATTGGTCCAGCACTTGTGCCACAAAGCCCTAGGGTAAACTCAGATAGTAAACTATCTGAGAAAACAAAGCAGTTTGGTTAAAGTTGATTAAAGTGAGCTAGTGTTACTGTGCCCCTCGTATAGTCTATATAGAGACTATCAGAGCATGCTATTGTACTTTTTCATTGATAAAATTCTCGATCAAGATTTTTATCCAATTAGCTACCTTTAACATGTACTATTAGCATGCTTTTCTAAAGAAACCTGTGTGAAAATCACTCAAACATTAGCACTGTGCTCTCTACAGAACAGGTTTTAAGGGGGTGTTCTTGGTTAGCCTGAAATGCTCCCTGGGGTTCTGTTCATGGATGGATAGCAATGACTAAATTGATTCCAGGTGAGTGGGTGGATAGCAGGTTTTTGAATGCACCATGCAGTATTGTATTTTCAATTACCTTGCTGCTGTTTGTCTTTTTGAAAATTGCACATTTGGCCTCCATTCGCT
This sequence comes from Gouania willdenowi, assembly GCF_900634775.1. NCBI lineage: Eukaryota > Metazoa > Chordata > Actinopteri > Blenniiformes > Gobiesocidae > Gouania > Gouania willdenowi. The sequence goes on along the minus strand of NC_041058.1, from coordinate 26,855,297 downwards.
GCTACATCAAGCATTTCAAATCAGTAGTATCTCCATGTGTTTTTGTTTTTCCCACTAACTAATCCCAAGACTTTAAGTACACCTTGCTAGTACCTTTTTTCCTTTAGAACCGTGCATACTCCTTTAGACAGATTGTACAAATAAATGGAAGCCTTGAATACAAATGTTGACTTTTTGGCATTACAAAGTTTATGCTTGTCATTCATGCATTATGAGTGGAAGGTCTCAATTCTCCACAGTCTGAAAGGGCTTCAAATAACCATATTAGAGGTTTTAAAATGGTAAACTTTGTTTGGGGGTGTGGAATTACAACAGCTTATTAACATACTGGCTTTCAAACACATTTGTTAATAGTTTTGTCCAATAAACTACACGTTGAAATAAAAACCATGTACTTAAACATCTTTTCTGATTTTGAGTATGACAAACGTTGCTTCATTAAGTGTGTGTTTATAGCAGCAGTAGCAAAGGAAACCATAAAGTCATCTGTTTGAAACACACACCAGATTCACTCTTTGCAGACACATTGCTTCCTTATCCTGCTCACTTCATTGACCACAGAAATAATGAATTTAAGACAGTATTACACTGTTTTTTCCTAACCACTTCAAACTTTCAGAATCTGTAAATAACTCAAAAGGCCCCTGGCCGACATGTTTCTGGATTTCTCACAATTACTTCATCAATTCATGTTTTAGCTGTTGTCCTGTAAGAGGCAGTCTTGCATGTCGTGTATGTAAGTTTTGTTCTTATCACAAAACCCTTTAGCCTTGCCCTGCAATTCTTTAGACCAGTGGTTCACAAACTTTTTTCAAGAAAAAAAAAAAAATTCCTGGCCCATAACAAAATTTTAACAAAATGGGTAAAAAAAAAAGTATCCTTTATTGAGAAAGGTAAATATTTTGCATTTCTACTTAAAAACTCATAAAAATAACACCTCAATTTGCCTTGCCAATCCCTCCAATTTTAGACAAACCTCAACACACCACCCCCTGATGCGTACAACTACTGCCCCTACTAGGGATGTAACGATTAATCGTAAGGCAGTTAAAAATCGATTTATAGGTATCATGGTTCATATCGATGCTGTGAAAATTGAATCGCAGTACTTTTTTTAAACCAGCAGAGAGATCCAGAAGTAGAGGCGGTGGGCAGAATCTGCTATTACTTTCTTTCTGGCCGCCTTCTACTGTTAAACATGTTCATAAATGATTCCTTACCCCTTTAGCACCAAAAGAATATCTGTAATATTACTTGAATATCTGTAAAAGTCACGTTTTTCTATTAGCTCTGTCTGCTAGCATAGCATCTCTTCTTCACTGCAAGATATCTGCATGCCAACCAACCACTGGGTTACCAGCCCCCTCTGCTGGTCCAAACTAATATCTGTCGCACATACAGTGCAATGAGTGGGGTTTTTTTAAGTCCAATTGTTAAGGCACAAAATACATTACAAAGAACTATATACAAAAAGAACTATTATGCAGTTTTGTATTGTTTACTATAGAACCAGAATTTAAATTAATAGGCTTCTTCATTTGTATTATTCCTTTATTTATTTTGTTACGGCAAGATTTGCGGTTGACCTCATTTGGAGACATGATTTATTGCTCTGGTTGAGTGATGGAGTCCAGGCGAAGCATTGATGATTTTATAAAAAAAGGTTTATTATAAAACTAAGTAAAAAAAGTACAAAGATGGAACAAAGTGGAACAAAAATTAGTGACCGTCCGGCCAGGCGATCCGAGGACACAGAGAGAGACAAAATCTGACACATCACGTATATCCCTTCTCAGTTCCCCCTCCCTCCTCCCCCCCCCGGGAGATAAAGACAGGACAGAGTGGAGGAGGTGGGGACAGGCAGAAAGAAAAAGACATTTTCTTCTTGGGTCAAACAGCCTGTTCCCTGGTATCTGCTTGATTGTCATGGAGACGGAGGTGTGTGCGTTTATGTGTTTGTGTGTATGAATGGATGTGTGTGGGGTGTGTATGTGTGACACAGAGGGTGCCTATCCGTCTGGCCTTGTGGTTGCTTTGAGAAGATATCGTGTGCTTTGGAGAAGGTGGCCTGACCCAGAGCTAGAAGCAAAATTGAAGACATGAGAATCACACAATGGAAAGTTACCCAAGGCTTAAGGATTAAAAATATATGAGTAAATATATTATTAAGCTAATAATTTCACCTTAACATTTTCATTCAAGATTTATTTTTAGTTAAATTGCATTGTTTTGAAAAGTTTATCAAGGGATTCCTTTGACAATGAAAAATGAAAGGAAAATAGTATAGTATTTTCCCCAAAAAAATAAAGGAATATTTTTCAGTCATTTATGTACAGTCCCATTTTGTAAAATAAATTGTGAGACAATCGTATCGTGAACCCAGTATCGTGAATCGAATCGTATCGGGAGTTGAGTGAATCGTTACATCCCTAGCCTCTACCCTTTGGAGCTAATGCTCTCGCTTTTTATATTCTCCCTTTAATAAAGTGTTTTTACCCTTCCTTAGGGAGGACTGGTGCTGGTCTCAATTTGCAATAAAATAAATTTGTTTATTTAATTGCAATAACAAAACAGGCATTACTGTCATAAAAAGATTACACTTCATGTAGTGTTGACCTTTGACGACAGCCCCTTAGTTTGGGGACCACTGCATTAGTCTAAGTCAGGTTCTCAGTCATTCAGGTCTTGGTATCTCTAGTAGCCGAATTAGGGTAAATTTACTTATTTGAAGCTTTGCTTAAAGGCCTATCACCTCTCATTCAAGAAGTTTCTTCATATCTGCATCTCACTAAATATCTTTTTTTCAAAACCAAACTCTATATACTCTTTTTTTTTGTTTGTGTTTCAAGATTCCAGTAGAGGACAACTTTAATAAATACTTAAATCAGCATGTCGACTCCAACAGCCATGTTTCTTCAAACTACCTCTCTCTTTTCTACAGCTGATGCTCAGTTTGAATTTCAGGCAGTCATCCAGTGTCTGCAAAAATAAATATTTACCCTACATTTAGGGATCGACCGGTATGGGTTTTTTTAGGACCAATCGCAATACCGATTTTTTTTCCATCAGCCTTAGCCGATGACCAACACATCATAAAGCTTACACAATGATGATAACAAATGGCACAAGTTAAATTTAAAAAAAGGAACATTTATTGAAATTAACAAAGGTAAGGTAGAATGACAACAAGTATAAAAATAGTGAGAGATCTCATGAAATACTATAAAAGAGAACTGTTCGTCCTTGTCCTGAAAATAGTTTTGACAAAAGTTGTCCTGACTGAAGATATATTTTATTAACAGGATTATTGAGTATAAAGATATATAATGATAGTATTAAACACAAAAATAAAATATGAATAATAGTCCATTCCAACACAACCCCAGAACATAAATTTGCAGAGGAAAATAACTAGATGCGCATTAACCAACAAACTGATCAAGTTTCTGTTCTAAATTACATCAACATTAACAAGAATAAATATTCAAACAAGTAGTAAACTGCTTCTCAAAGTTAAAAACTTCTCAGCACAGCACTGAGTGAGAAGCAGAGAGAGAGAAAGAGAAACACACACCAAACCTCCGGCCAGCTACTTGTTAACTCTGCTAGTGGGGGGAGGGGTTCTGCTCTATGCACTCTGTCTGCAGTAACACGGAGCAGCCGCTTTGTTTATAAAGTGGATCGGAGAACACAGCAGCGCTCATCGGCCGATACACGTAAAACACGCAAAAATCGACCACTACTTACATTGTTCCTGACATCTGCATGACTTAATAACTAGTTCAATGGGTCATTATTTATTGACCCCAGATGAGCTGGGGTACCTAGAAAAGTGGCAGTAGGTAAAACTCCAAATTGCATCAATGCTAGCGGGATTCTTGATCCTTACTCTAAATGTGCGCACTCGTATGGTAACTCTGGCGCACAAACATTTTGTAGAAGCCACGGTGCTGTTGGTGAGGTGCTAAATTGAAGCCAGAATCATCTCATGTCTTTAATGTCCCCACATATCACAATTATAGTTCCACAAAATCATAAATAGCCAAGCCTGCAGTGTTATAGGTGTGAACAGTGAGCCATTAGGTCCACATATGCAAATTTGATCATATTAAGACTGTCAGTGAAAATAAATGCATGTACGTGAACCATAAAATGAGCACCCAACCAATCTGGAATCGGACAAATCCTGCAAACAGTGGCATCAACACATTAATCATTTATCCTGGTGCTAAGCAGTGCCTGTGCGATTGCAACAAACAGTATGGAAAGTTGTTTGACACACTGCATGCTTTACCACCCTAAATAGCGCAGAAGAGGTAAGCTATGTCTACACTCGTGCATGGTCTGACATGGTGTGGGCTCTAGTGTGGCCTGTAGTAGACTCTCAAAGCGCTTTATCTTCACCTCTGACAGATTTCACAGTTTACAGAAGTGACGACTGCTTTAAATGTTTTTTCTTTTCATTTATTATTGATGCTACTTCTGTGACCACCAAATAAATATTTGTTTCTGGCCTCCGTCACTCACAGGCACCTTTTTCTTTTTCTGAAACTCATTTTCTGTGTCATTTTTGCCATGTACAATCATAAAATCCCTTCGGTCAGCAGACTCGTTTTGATGCAAAAACCATTCATGAGCTTCTTTGCATTGATCGTTTATGATAGAATGTGGGTGTGTCGAGGGCAGGATATGAAGTGAATTCACCTGTACATACTTCTAGGTGGGCTCTGATTTATAAAAGGAAAAGTGCATGCCGGTGAGGTCAGCACAGTTTTATAAATCAGATTTTTTTCGTCGCAGCACATTTTTTGATTTTTGGTCCATGCACACTTATAGTTTGGACTAGGGTTGGGTATCGGTTGGGTTTTATCCGATACCGGTGCCTACTCGGTATTTTTTAAACGGTTCCGTTGCTTAAATGATGCTTAAACCCGGTACTTAAAAAAAACAAAAAAAAAATTAAACCGCATACACTTTTTTCAGAGCCAGATTGAACACAGTATTACCTTAAATAATATATACAGTATACAAGAAACATATGGAAATAATATATACAAAAACATTTAAATAATATCAAATAAAACAATATTGTATTAAACTATATAATACTGGAGTTGAATAATGTTTGGATTTTATTTGTCAATAATCATTAAAAGCCTTTGTAAAAAAAATAAACTATATTTCAATATTTTTTTTTTAAAGCTATAGGGAGCCATTGCAAAAGAGTCAAAGAGCCACATGTGGCTCCTGAGCCGGTTGCAGTAAACCCCTGAGCTAGCCAATCAAACACATCTTGTTATGAGCTTAACAATAAACAGAAAGTCAGCGGACACTGAGTTGAAGTATAGACATAGCTCATATGATGTTGTCACACGTTGAATAGCAACAGTGTTTGCTAGCTTACCATTAGTTAGCATTAAATTACTAAACTTACCCTAAGAGGAAAAGCTGCTCTCATCATCTGTGATGATGTCCGCCACACTGACAGCGCTGGGAGCGGGACTCACTTCAATTTGTCCGGGGAGGCCGACACTGGCTGTTGCTGATGTGCTTGGCTCCGGGTCACGTAGGTTATCAAACACGGTGCATTGTTTGGCTTTTAAGTAAACTCCATGTGGTCTTTTATCCTCTTGCTATCAGTTATAGGCAATAGATGTGCTGAATATGCTGAGTAGCGGCACTGACGTCAGGATCAACAACTGGAGGGTGGTGGGGCACCAAAATGTTCGGTCTGGTTACAACCATTCATGTCGAAAAACCGGTGACATATTGGTACCGCGTTTTGGTACCCAACCTTAGTTTGGACTCAACACAACATTTAAAAATGACACCCCACATCTTGATGGTGCTCAGTACCTCAATAAATGAAGTGACAAATGATCTGCTATCAAATTCCAAGGTCTAAATGCCAGTGCCCTGTGGTCCTCCAGCTTCTTCCCACTCTTTAAAGTTTTGTCTTGAATCAAGAACAGTTACTAATAACATCAAGGTCTTAAGGTCTTATAAACCTTAGATTGCTATAACCTGCGTTGACTACAGATTGTTTGACTTTAATTATTTATTACTATCATAATACGCCGATGTTTTTCCTTCAAAATAATGCACCTAGTGTTATGTAATAGCAACCAGGCCTCTCTTCCATAGCCTGTAGGGTCCCTAGCGGTTAAGCATTCTGGTCTCTAAAGGTTTTCTGTCAGCTTTCATCTTAAGAAGGGCAGAGAGCAGAAGCATAGCAGAGAGCACATAGGAAACAAGACACACTGTCTAGAGAGTAAAATACCTGATTACTTTTCACCCAAGTCTTAGTGCTAGGCTTAGAGTTATGGGAGAAGTCATTAAGGAAACGTAGTTAATCTCTTCAGAGAGAGTCCCCGGGGTGTGTGATTTGAAAATGCCACAAGAAGAACTGTGCTACATCTTAGGGTGTACTCACCCTGGCAACTGGGGCCGTTCCAAGCTCACAGCAGGAATCCCCCCCTCCCTGTCCCTTTTCTGACACGGTAGAACGGACGTGATCACCAGCTCAACTCGGTTCCCACAGAGAAACACATCATCACGTTAATTTATGACACACATATGGCGTTACGTCACCATTAAGCGACTCTGGGTTTGTTGTTGACAGTACATTCTGTTAATTTCATATTTTCTGTTGCGTAGGGTAACTATAAACCAAGATTTACCCAGACATGTGCTCTTTTCACGGACTGGATTTCCCAGGGCCCCTGAACGCATCACGTTAATTTAAATGACCGTAACTCTGCTCATATTTGTTCTATAGGAGAAATTCCGCCAGTTTATGAAAGATAATAAGTTGCTCTTTACAGCCAGTGTCGGTACATTGCGGTAATTTTACTCACAAGTAACGGAAACATTAAAGATGTTGCTTTGTTTTGACGAAATCGACACAAGGAACAGAGAGAACCAAGTGAGTGAGAAAGAAAGAGATGAAAACAGACCAAATAACAGTGGATTTATTAAAAATGAAAGACTCTCTGACGATAAAAACCACCATGAATGGAGGTTCAAATGGATTTGAAAACAAAGGAGGAAACTGAGCCTATAAAGGTAAGATCAGTTTAATTTCTGGATCAATAAATGTTGTTCTGATTTTGTGGAGCTAGTCTTTGTGTACATTAATATAAGTGTAAATAGATGCTTTTAATGTGTGAGACAATTTAGGACAGATTATTTGTGTGTTTGTTTAAACTTTATGTGTCTGTGTCCATCTGAGCATATTTATCTCCATCACTTTCAGTTTTCCTTTTGATGAACATGACATTATCTAACTCTTCTTTTATTTCTTCTTCTTTAAGTCCATGCAGAGTGGACACGCCCCTCCCTGGACATTAAAACCATGAGCTGATCCTAGTTTCCATCATCTGGTTTAGACCCATCACTTCTACAGACAACAGACAGAATAAAACTCAGAGTCAACATGGGATGCACTTATTTATTGAAATGTATATTAAATGATTATTTAATTTTCTGTAATTTTATTTTTTAGGAGATGTTTTTATTTGTTTCAATAATTTAGAGACTTAAGGAACAGATTGTTATAATGTATAATAAAGGTGATTTACTTGAGTCAGCACTAATTTCAGATTGTTTTTAAGTCTTTGTATAAAAATACTTTAACAACAATGATGTGCAGAGCTGCAGTAATGTTGGCTTCATACAATAATAATAATAATAATAATAATAATAATAATAATAATAATAATAATAACCACTGCACACACCACCAGAGAAGCTTCCAGTGAATAATTTACAAATAAAAAAAGTTCACTGATGGTGACATTGAGATCTCAATGTCACCATCAGTGAACTTTTTTTTTTTTGTAAATTATTCACTGGAAGCTTAGATATTGTGTGACAAAGATATCAAAGTTTATTGTTTTGAGAAGAGTCATATTTATGATTAAAAGTTATGATTGTATTATATTCTAAAGTTTAGAATTATCTGGCTCGTCTTCCTTTCTTTCTGTTCACAGCATAACCTTATATTTAGTTCTACAAAATGTGTTTACAGCTAATTTTACTGATTATTGTTACACATCATCCTGCATGTGCATTATATACAGTATAAATGTGTAGATTTAACCAACTGTTGGAGAAACCATTTTATTAAATACAAAGCAAACGACATGCAAACAGAAAAACAAAGGTAGAAATAGTGTATTTTAATTATGAAATTAGTGAGTTGTTAAAGTGCTGAGGTGCAGTGGAGGGTCTTCTTCTGCAGAGACGTGATGATGAGGGGTCCGAGTAAAACCCAAAATTCCATGGTAATTTTGAGGGTATAAACATACATATAAACACATTACTGGTATATTAACCCATATAAACCAAAAAATATAGAAATGGGACATTTTACGGCTGCAAATGTGTAACATATTACTGGTATTTTGAGAACAGGACACATGTAGATTTATGAGCAATTCATTATAGTTGTGCAGGACTAACAGGAACTCCACATACTGATAATTGGTATTGCCACATGTGCACTAACACGACACGACCTAAGAAGAGAACTAAAATAAGATTAAAAATAAATAAATAGTTGCAACAATTTGCAGTCTTGTTCCAGGTTCTGCTGTCATAATATTCCCATCCTTGTACTTCCAATGTTTAAATGTTTTGTTTTTAAGGTTCATGTTACATTTTGCAAAAGGTTGCACTTTATTTCTGGCTTATTGATTTTTGTTTGGAAAATTATTACCCTTTCTTTCAGACATTTCATTTATTTGGGCTTGTATTTGTGATGTTCTGTTTTTGGTTACATTTAGATGAATAAATTAATACACTACTCTTTGCTCCCCAAGACACTTTGTTTGTTTTCATTCTACAGAGTTTGTGAGTATGTGTCCCAGAACACTGAAACACCATATATATATATATATATATATATATATATATTTATATTATTTATACATTAGCAGCAGTACAATGTCCAATTTCCACTTTTTTCTGTGTTATATAATAGCCAACCACATGTGTCCTGTCCACAAAATACCAGTAATATGTTACACATTTGCAGCAGTAAAATGTTCCATTTCCATATTTTGTGGTTTATATGGGTTAATATACCAGTAATATGTGTTTATATGTATATTTATACCCGGACCTGATGATGAGCTGCTACACTCCGTTACTGTCCCGCTGTCGGCTGAACAAAGAGAAGTCCTGACGGTCATGTTGTTCTCTTCCTCCATGAGTTCTCTGTGGTGTTGTTCATATATATCAGGTAACGCCAACTCTGAACTTTTCATCTGCTAACGAGCACTTCTGACACCGCCATCATTGCGGAATGCCGATGTTTATGTGCCGTAAAGCGTCGCGCGGTACCAACGTCATCACATTTTGCGCGCGGGTCGAGTCGAGTTGTGGCAGTCTGGCACGGTGTTTGGACCACCTCTTCTAGCAGGACCATCGGGCCGTTAAACCCCCTGCGGTGCAGTTCACACCTACGCAGGCCAGACAATGGCCCCCCATGGTTTCACACATGCACAGAGCTGGTTAGGAACTGCCCAGGTTGCCAGTGTGAGTACACCCTTAGTGGCTGTGGAAAAAAGTGTAGACAGTAGACACCCATCAAATGGGACGAGTGAAATAGAGCTCAACAGCATGAGTTAAAGCTTGAATGCTGTATTATCTGAATGTAACATAAATTTCTTATAGCGTGATTTTACTTGTGTTCTTATTTGCAGAAAAATCCTGGTGGCTTTCTCCACTTCTTCAGCAACCATGGCTTGCACCATATCTGGAGGGAATATCTTCACTGTCCTCCTGATTAGCACGTAAGTTCTTTCACACAAAGAATATATTGTTTTGACTATGAAGCTACTTTAATCTACTAGACGGCAAGGGTCCAGGTTGTATTATGAAGGTGCACCAAAGCTTTGTTGCAATAGGAGAAGGAAAGTACTGCAACTCCATCTCATGCCAATAACATTCCACTCATCTGGCATCAGGCAGCGGTACTCTGAGCAGAACCGAGAAGGAAAGATGCAGCACCACGTGCATCTGCTATTGTTATGAACTGGTAATATGATTTCTGCAGTGGTCCTGTGGAGAGAATGATGGGATGTTTCAAAATGCTTTTGTCTTTTGTTGTAGAGAGAATAATCTGTTCACCCTGCAGTCATTTTCGAAGCACAGAGTGAACTTTGGATATTTTAGATAAAATGGAATCCTACTTAATGAGATGCCTTCCACAAGCAAGTGGTTCTGATGGGATTTTTGTGCTGTAGCATATTTACAGTAGTTGTTACTAGAGTTGGGTGATATTGACTAAAAAAAAATCCCGATTATTATCACAATAATGATAAAAATAATGATAAATAAAAGCCCAAATTAAAGTGTAAACAGGTTCATTACAAATACAGATACATCTCAATACATCAACACTAGACACATTAAAAAAGGCTACAATAGCTGCTGACTCAAAGTGTTCATGAGCTGATATTTTATGGAATTTAATGTATGCAATCTATTTCTTTCCTCACTTAAAATTAATGTATTGTCTTAATAAAAAAAAAGCACATAAAAAGCACAAATAACTCCAATAGTGTTTTTACTGCTGATGAATCTTGTTTATTTCATATTTGACAATGAGTTACATAAAGTTATGGTTAATAAATATCTCTCTGATTTCACATAATTAAACCAAATCAAGCTGATGATTTAATCATTCAGTATATTTAGGTGTAATAATCTCAATAGTTACATTAGTCTAATGGGACCAGCTTTGTCTCTGAACACGTGAAATATAATATAAAAAAATTGCGTTACACAAGTTGGGACAAATTATTTATGCTAACATTTTATCCTTCCATACAAGTGTTAAATCTGACCATAAACAAATCGATGGCTCTCTGTGGCTTAATGACAGTTTGATGGAGTCATTAGCATTAGCTCTTAGCCCAGTCTGTGTGTCGGTGTGTTAGCTTAGCATAGTTAGCTTTAGTTAAGTTTCCAGTTCATAATCGTTGCTACAGGTTCATCTCTGTCCCCGTGTTTGTGGAATTTTGGGTGGATCTGATGGAGGAACTTGAATCGGTTCCTTTTGATGGATGTTATCTGGTTTTAACCAAGTAGCGGTCCATGATGTATCGCAGCACGGCAGCTTCAGGTAGCAGAAACGAGCACGGTGGTGTGTGAGGGGGTGCTGGCAGTGCACACTGCGGCAGAGCTCCATAGAATAATAAGTTGTTGACAACAAACGGGCAGTTTTGGCCTGTGGAACAAGGTTTTTTTGTGGCATTTCGTGGCCCTCGCTAATTTCCAACATGGGAATTTATCGTTTATATCATGGGATGACATGTTCTTACCAGTGAGAATGGTTTTGACAATAAATCACAAATGATAAAATATTGCACATTCCTAGTTGTTACCCTGATTCGTTGCCCAATGCTCCAAATGCCTGTCAGAGAAGGGTTGTTTGAAGATCTAATTCATGTGTTTTAAATGCATCTTTGTTTCCAAAAACGCCAGTGAAACAAAAATAAATTACTCTTGTCAAAGCTTTGGTTGACTAATAGCAGCTCGAAACTCTGTGTATCTATCTGTATCTCACTGGGTTGCTAGTGGTAATAGCTTGCAGGAATTGGTACAGATTGCCATCTGATTGATATCTTTTTTCATTCTAGAGGAAACTTGTTCTACTTGCAGTTATAACCTAAAGGTTTTAATAGGCATACCAATATTGACTGTTATCAGTGTTTTTTTTTTTTTGCTAATTATCAGTTTGAATTCATAAACATTTGGGTTGGTTGTTTATGTAAGTATTGGTAAATGGCTCGACGTGCTCAATTTCTCATTGTTTCCAAAGAATTTTGTAAAGCTACAATAATTGGTTGTGTGTAAACGTGATACATTTTTTCAAATGCAACGTCAAGCCTGTTTCAACATCAGTAATAGATATTGACTATACTTAATTGGCATATAAATTCAACCTTCAATTAATATTATATAAGAAAAAAATGTAGCAAATCCATAAAGCTTCTGTTATTATTCCTTAACTAACGCATATGCAATTTTGAGTTTGTAGGACACATTATTTTATGATCAGAAATGAGCAGATACTCCTGAGGCCTTTTGAAACTGAACTTTTAGTTTAATAAGGTTGCTGGCTTGAATTAAATTAAATGAGCATTTTTCATTTTTGTATCAGAAACTGTAAGCACATGACAAATGCCGCTATTGATTCTCAACAAAAACATAATGATGGGGTTAATCTACACTGCAGCATTTGGCAGTTACTCAAACAAACATCTACCATTCCCATCAAAATACTTCATTAAAAGGTCATTTTTTTTTAATCAAAGATACAACAGCAATAACATTAATGGAGCAAAATTTACCCACTGCATTGAAGGTTCAGAAGGAGAATTGGTGTGAAGGAGAGCCTTCTGAATCTCAGCTCTGCAGCTGTTTTTTTTTTTTTTTTTTTGCAGTAGGCTGATCAGGAAGGAGCGCTTCCATTACTCTTACTGAATACAAGTATGAAACATTTAGGACAGGTTTATTGACCTTTTCGCTTCATAAAGGCATTGTGTAACCATGACTGTGCAGAAACTGCAGAGACCCTGCAACTGGTAGCTCAGCCATCTGAATGCCTGAATGTTTGTTGAGTTTTCACTGAGAAACACAGAAAACGCTGTCAGTTATCTGAGATTTAAAGTTCCCCTCAAATGAACAGTTGAGATTAAAGATCACAGCTGAACGTGTTATTATGGAAAATGATCAATTTTTCCATCAATTTGTCTGCTATATAAATTGTATTTACACATTGTTTAAGAGTGATATATATTGGTTAGTACATCTGCCTCATAACAAAAAGTTTAAAATCCTGGATTGAACACTTAGGTGTTTTCTCGGGCTGTGGTTAACCAAGGACATGGTTGGTCAACCAAGACTATGGCATACAGCGATTAGTGGACCAAAATAAAAAAAATTAAAAATGGAGAATGAATGAGCAGGTGCAGAGGAGGATGAAGGAACAAGTTTTGTTTTGTGCTGCAAGTTTGCTTTTAAACACCATTTTGCAGACCATTTATGATATGAACCCTGTTTCAGCTTTGACCAGAACCCGACATAGCAAAAGTGAAACCTATAGGTCCGACAGACATTAGATACTATTATTAGTGAACCGCACCAGAGACAGTGGATTTATTTACATATTCCACGTATCAAATATAAGGATAACCCATGTTCTTGACATGTGCAGAAAAGGGATTGATTCAATAGTGGATGTTTGTGCTTCAAGCCTGTCTTCTCTGATCTGCTCTGAGGACAGTGCACTGCGCAGTGACAGCTGAAGCGCAACACTTTTTTGTTTTTGCAGTCAGCACTCACCTACACAGCTGTTGTTTGACATATAATAATGTTTAGGCATTAAATACATTAGATTGTATATTTAATCTTTATTACCTATATAAGCGCATTGCATTTTTTTTTAGAACGGTAAGGAAACTGATTCCATTGCTGGTCGACCAATTAAATCACGTGCTTTATTTTCTGTTCCAGTTCCATAACCTGATGATCACACTAAGGCTGAACACACAAGTTTGGATGTTACACAAAGCCATTACATTGCATTAGACCAGTGAAGTGAAGGCTTTTGTGCTTTCTAAGAAGACAAAACAAGTGTGCTTCATGAGGGTTTGCTATTTCAGCAAGTGTGGGAAACACTTAAGGCTTCTTATTTTACATTATAATTATATTTTTATAGACCTTTTTTGATTACCTCAAGTTCAGTGCCCCAAAAGATATTTTGTGGAAAAACCAATAAGTGAGTGTAATAAATGAGTGTAAGGGAAACTAATCTATGAGTTTCACACAATACCTTGGTTTTTAGGTGTTATTTGCAGAAAACCAACTGCAACTTAACAACACAAGCTCATTGGGAAACTTACATGGAAAAAATTATTTTGTAAAGGCAGAAACAAAAAAGTAGAAAACATTTTATGCTATAAGATAGGAATTGTATCATATTGAGTAAATGCATAATTTTGACCAAAGAAATCAAATATGGATTATTATTCGAATCCTCATCTGTCTTCCATAACTGCTTTTTATGTACACGGTGCCAGATGGAGGATACACATTTACTAAAAGTCATGGAGACCATACAGTCTTCTTTTTCAAATATTAATGTACTTATTTATTTATTAATGCTGTGTGCACCACAAACTTTTCCCTAGCAGCAAAACCTAAAGCAGAATACTTGATAAAAGATCAAGGTAACCCAGCAGAACTTATTACTTGCTAAAAAAGTATTTTCAATTTTAAGAATTTCACAGTAATAAAAATGAGAAGCAGAGAAGAGAAACACTGCCTCTGTGATCAGTGGTGTAAACAAGTTCCCGGTATGCAGCAATGTAGTCCTGCAAGTTGCTTCTCCAACAATTAAAAACAGATCAAAGCATCCAAGCGTTCTCATAAAAGCTCAGTTATATCGCTCAATCGAGGCTAAAGTCTGTGAAGCACTGCATTGCTGTATACAAGAACCAAAGCACAGCCTATTACTGCAAAAATAAAAGCTTACACAACACTTTTGCCCCCTTTAACTGGAATGCAGCAACTTCCTTCTGTACAGATTACTTTTTTCTGTTCTGTGATTGTCACCGGGGAGATGATTGCAGAAAGAGTTGCTAAAGTAACATCAGAAGACACGTTGTCATGTGAATTCCCCATAGATCACATCAAAATGACGGGTCAGATCAGAGACCAGACTTTACTGAGCCTTGACAGACTGATTTGGTGATGCTTGAAGATAATCTCTGATGTCAGGAAATACCAAAATACAACTCAGCAGATGTTTTAGAACTGTTGCCAAAGGCCATTTCAGTTTGAGTCAAAGGAACAATGTTCGAAGGTCAGACAGAAGGGCTTTTCTAATTTTACCTAAAACTAAAGAAGGAAAGAGAATTCTTAATAACTTTGATGACAAATATTCTGTCTGTGCCTTATTTTAAGTGACAGATTGATTAAACAGTGCAGATATAATCCTAATAGTGTGAATGTTTATCTCTCAAAGAAGCGGATGTTTAGTTTTTTTGTAAGTCAAGCCTTGTAAAGAAGCATTTCATCAAAGTGATAAATGAATTAATTTTAAATTAACTGCAGTGTAAGGATGTTCTCCATAAGCAGGACCCAAGCTAAAGTCCTTTGCCTGTATTCATGAAGCTTATCAGAGTCCTCTCAGAGAGCTTAAAAGTGATTCAGGAAGTTTCTGAGAGCAAGTCTGAGCAAGGAGAATTTTTTGACCCCGTTGCTGGGTATGATGCAGTCTGCTAAAAGCTGTGATTGGTTGTTAGGAAAGGTAAAAAAAGAAAAGAGATAAAAGAGCTCTGTGCTCCTATTAATGAATGGAGAATAAAATCAATGGATCATACTATATTGATGTCTTGTAAATTGTGTATTGATGTCAGACAGCTTAAATGAACTGGAACTGTTAATGATTTTGTGTTGATAGGGGGCAGACATTAGTCATTGCTTCCTTCTCAGTGACATGCCGTGACCACTAGGGTTGGATAGGCACGTTGCAAATCGAGACCACTAATGACAATTTCATATGTTTCTGCTGGCAAGTGTTAATTCAATTCAAATCAACTTTATTTGTATAAAGCAATTTCCAACAAAATCATCTCAATGCGCTTATCAAAATATAAAATTCATAATAAGAAAGAAAAAACCCAACAAGATCCACAAGAACAAGCATTTAGCCATCTAACAAAATCAACATCATAAACACCATTAAAGAAACATAAACAATTATTTAATATAGCCTCCATACTCTCCCAACAAGATATATCTCATGACACGGCAGCACATCTGTTGTTTGTGTTGGAAACACAGAAACACAGAGAAAATGACAACAACAACAACTCAGAAGTCAATCCTTCCTTTTGTTCCCTTCACTGTGAAAAGTACTAACAATGTTCTGACCTTACCTTTGCTGAAGGTCTGGTAGCTCAGGTGTTGGCCTCCCATCTTTTAAAAGCTGTTGTTTTTCCTCAAAAAAAAGTTTCTTTATCGTCTCTAGCGCTGTCATCATGACTGTAGAGTTATCCCGCCCACTAGCTGGAGAACGTTGCAGCAGCGGTCACGTGATATCAATTCACTAATGTACTATGGACTTACGTATAGCATTTAGCATAGCGCGGTTACATCCAAAGGTTGTTCTCTACGCTGCCTTTGGACGTAAATGGTTGTCATCTTGGGGACCTGACTGCGCATGCACAAACAAGTAAAAACACGCAATAGGAATGGAGGCAGAGGAGCAATGTGCCTTTGGGAGGGGGTGTGGCCTCCCTCTGCCTTACAGCGGAGTGAGGCTGTGCAACTGTTCCAGGAAATAGCTCTGTTTAGTAATTTGGGCTATGAAACGCATAAAATGCGAACACTTTCAAACGTATAGGTACTCTAGGCTATTGGAAATGGAAAAATAAATCATTTATAATTATATTATTATTAAAACAAATAATCAAGATATCAATTCACCCTTGGGTAGGCACTGCCTACCTTGCCTACCCTGACGACACGTTACTGTTCCTTCTGCTCCTTTTCATTCATATGTTAAATGCTGTTGTTGCATTTGCTTTTTAAATGAATGAAATAAACAATAAAATGAAAAAAAAAAAAACTTGGACTGCATTAAGAAATGCGTAATCATAAAATTAATTTAATTCAGCACAATTAAATTCATGTACACAGCTTAAAATGTTTGAACCTCATTCACATGCTGATTATTATGTTAATTTACTTATTGTAGTTAATTGTCCACGTTGGTAATTTTTCCCGCTTTATGTATTTGATATTAATGGTGGAGCAGACACAGCTGTCAGTGATTAATGTGATTGCTGGCCCTGATAATCAGTGCATTGTTCCCTTTACTGTGTGGTACAGGATACCAGTGTGAAGCACTGTTAGCTGCTGCAATTAAAGCGAGGGCGGAGATTACAGCATACAAGCAAGGGAGCGAACAAATCACGCAGCAATACAAGGCTGCTATTAGAGTTGTCACGATACCAAAATGAGTAACCACAATAGTATACCAGACAAAGTATCACGGTTCTGGGTGATGTTGCGATACTTAAGCCTTTTTATTATTATTATTATTTTTATGAACTGCAGTGTATTTGTACAAGTTAGAAAAACGTATTCATTGCTTATAGTGTTGTTTGGTGCATCATAAGAGTACATGAACAAAAGCATATAAGCAATAAAAAAGCTATTAAGTTAGAATTTATTTCGTTGAAATTGAAAAAAAAATCATTCAGTTTCCTTTGCACATCAATTTATGTTTAACTAGTATAAATAATCAACTTAGGATAACAAATCCACTGTCTTTAAAAAAAAATCTAAACTATTTGACAATAAGGTTTCTTCCCGACATAATAAACCATAGAGTATACAATACAATAAACAGGAACTGATTCCCTGAGAAAACTATATTTGTTTGCATTCTCTGGGTGATGTCACTGGTATTTCATGAGAATGGATGTGATCCCTCTTTTGCATGTATATTATTTGTAAATATCTCTGTTGAAAAAAAAAAAAAAAAAAATATATATATATATATATGTATAAAATATATAAAAAAGATTGGTCTGAGTCCGTGCGGAAAAAACAAACAAAAATAGTGTTACCTCCTGTGGTTCCTATAGCTTGGTGACAGCGCCTGCACAGTGGATCTCCTATTGCTTTACCTTCGCTGCCTCGTTTAAAGCCAAAATAGTTCCAAATGGGACTTTTGGAGTTTGGTTTTTTGAGCAAAATCAGTGATGCCAGACTTGCCACTCGGCCCCGGTGCTTCTTTCCCCAGATAAAAAATGTGATGGATGTATCAATACCAAAATCTTGGATTTGGGGAGTATTTAAATTTGAAGCCCTAAAACTATGAAATTGATTAAAATGTTGTGGTCTAGCATGCTTGATTAGTTACAGTCTTTTTGGCTGATGGGCTCATACAGTATATTCAGTGTTGGTACTTTACTCCCCAAAAACTTCACACATATTACAGAACTGCAAAGCTGGCATGACAGATAACAGTTTATTATAAAAGTTATACTGTGTAGTGTTATTTTGTAATGTTTCCCAGAAATGTTTAATCGAAGAATATTTATTTTGAAAAGCACAGCCTGACCAAGAGGAATATTATTTTAGCTTATTATTACAGTTCTTCTCAGTCACTTTGGTGATTTTCTCACATCACTGATAACATTTGCACAGCAGTTGGTGTAGTTCTCAAAACAATTAGTGCAAACTGCAAAACCCAGTGGATAACCTGCAAAAGCACGTCACTTGCTCATAAAGGATAGTCTATTCCTCAAAATCAAGTAACCATGTCAATGAAACTGCCAGTGTCATCAAAATGAGAAGTCTTGGCATCATCGTTTATGAACAAGGTAGTCAAATGGCTTTGTCATGTTTTCATTATGACAGTTTATTCTGTCATTGTTTTCCAATGCAAAAAATCGTCAGAACTCAGTGACGCAACCTGAAAATGCTCAAGACAGCACTGTACACTACTTGTACATCCATTTGAAAACTACAGTAAAGTTACACATTGCTGTAGTTAGGGAAGTGAGTACAAGACAATGACTACCTACGTTTCACATTTTTACTGTATATGCTCTTTACAATTCTACAGCTTTGTGCAATAGAAAAAAACACTACTGTCTCTTATTTAGAACAAACATAAGAAACACCCTTTTGGTAGAGCTGTGCACAAATATGAACAATATACTGTAACAGTACATATGTAAACATAGGTAAATCCTTCTGGCACATCAGACGTTCCTGTCTGTCTGGCCACATATTTTCATCTACATTAAAATGGATATCATCCCTTGTTAAATATAGGAGACATTTCCAGAAAAAAATGATAAAAAAAGGTATAAAATTTGCTTGGCAGAAATTGATAACTCGTTCAACAATTTTGTATGTAATGAATCAAGCAATGACATGAAGACTATTAGTTTCATTGGGAACGACTATTCTGTATCCATAAGTATAGGTAATTTTGACTGACATGATATAAGCAAATGCTAATGTTATAAAACAGCAGAGAATTGTATGAAAGCAACTGATACATGTCCAAAAGCATTTGCAATTTGTTCAGAGGAAGGATAAATTGCTACTATGATGTGCACACATGACTAAATGTCATGGAGGTTGAACTAATAGTTATGAGAGTTTTCATTCTGATCTGAGAAAAGCACCAAACTGACTGAGAAAAACTGTATTAGTAGTCTATTTTATGTGATCCACATCCACTTCTACTGATGTTTGAGATGACTCAGGATTTATTTTTAGGATAACACATACAGTATCACTGACACACTCACAGTCAAAGGTGCACATGTTGGTAAAAGTTTTATTGGCCCTGATTTCTTGGTGCAGACTTTTTGTGTTCACACCAAGCATGAGAAGGTTTTCTCTGGTTACTTCAGTTTTAATGTCAGACCTATTTGAGGTGACAGATTGCTCAGAGGAGTGATTGTGTGTGAGAACATGGTTGTCTGTGCTTTTCATAAAAGCTTTTGTCGTTTGATTCCGCCAAGGAGGTAATGTTTTCACCTGTGTTTGTGTGTCCGTCCGTCTGTTAATGTGGATAATGTAAGCAGGATATCAGGATACGGTGAGCTGACAATGTCTAAAAGAAGAATAATGATCCAGACGGTACTGTTAATACTGTATTTAGAAGAAGTTTTGGAGTATAGATAGATAGATAGTTAGATTTATAAGATAGATAGATAAAATAAGAAAAATAGACACATAGATATAGATAGATAGATACATAGATATATCAGATAGATAGGATAAGATAGATAGATAGATAGATAGATAGATAGATAGATAGATAGATAGATAGATAGATAGATAGATAGATAGATAGATAGAATAAGAAAGATAGATACATAGATAGATAGATAGATAGAATAAGAAAGATAGATACATAGATATATAAGATAGATAGATAAGATAGATAGATACATACATAGACATATATGATAGCTCCTATAGCTGGTGGCCTGAACAGTGGATCTCCTATTGCTTTACCGTCTTTGCCTCGTTTAAAGCCAAAATACTGTAGTTCCAAATGGTTTTTTGAGCGACGCGGCAGACTCGCCTCTCGGGCCCGGTGCTTCTGCCATGTGTTGTCTCGTGTTTGTGACTGTAAGGGTGCTTTCACACATTTTTGCATTTTAATTTGATTAATTTCACACATTCTATTTGCCAAGCACATCAAACTTTCTGAACTACATCACGCAGAGGAAACATTCTTCGATTGGACAGAATTAAAAATAATTAAAAGAACACTTCAGCCTCCAATGCCGTGCACGCGTCCAGGCGAGACAGAACTTTAGCTTGTTGTTGTATTTTTTAGCAAGTTTCTGTCGAAGTGGATCTGTCTTTATGGAGTTCATTCTGCCGGCAGAAACACACAAACAGCCACTAAGCTATGGTGGCTGGGAAGTGTCAGGTGAATGCATTTAAAGAAATTAACACAAATGCAAAAAGGTCACAACACGAATGCAAAATGGCCACAACGGAAGTGTTTGCGACGGACCGGTATTACAGACGGACACGTTTCTGGCGGATGTTTTTAACCCACCAGAACAGAGAAGAACAAGAAGAAGACATCGAAACGCGTATGAAAGTTGATCAGGATACTCTTATATTTTTCATATCAGGCTATCATATCATAATACCCGTCCGTCGAAAAGCCTTCTGTTGCGGAAACACTTGTAGCCGGTTTGCTACAAGTATAAGTGTAATATTACATATATTCTTTCTAGAGGTGTCCTGATCCGATATTGAAATCGGATATCTATCCGATATCAGCCAAAAAACGAATATCGGATTTTATCGGCCTGCATCTAAAATCATCGATAAAAGCTCTCCGATAAAATGTTCTGTTCCAGCACTTCTATCTATAGATGCCTGTGGTTCACACTCCAACAAAATAACCTACTGTTACTGACTATTGTTTTCTGTTTGAGTAACATCACTTAATAAAGAATTTTCTGATATTTCACACTATAAAATAAGTAATTAATGTATGTATGATTTGTGCTGATATATCGGGTCATTATCGGTATCGGCCGATACGCAAGGCTGAAATATCGGTATCATATCGGAAGCGAAAAAGTTGTATCGAGACATCCCTAATTCTTTCAATGTTAAATGGGTAAGGAATAATTTATGAACATGTGTTAGGGTTAGATAACCCTAACCTGCCGCTTACGCTTTTGGACATCCCCGTATCACTGTTCTGCTGCACAAAAAAACTACTGGTGCACAAAAAAAACTAAAATAAATAAACTAGTGCCGCTTAGCCTAGCGGACGGGCAAGGAAAGCCCGGTGGCCCACCAGGCCGATAAAGCACTGGGGGAAACCCTGCTTTTGTCTTCACATATCCTCAGAGATATTACTACAGATTACTAGTAAAGATCATTTTACATTTTAGTAAAGATTAGTTATTGTTGGCGAACAGGTGAATACTTTCTGAGGTTAACATGTATGACTTCAACTTATTTTTCTTTATTTTTTTTATTGCTTAATTGTGACCATCACCATCCCTCCCTAAGGAAAGGTAAGAAATCTTTTATTATAGGGAGGATATAAAAAGGGAGAGCAGTGTTACACCTAGGTGGAGGTGGGGGGGAGCAGGGAGGAGAGACTCAAGGTAGGAAATAGAAAGGGTGGGGAAGAATAGATTATTTTACAGTGAGGGTGAGATGTGAATGTTGTAGAACATATTGTGCTTATGTTGTGTAATCAAGCCAGTGTAGTGTGAAGTGTGTGAAGCTTAGCTATAAAATTGGTGGCTGTGGACAGGGGGAATGAGTGAGTGTTTGTACCTAAAGCAGGTAATTGGGATTAACGTGTCTAAAGTTAAGCCCAGTATGAGTTCTGTCCCACATCCCAAGGCGTGCCAGTGCATCGTATACCAGTATATGTGCAAAAACCGCTACTGCAAACCCAGGAACTGCCCCTGGCCCGCAGATGCAGCCAGGCCAGCAGAAAGAGTGGGGGCCAGGGAGCCCCAGGCCAACCCCCCACGGCCGAGCAGCCCCCCAGACGCCCCCAAGATCCCAGGGCGAGAGGCAGCCACCGCCCCCCACACACACATCCGAGGAAGCCCCAAGCAGCCGAGCACCCAGCGAATCCCGCCACCACACCCAAGCACCCAACCCCCCGAGGGGAGGGCCCAAAGAGCCCCCCGCATGAGACCCCAGCTGAGGAGCCAAGGCCCACGCCCAGCAGACGGCCAGAGCCACGTTAAATGGGCAGCCGGCGGAATGAAGTAAGATTTTAGCCTTTGAACCTTTAGAAAGAGAATTTGTGTGAAGGAGAGCCCTCTGAATCTTAGCTCTGCATAACTACAGCACACCAGATCAAATATTATTACATGTTTTGAGTACACGGTTTGATACCAAACACGACTGGAAAATAGCCTAGGATCACTTTAGGAACCGGTTAATGAATTTTACTTGTAATTACTCATAAACATAAATGTCAAAAATCATGTTATGCCTCTTCTTTACTATATGGTTGCAGTAGATACCTTAAACTAACTTTTGTGATGTTTTCTGGTATTTTAAGCACTTTTTAAATGATGGAACATTTAAAATAGCATTCTGTGGGTATAAAATTATCTGAAAAGAGTGGAATAGGACAGACAATATTTGCAATTTCAATTTCTGTAGAAACCATTCCAATAATGTTTTCATTTGTAACTTTTCAAACATAATACAATATCTTTGTTCTCCCTTCTTCACTGGGACACATCTCAGAGAAGAGGCCTAGAAAGTGTCCTTCTGTGACATTTCACCACAGGGGGTCAAAGAGTCATTGGGACAGTTCTGTGATCTTACAGCATCCCAAAAGTATCTGTTTGTAAAGGAGGGAGAAGACGGATGTTCTTCCCCCGTGTGGAGTCGTAAAAAGAGTTTGTACTGAATATTTCAAAAAGTTGGGTCAGTCTTTTCGGCTACGGTATTGGGTTCAAAGGCCACATAGTGGGGTTACCTATGCACCTCAAAGTTGCGGGGGCAGTTATTGTGTAAACAGTTTGTGATAAAGAAACAGGCTCCTTGGTTAATTCCTGCTAGTAAGAGGGTCTTTAGGCTTGATGTGGTTTGGTTCCCTACACTGACGTGCACGCGCGTGATAAAAAGCCATCATCAATGGAGTAGAGATTACTCATGCTACCATGGCAACCACACGGAAGAGAATGATTTATTCACCCTGATGGATGAAATAAGCTGGTGTTTGTGGAATATGAGCCTGTTCTAAAGGTGCGTTCACTAAGAACGTCACTTCAGTGACAGTTTTTTAAATTGCTTGTGATTTGTCCTGTTTTTTGGTCACTTCATCGCGCCAAGGACATGACGACCGTTTAATAATTCTAATAAAATGTGTTTGAGGAGCCCTCCCGCTACAGTGGCTATAAAGACAGTGAAGGCAGCTTGACATTGCGTCATTTATATAGATTTTTAATGTAATGTAGTCGTCAGAGTCATGTCGACGTCCGAAAAGACATCATTAAAAAAAAAAACTGAGACTGGGATCGAATCCCTGAACTTGTGCTCCCAAGAAGGGAGCCTTAACTCCTTTCACCACAGTAACTTTTATGCTAGGATTTTCATACATCCACCTATATTACAGTATTGAACAACATGAAGTCAATGTCGAGCCATGAATGTGTATTCATTTAAATTGACCTTTTCTCCTTTACATTTGCCACAGGTTTGTACCCAGGGAACTTTACTGCAGACGTTAGTAGGCGTTTTAATGCAGATCAACATCTCAGTGTTTTTCCCAAAATGCTCTGCATCCACAATGTTATAAACAAAACTACTGATTGCAAAAAAATAAAAATAAAATGTAAAGCGGCACAACATTAGTAATGATATGAGCACGTCTATGGTGTGTAATGTTAAATGTATGGTCAGATAAGAGTGTCAAGTTACACTAAAGTTGTTCCTTAAGAAGCGGTGTTCAGGTGGGTGGAGCCAGGTAAAAACCCAGGGTTTCTTTGATAAAACCTGCCAGCAACCAGGTTTAGTTTACGGATAATGTTGCCATGGTAACAGACTCAGAGAATGTGATACTCAGAGTTTCTGTTATTTGAGCCCAAACATACTCAGAGTTTGAACATAACCCGCTTTATGGAATACTCCTGTGTGTGTGTGTGTGTGTGTGTGTGTGTGTGTGTGTGTGTGTGTGTGTGTGTGTGTGTGTGTGTGTGTGTGTGTGTGTGTGTGTGTTTGTGTGTGTGTGCGTGTGTGTGTGTGTGTGTGTGTGTGTGTGTGTGTGTGTGTGTGTGTGTGTGTGTGTGTGTGTGTTTTGCCTGTAGCCTGTAAATTATCCTTGTGATTGACCTGGTGTTCCCTGTGTCAGCTGTAATATGCTGCATCGACGCACAACCCTGAACAGCATAATATTACAAAATGTATATACAGTATATGTAACTCTGGCATAGGAAAGATTAAAAAGTATAAGTTTATCAGGTGAAATACTCATTAA
This sequence comes from Gouania willdenowi, assembly GCF_900634775.1. Classification (NCBI taxonomy): domain Eukaryota; kingdom Metazoa; phylum Chordata; class Actinopteri; order Blenniiformes; family Gobiesocidae; genus Gouania; species Gouania willdenowi. Next base: position 26,830,750 of record NC_041058.1, on the reverse strand, counting down.
AGGGGTATTTTCTTTATAAAGGCTTTTATTATGAAACTAGAAATTGCACAACATTCCTGCTCCTTCAAACATTCTCCAGTTTTAATAATCACAGTAAAATTCTGACAAAAAGAGTATACTTTCAGTTTAGGATGATTGAGATTTGCTACTGGCATAGAAAAAAAAATTCCGATAACTTAAGCTGTGAAACATATACTGTATATTGCCATTTTAATCTTTAACCTTTAGGGCAGAACTGTTGCGCATATTAAAAATAATGAGTCAGGAACATGCTGTTAATTTCCACTTCATTTACTGCATAATTTATGAGTCACTCAAATTTCTGATTGTGCTGGTGCTGTCATTGATTGAACGCTGTGTGGAGGGCATGACAAGATTACAGTGCAAAGTGAGCAATACCACTGTTTAATTGGCTGTGGGGGCGATGGATGGAGTGTGACGTGGACACCTCTCACTCGGCCGCTACAATAATATGCACAGCAACTTTCAGGTCTGGATGTATTATTAATGAGGTCTCAGTTAGAATATTTTTAGAGAACTAGCAACACTCTTAGATGATTACACAAAGTAGGTTAATGTAAAATGGACCAATTTAGACTAAGTCGCACATTCCAACCCACTTTCTTATATATGTTATCTTTAAGTGTTAGGGACAGAAAGGAAAGACACTTAAGCATTTGTAGAAGTACTTGGTTTAAATCAATCATTTGTACTGACTTTCCTCAGTAATCAGTGAACTCACTCACACAGTAAATGTTCAGTTTTTATTCCTCTGTGTAGATGGATTGTGAGAGCTGTCTGAGGTGTCATTAGAAAGAGAAACAGCTGCTTTTATTCACACGCCTGCAACATGAACTCAGGAGGAGTTCTTTCTTTTGTGGCTGATACATTGCCTTCCTCTGCGTCTCCAAGTTTGGAGTGTCGGGGCTTGGGGGGTGTCTGAAAAAGTCTCGAAAGTCCCTGATGAGTGAGAGAATAATCTCTTTATTTGAGAGTGGTGGTGACTTTTCTCAAATCCCATTTCACAGTTACAAAAATTAAGTATCCTCAGTAAAAGAAGAAAAGAAGACATTTAATGAAACTCGACAGGCAACGCATCCAGCGTGAATTATAGCTCACCTTTATGATTATGAGTGACTTAATGCAGCATGTGTTACCCATCCTCCAGCCGAGCACATCTGTCAAAAGAGAATAAAAATCTCTTATAGGAATGTACAGTAGTGTGGACTTTTTTATTTAATACATAAATCTGCCATTTTGCAATTAGAAATGCTAGAAAAAAGCAAGCTTTCAAGTACAATGCAAGAAAAAGAAGGAGGAGGAAAAAAATTCATCTATAATAAATCAGTTGTTTGAGATCTACTGTTTTTATATTATTTATTTGTATCTGCTTCTGTTTCTTTATTTTGTCTTAAATGGTTGTTCATTACACTTTATGTCCCACTCATGAACAATGTAATTACTTGTGACATATCCTTTGGTCTGAAGATTTTTTAAAGTAATGTATAAGCACAATGTATTTTAGACTGTTGACCAACAACCACAACACCTCTCGCAGGTACGGTAGTTCTTAAACAGTTGAGCAAGAAAAAAGAAAAGAAAAAATGCACTGTCGGTCTTTATTTTCTACAGCCGTCAATCCTTGATAAGATTTCAACTTTTCTGAAGCCCCTGAATCTTTCCCCCACGTTAAATGACTGATTTGAAGTCCTTTAGAGATCCTTTTAAAGTCCTTTAGAGGTCCTTTGGCTTGAAGACATGCACAAATAATCTGTTGATGGTCTTTCAGAGCTCTACAGGTCTTTGCAATAAGATGGTAAACATTTTCCTAGGATTTAGAACAAAAGAGCGTGAATGTCAGGGGTTAAAATAGAACAGGTTTCGCCTGTCACTCAATTTCTTACTATTTGCAGCCAATGCAAGCAGCATTTTTTATGGACAATGATTTTTTGTTGTACTCAGTTGTACTTGACTCATCTGTATTTAATTCATTAACATCAAAGACTCCTGTATTTACCTGTCCTTTGTGTAGAAAAATAATACTGTAATAGAAACGTATTTGTCCGAGTGTGCTTACATCTGTATCTGTATATTACTGCACGTGGTCAGCAAGAATATAAAGCCTTGTCTATGGGGATCTAATTTTGTGTGGCAGAAAAAGAAAGATATTGGTGCCCAGAGGTTTCTTTAATTTGTATCCAGTGGAAAAGAGAAAGTAGAAGGTGGACAAGGGGTTGGGGGAGGATGTGGGAGGGAATATTTTACAGGCTATTTGGTGCAACCTGGAGAACTCTGAGGAACTATTGCACCACTTGTTATTTGGCTGTAAAGGCCATTATACATGGCATATACATGTATATCTGATACTGTAGTATACAGCTTACATGCATGCAGAACAATTGACCATTCATGGAGAGAGTGAGAGGGAATGAGAGACAGAATTTCTAACATGTTTTTAAATTGAAAGCACTTTCCTATACCCATAATCATCACCCCTACCATTTCCCCCAGCCCTAATCCTAACCAACCCCTATTATTAGCTGAACCACATCAAATTGTATAACTTGAGTTAGTGCAGTGGTCAAGGCCTGTCTGTCTGTCTGTCACATGGGCAGCACTGGATTGATTCCCACTGTCTTTGCCACATATTAATTCAAACAAGCATGTATAAAAGTTGTTCGAAGCAGCACAAAAAGAATGAGGAAATTGTGTTGGAATGCATGAAAACAATAGAATAATTAACAGGAGAGTTTCATGATCCCCGTTACATTGCGTTGGATTTGTACATTTTCCTGAATTATTCAGTGACATGACTGCCTCTGAAGATAGAATACACGTGTTCTTCTTGAGGCTTCTTCTTCTTTGTATGCGTTTGGCATTTGGGAACTCTCTAGGACTCCTCCTGTCTGAGCAATTAACAGCATGAATCAATGGAATCGGATTGAGAAACAGGTCATTTTTGAGTGGCGAGATGAGCAAAGAGTAGTCAAAGATGGAACGGACCACAGAGATCGTTACTCAGCTCTCTGCAGGGGTTATGTTCAGCTGAATTAATCTGTTGTGAAATGTGCAAGTTCTGCCTCGACTGATGTCTTGTGTGCACTGGAGATTGGAAAGAAAAAGAAGAGGATGGGTAGAGAAATCCGTGGGGAAGCCATGTCATGAAACAGGATCTGAAAAGGCAAATCCTCCCACAGGGTTTGAGTCCTTCATTCGAAGTCACCCTGTCACCCTGCTATAACATTGTTTGAACCCATTCCTCCACCCACACATTCACACTAAAACCTCTAGGACATTGACTATGTAATGGAACAGAAGTTTCTAATGCTACCAAACCGCAGTGCTTCCTCATGTTCCTCTTTGCACAAAGAAGCAGATAGAGCTCCTGCTGCTGGGTTGTTGTCCGCGACAGCCCATCCTATGTCTCCTGGTGTACTGGCCTGTCTCCTGGTATCTCCTCCATGCTCTTGACACTGTGCTGACAGACACAGCAAACCTACTTGCTATAGCATGCATTGACTGAATGAGCTGAAATACATGAGCAACTGCCCCGCGTTACCTCTAGTTGTGAGGACACAAAAGTGACCAAAAATCAGCCAAAAAGGATAAGGATTGATAAATGGTCTGTGGTCATTACCTGCAACTATTCCTTTACAGGGGTTGTCTTTCTAATCGCCTTTTATTTCCATCTATTGTTGTTCCACTTGCACAACAGCAGGTGAAATTGATTCAAAGTGAGCATTGCTTCCTAACTGGACAGGTTGATTTCCCAGAAGTGTGATTGACTTGGAGTTACGTTGTGGTGTTTAAGTGTTCCCTTTATTATTCTGAGCAGTATTTTTCTCTCCAATAGAGATAGGGCAAGAAATGAGATAATTAATAGGGAAACACAAGATGAGAGTGAGGAGGAGAAGTAAATCAGTGTGAGCGAACACAAGACTAATTGCTGAGAACAGTAGAAAACATCCCATCACCACAAACAGAAAGTGATCAGCACCTCCTCCTCTCTTGTTCTCTTTCAATAAGCTAAAAACATTAGAAAATAATAAATAGTGACTTGATAATTAGCGCTTTTAAATGTGTCTCTCGGATTCACAGTTCCACTTATCATTGCTGATAAAGTTGTTGTTAGAAGTGTCATAACAGAGCAAGCCTCCATAATTCAAAGTGTTACAATACACTGTTTCTGAAATCCAACTGCGAAGTAGTAAAATCTACTCTGGTATTTGGATAATTCTGGCATTTTACAGGAAGTGTCCATTACTGTATTGACTTTAGGATCATTTACAAGGATTTCCCATTCAGAAAGGGGTTCTGAATACTAGGGGTGGCCCGATCCAATATTGATATCGGATATCTATCTGATATCAGCCAGAAAACGAATATCGGATTTTACTGAACTGCATCTAAAGCCTCTGATATATAAGTGCTCCGATAAGTTTTTGTTGTTTTTGTCCCCGCCCTACGTTTTTCCCACCATATATTAACAGTAAAAATAACTGAAGTGAATTTGAATTGTTGACAAACTGTTATAATCTATACAGTATTGTTGATAGTTTTTAAATTAAATGAAACCTACCGCTGAGCTAGCTTTAAATACATGAAAAGCTGTTTCGTGTCATCTTGGTTTGTGTAACAGTTAAAAAACAGTTCAAATTAATATATTTTTAACAATTTGTGACGTGAAGTTTTTTAAAGTGCAGGCCTGAATGATTTCTGGTAAACTGTATTGTTATTTGTAACAATAAGCCTAAAATTAAATTGTCATAATCTATACAGTGGATTTGAATAACCTTCAAAAACTGTTAATATCAAACTGCTTGGGACTGTTTCATTCCACTTATTTAAGTTAGATTCTTAAAAACGTGTGTTATCATTCATTTATTGCATCTTTATTAGGGGTGTCCCGATCCGATATTGATATCGGATATCTGTCCGATATCAACCAGAAAACGAATATTGGATTTTATCGGACTGCATCTAAAATCTCCGATATATATTATATTTATTCAACGATAGAATACTGTAGATATTAAATGGGTCAGTTTTTCTCATATCTACTACTGACTATTGTTCTCTGTTTGAGTAACATCACATGATCAAGTCTTTTCTAACATTCCACACTACAAAATAAGTAATAAAAGTATGTATGATTCATGTTGATATCGTATCGATATTGGTATCGCCCAGTATTCAAGGCTGCAATATTGGTAACGTATCGGAAGTGAAAAAGTTGTATCGGGATATCCCTACTGAATACAGCACTTGGGAATAGTGTTGTAGCATTTGACTGGCTTCTCCAGCATGTAAAGATGTGAGGGCATTAGTTGTAAGTCAAACAAAGAAAAAAAGCCTCTTGACACTGTAGTTTTATCTTTTTAGAGGTTGAAATATGAGTGATGGTTGTTTGTAGTTTGCTCTGACTGAATCCATGGACAATTTTAACTTAATATGCTTTACTGTTCTCCCAACAATTAGCTTCTAATTTTAATTATTGTGTTAATGAAATGAAATATTACCTGTTTTCCTGAATGTAAAAAGTCTTACAGCTTTACAAAACATCTATCTTTATTATTCATTTTGATAGTGACAGCTTGGCAGTTTGACTAGGTGAGGTCTTATGGCACGTTCACAGTAAATACGTCCAAAGTGTCAACAGCATCAGGTTGACAGACAATATATTGTGGATTCTAGGAGCGTCGAGAGGTCCCACTGTGCCTCCCGCACCTCCAATGTGGCCGACACTGGAGTTGGGTTTGTTAAACTTTTGGGGCATATCGCGACGTGTCGACCAATCAGGAGCCTTCCCCAAATGTGACTTATTCAGAATAATGAAAGAAAAAACACTAACCGGAGGCAGATGGACAGGCGCTCTTCTGCTGGAAAAGAGCGCTTGTTGTTGGTGTCCTGGTAGGAGATGCGAGCGCCGATGCAGGTCAGCAGGCCGTCAAACTGGGCACGGGAGAGATGGAAGTAGCGCTGAAAGCAACTATCATCCGAGGCCAACTCTGATGAACCCAGAAACGACGACGAGGCGCAAATAAAGCCAAGCCACTCTCTTGCTAATGTAGAGCCGATGAACGGGAGTCGGAGGCGGCGTGTTCAGCAAGGAACTCCAAACTTTATTGTCCATTCAAACACATTTCTCTATAGCCTTCTAAGTCACACCAAAATACATCCGACCGGACACAGCCTTCTCAACACAATGTTCCCCACCACTTCACAGTCACTGGGTGAATTACAAGCATAACTGATTGCCACAATACCATCCATTGTAAGAACACCACCAGCAACAGAGAAGCTCCTCCCCTAAACGTGCTCCCTTCGCAACTTGTTTGGACGCGCGTCCAGAGCATCTTCGACGATTGGTGACAAGCGTCTGATTCAATGAGCACAAGCATCCAACTAGGGGTGTTAGGCACGATTTTGACGCCCGAAACATGTTTGGTGTGAACGCAGCATTAAACTCACCTGCAGGTGAAGGATTAGAATAGCAAAAGGAAACACTTCTGGCTGGAGAAAACTGATAGTTTCAAATATTTCAGGTTTATACTGTATGTTGCACTGTTAAATAGCAAAAGACTGATAAACCATGATGAATAGTTGCTTTAACACCTTAAGAAGCTATAGTTTAAAAAATTACTTTTATTATGCATAAACATACTGATATATTATTCAACACAAAGATAAAAACCTTCTATAAGATGTGTGTGTAGCTTTAGGTTTGAAAACAATGATATCTTAAGATTTATTTAGTACAATCATCGTCAGTTTTAACATTTTCATTTATTCAAAAAGCATTCGACAATTAGTCACAAAATATTACTCAAGAAACTAGAACAGTGCGGGAGCTTTCTCTTCTTGAGGTCTTGACATTGCTTGTGATGTCCCCCAGGGGTCAGTATTGGGCCTCACGTTTTATAATCTGTATAATAATAATTACGTTTTCAAAGTATTAAAATGTATTTGAAGACGGCACAAACGTTTTCTATAGTCGTTATAATCTTGATGCATTTATTAAGACTGTAAATATTGAACTGAGCAACATAAAAAAAATGGGTGGAAAATAATAAATTATCCTTGAATCTTAACAAAACCAAAGTAAGTAAGTTGGAAATTATAAATCCAACTTTACTAAACATGCTGAAAAAGTTTCAGAAATAATATTCTTGAGTGTTATACACAATAAACTGACTTGGAGAACACATACAAACCAAAGTCTCCAAAAACCTTGTAATGATTAATAGAGCTAAATAATTCCATTATATCATACAAGTGCTATCGCAAAGCGGTGGTGGAGGGGGGTCAAACATACCTTTCCATCCCGGCTACATCTATCATAAACTAGTGTTTATTTTTATCTCCAGGACACAAATGTCATATCGTATCATGAGCCCACTATCATTGATGTGTTGTGAGCCCTGCCAATCGTCTCACAACTAAGGATTATAACTAACTGTTCCTTAAGAGGAGGGTATGGAGGCTGCCAACGAGCAGAAGCGGTCTGAGTACGCAGACCTGGATGAAGACTGCAGGGAGGCTGGCTGGAAAGCCATCATGTGACCCGTCGAAGTGGGATGCAGGGGCTTCGTCGGGTCCTCAATGGTTCGCCTGCTGCGCAATATGGGATGCACAGGAGCAGTGTGTCGGAAAGCCATTAAAGAACTGGCGGAGGAGGTGGAAATGGGCAGCTTTTCGCTATGGCTGAGGAGCAAGCATACGAGTTGGGGGGCAGATAACACCTAGGGCATCAGCAGGGGGTGGCAGGGAGAGCTCCCTGCCATCGCTCCGCCACCAGGAGATGTACTGGGGTTAAAGGAGCGAAACATCTATGATGGGTGGTCCCCAGCTGATGACCCATTTACGCCCAGGTTGGTGTTCAGATTAACACACATGCACGGGAAGCACTGGTGGAGGTGCGTTAGGCAGCAGGTAGGCTATCATCCTGTATCTTCTTAAATTATAAATTTTGCTTCTTATCATTTAGCATTTTAAGTGTTACCTCACTGTAACCTTAGAAAGAAAGTGTCCAAAGTTGGATCATCTATTCATCTAATAAGAAATCAGATCAGAATTGCACATTAAAGGAGCCATATCATGAAAAAAAATCACTTTATAATGGTTTTGTTATAGTTCTGTTTCCTCCCTCCCTTGCTATTCCACATTTTGTAAAAAGTCAGCTCCAAATGGGCGACTGGGATTTTTGCCCCCTTATGAGTCATAAGGCAGAAACTCCTCCTCCTGACAATCCTGGCTCCTCCTCCTAAATAAGGTAAAACAAACATAGCGAAGGCAGGTTGATATTACAGTTAATATAACTGTTAGTATCTTTGTGTTTAGTATATAGATAATCCAGAATATAGATAACCAAAGAGCACTCACAACAGTTTCACTTTTAGTAGCCGTTATACTGCCTCGTATTACTTTTATGGGATGATCTGATGTGTTTATTACCCAATGCGACGCAGCGGTACGACAAAACACTGGACTATTGTCTTAAATGGACTATTCCTGTGGTCAGACGAGTTAATGATTTCCTGCTGCTGCTGTGATAAACACGCACGCTGAAGCAGCACTGAAGTAACGCGTGTGTTTACGTCTACTCATGAATATGCTTGAAGGGCCAAAAAACAGCCTGTTTATAGGAGCGCTCTGAAAGTGACTTTTCAAAGGGCTAAAACTCCAGAAAACGGGCGAGTTTGGAAAATAAACCTAAAATACTATGTTGTTGGGGTTCTTAGTTTTGAAAATGGGTGAAAAATAGCATAATACTGGACCTTTAAGTGTTGCTGCCTTACTGTTTTCAACACGTTTTCTTTTTCGCACTATTGTCCTAAAGTTTGGCACCCTCCAGATAAATCCCTACAAATGCTGCCTTACAGTAACACACACATGCAGGCACACATTTTTCTCCTAATAGTGTAATAATTGTATTACATCATAGAGTGAGTCAATAATTTATCGATTAAAGGGCTTATTGCTTCAATGTATCATACACGAATGTGTGTGCGGAAATTTGTGTGTATGTGTGAGTGTGTATATATACACACACACACACATGCCCTCTCATTTTAATGCACAAATATTTGGTAGGGTAATGAGGGTCTGGCAGAGTGACCCAGATTGATAATGCTGCAGACTTTGGGCAGTGTGCTGTCACTGCCATCGCTAAATTTCCCAGCCAAGGCAGCTGCCTGTTGCCTGCTGTGAGCCATGTGTGTGAGACTTCATGCAGCATAGCAACAGTGCACTCAGAGTGAGTTATTCTGTCGACATGGTGAGGTAGCGCGAGCTTTGAATGCCGTGTTATTGCTTAATTATTGATGCCTGTCAAGTTGAGGTGTGTGGTTCCTATAAAATGAAGAGTTAGGATGGAACCAGCACAATAGCACGATTTTAATAAATTTACAAATAACTAACGAACAAAATCATTTTATACTTCTGCCAATCTACAATTTATCGATTGTCTAAACCCCCAACAATAAGCTCAACCCCTCCCAAAAAGCCAGGAGCTCTACATTGAGCTCCTCCTGGATGGATTACAAAGGCCACGGTGCAAAGGAAGCTCATTTGAGCATCTAGAATCAGAAATGTATTTAACAAAATTTTATGTCCCTAAGTATAGGATGAAGGAAACTACGTATTAGTTTTTTTTTTTGTTTGAAGCTCAAGAATATCCAATTTTCATTCAACAAAATCGACTGCCAAAAAAGAATTTTTTTTTTTATTCATTTTAATTGCTTCTAGTTATCATTACAATTGCACCATTTTCAGCAGATTTTTGGTGTCATTATTAGATTTATTTCATCCATTAGTCTTCTGTGACTTTTAAAATTGGATATACATAATATATTATAAATAAAATAATTGTTTTCAATATTTATGAATAATATTAGATAATGTTTTGGCTGGTAATTTTTTAACACAATCCTATTATACTTTTTTTTTAAAAGAGTGAGTGAGTGGAACTCAAGTGGTTGATGGTCAGGGAGTGGAGGTGTTGTAGGACCTAAAGGCTGAGAGGGAGGTTTCAGGCAGCAGTAACATTTCAAATACCAAACTTTAGAAACTCGGATTCTTGTGTTAGAAACAGAGGGTGATACACATGCAGTTACAAACAAACAGTACAAGGGGTGTCACACACATGATTGCACTATATAACAGACACAGACTACACTACACTTAAACTAAATTGTTGGGCTCGTGTACTTTTGATCTTTAAACAGCTTTTACTTTTGTTTTATTGTATATTTATTATACTTTTTAGGGCTACTGACAGCTAGCCCAAAGACTGCTTCAATTCTTTTTTGTGTTTTTTTTGTCTATAATTCTCATACTTTTTGGTATTTCAATGAGCACAAAAGCCAAATAATATTATAATGACTTAAAAAAAGGCCACCTGGCGCTGTGGGCTTGGCCCCCGAGTCAGCCGTGGGACTCTTACAGTGTGTGATTCCCACCATACGGATTGCTCGGGCCTCCTCCTCTAGGTCTCTGTATGACTGTAAGTGGAAGGTGTTTGAGGGGTGGTGTCACCAGATGGGACACACCCCCTTCCAGTGTCCGGTGGGAGTGATTTTGTCATTCCTGCAGGACCTGATTGACTAACAAAAATTCTTCTCTACAGTGTAAGAGGATAAAACAATGAGCCCACCCGCTGGTTTGCCGTTTTATGAAAGGAGCATGCAGACTCCTCCTCGTGTCCAGGACACTGGTGCCAATCGTGGGATGACTGTGGTTCTAAAGGCACATAAATGTCCTTTTTCAACTGTTGTTGGAAACAGACTTGAAGTTTGTGTCCCTGAAAACAGTGTTGTTACTGAATCTGGCATCAACTAAGCTGGTCAGTGACATTAATTGCGCTGTCAGTGCACCCGGTGTGTGCTCAGCTCTTCCCAGGTGATGTGAGGATTTTTGTACCAGAGCTGGTCCTCGCCCATCACTTTTGTAGGTTTTTATAGGCTGGATGTCTCCGCTTCTTGCATGGCACGGACGGTTCTCCTGTCCTGATCAGAACAGTGCTTGTCCTGTGGGCTGGTGTAAGCTTGCCTGCAATTCTGAAGATACCACATCCCATAGTGAGACATGGAATGAAATATCATGAAAGTGAACTTAAGGTTATTCACATAACCCTGGTTCTCTGATTAATATGAATGAGATGTCTCACCAGACAACCCTTCTTGTTGGGTGAGTGAGAAGAGTTGCTTTTTTTTGAATGACGTAGTATCCTCCGCCCATGCTACTTATGGTAGGTTGGACTACCTGGTGCGGACGGATACGTTTCATCAGTCAATCAGGTTTGGCGTAATGAGATTGTGTTTCTGAGGGCTGGAGGCCTAGGCGTGTATCCCAGAGTGAGACATCTCACTTATATTGATCAGAGAACCGGGGTTATGTGAATAACCTAAAGTTTCTTTAATAAGCCACTGGGTTAATTATTAAATCAATAATTTGAGTAAACTGGTTATTGCTTTGAACTTCACAACCAAAAACAAATTTTTAATTATTATTTAAGGTGTGGTCAGAAGGTTTATTTGGCATTTTTAGGCAGAGCACCTTTTTTTTTACGATTATTTGACCAGGAAAGTCTCATTGACATTCATTATCTCTTTTTCAAGAGAGCCCTGGAAGCAACTAGGTATAGGGGACTTGCTCAAGGTCCCACAGTGATGGCCCACAGTGGATTTGAAGCTGCAACCCAACAATTACAAGCCCACTTCTGTAACCACTTGGCCATTTCATTCTCAATTGTCTTAAAGGAGCTATTTTCCTTTTAAAGAAACTCATTCCGCTGTCTCCAAGGACCACCACCATGCACTGGTCCAGTATCTGTTTGTTAAGCAATTCATAGTTACCTGGCTGCACACCTGTCTCATCCAGCCTTAATTCCTATGAAAATCAAATAGAATAAATAAGTAATGAATGAGACACATTTGATTCTGGGAACTTCAGCCTGCAATTTTAAATGTAATCTGTATAGACTGTGTAATCAGCTGAGAGGCCAGAAAGGCATCTTTGCTTTACATTTTAAAAGCCAACTGCAGCAAGCTTCTGCACTACTGGTGGAATTACTGTGCCATGTATGTCTGCCAGTCCTGCATCGTACCCTGCACCATCTGCCCTGTTGCTAAGTATATTCTCCTTTAAGAATGGTAGCTCAAGGTGTGCCGTGAACTGTGCCACAAACTCTACACCATTTAGGGACATGCCTGTGGCAGCATATAGAGCAATAAGCTTTGAGCACGCAGGCACTGAAGGGAAAAGCAAACCAAATTAGCTTCCATAGTGTTGTTAGGTGAGCTTTTTGTACTTGAGATATTGGAGAGCATGTTTTGAGTAAAAATAAGGTATTACGACTTCATTGATTTTTTTTCTTATATTCTGGTCATAAATATAGCCTGGAAAAAGTGACAGAGGGAGCTCTGACAGGCTGCCAGTGTAAAGAAATGCCTCTGCACATGGCCTGATCTGTTTTGCTTCAGCCTCTCTTACATCACAGCACACGCTTCAGGCCTTTCTCGCTCTCTGCAGAGCAGGCGGTTTGTATTTAGAGCTTGATTTATATAAAAGCACACATACATGAAGCAAAACAAGAACCCCCCCACACACACACACACGCGCGCGCGCACACACACACACACACACACACACACACACACACACACACACACACACACACACACACACACACACACACACACGCACACGTCCAACCTGACTACAATGATCATTTAGTAGTTGGGGTCACCAAGATCTAAAGAAATATTTGATTTGGAGTTCAATTGATGAACTTTTTAAAGATGTATTTTTTCTTCTTTTTTTTTCTTTCAGATTGTTACAATGCTCGATGCTCAACGCAGAGGTAAAGGAAGGAGAGATTCTTCCCCCAACAATTCAGAAGCTGATGAAAGGATACAATAAGTACCTCAGGCCATTCTTTGACAGTAAGATTCTGCAGAAACATACAGCCATGAGAATGACAGCATACTCAGGGAAACTGTATTTGACAAAGAATGAGATGCATTCATATTGCAATTTTGTGTATCTAATTCCATTTGGAGTCATATTTTGTGGCACACATGCATTTCAACAACTCGGAATTTGATGTATCTTTGCGATAGGAAAGCTCTGTCTTTTTAATGTCTATAAAGCTGAAATTAAATATACCTACAATACTCTGAAGCATTGAAACCATTATTATTTTCTGTGATGCACTTACTAATTAGTTTGAAATAGAAAGAAGGGGCCTCTCTGTACATGCAGTCTGAAAAACATTATTATATCATTCCCTGCAAATCCCTCACTGCTGTCATTGTTCTACAATCTGGCTTTCCCTCACACAGGGATTGGGGTTTGTTTACGTGCTCATTGATGTGGAATAACAACAAACTTTACCAGCGGTAATGCTATTAAATGTGATTGTGAGTTTCTTCACTTCAAAACATGAGTTTGGCACACACTAATGGTAAAAAAGAAACCCTGCAAAACTCTTGTCTGGCACAGAGAAGTACTGGATTTTAGCCGTCACTGCAGGCTAGGGTTAAGTGTTTTTCTCCAAATTCCCTGTTCTTTGACATCCTCCACTGACTCAGTGTTCAATGTTAGATGTATTTGGTATTATTTTACAAACCAACTATTGAGTCTTTTAGCAAGGTATTATGATCTTAGAATCCAAAGGTTATTTTTATATTTGACAAAGAATGCAGCTCCGCTAATAACACCTCCATCGCACAGACATATTACTGCTGCTCTCCAAGTTTTTACCGAATATGCATTTTTCAGGTATTATGATACAATAATACAGTATGTACACAATTAAACAAAATTAGGTTTGCAAGCTCTGAACATCATTGCTACTTCTAATCTATTCCCAAGTGACTGTAATTACATTATTAATCTACTGAGTCATTTAAAGAGAACCTCCACTGATTTTTGTGCTTCATAGCAAATAATGAGCTGCTGAACCACAACACGTCACCAACCCATGATGCTTTGTGACAATTTAAGATGGCGGATCACTAAATATAAAGCCATTTTTAAAAGAGAGTAAAATGAATAAGGTGCATAATTAAGTGTTTCCTTAAGATCAGATCTTGTTACAATTATAAGCTTTAAGGCCAAACTTGTAAAAACATTGGAGACTCCCTTTAAAGTAACAACAGCTTCACTACAAGTCACTGAGTTCCACATGGCAAGTACCCTAGTTGTCAGATACCGGGAAGGATATGGGATCATTCACAAGCAGTAAACCTCCTTTCACTGATAGTATAAATATGTAAGTTGTAATTTAAAAAAGTACTTTTAAAGGATGGCAGGTTTGTGAAAAAAATAAAACATATTCCAATTCTTTTAATGCTGATGGGTGATGAAGCCCACACACATATCTCCCCACTCTCTTGAACAGGCTGTGTACTGCAATTCATGGTCCGAATTTCCCTCACAGTGCAGCGGGCGTGACGTTAAATGACTCTCCCGTGCCTGCTTGGCTGATGGCTGCAGTTACCCTAGTGGCCATTGTGTCACTATTGAGTCTTATTTCTTAATTCTGCCCGAAACTCCTTTAAAGCTGATATTTGGAGTTTCTGAGACTTCTGAGTTTTGAGATTTTTCTCAGAAACTCCGGATGTCACCTTTAAGCCAAAAGTGGTGCTTGTTCCTTTAAGAAACTTCCAAAAATAGGGACACGGTAATAACTAGATAAACAGCAAGAATGCAAGTCAGAATGTTTTATGCTGAAATTGTCACAAAAAGACAAAAAATAAAATGTGTGAGCACATCCTTCACCTCCCTCCAACTAATGAAGGTTAGAGCAACACAGCTGAAAATATGTATGGGAAAATCAAAATTAGGACTATGTATAGAACCTACAAAAACAGGTAACACTTGAAATACTTACTTGAAATAGTTAGCATAAGGCTGACATTACGCTGTCATTATCTGTCATTAGCATGAATAAGGTGTCATTAAGTGTCGTTCGCTAAATTATGACACCTTTGGAGCTATGTTGGCATTTTTGGGTTAGTGGGTTTAGATAGGGTTAGGGTAACAAACAACACTTAATGGCAGCCTTCATGAAACCTTATTCATGCTATAGACAGGTATCATGTCATAATGTTGACAGCGAAATGTCAGCCTTATGTATAAAACTTCTACTAAAGTGTTACCAAACATTGTAATAACTAGTCAAATGACATTTACAGAGAGAATGTGAGTGAGAATGCTTTATGCTGAAATTGTCACAAAAAGACGAATAATAAATAACGTTTGAGCACATCCTTCACCTCCGTACAACTAGGGAAGGCTAGAGCGACACAGACGAAAATTTGTGCAGCAAAACCAAAATTACGAATATGTATAGAACGCAATAATTATTATTACATGTATTTTGCACAGAGCCCCTACAAAGACAGAAATGACTTAGATTTGACCCTTCCTTGAATTACTACTGTAAAAATAGTTCTAGTTGTTTTTTTCTCTTACTTGTTAAGTGTTTTACTGCTTCTCATTCCCACGCTATGTACTATCAGGCACAGCATAACCATTTGATCTATGATTGCTAGCTAAACACTTTGGGCTTCTCAAACCGATCATCACACCCACACATAGACTCCAATCAGGATTCTCATTTTGAGCCAGCAGGAAACATTAAAGCCATTAGTCAGCATTTTTGACTTTTACACTCAACATTTTGGCCTCAAGCTGAATCAGAATATAACTTTACATGTTTTGTAAACATCACGTGAAAGAGAGGCACTTGTTGGTGCACTTACATGCAGAGAATACACTCAAAGCTGATATCCGGGAGTTTCTGAGAAATCTATGTTTATGTATGATTCTTTTGAAATGTGAAAAAATACCTAACTAGTCTTTTACTATGGTCTACTGCTAGTTGTCATTCATACATTAATGTATATACAGTAAGTCCCTCCTTCATCCCATAGACCCCTATACAAATAGAAACGATCGCCAGCTACCCAGCCAATAGGCTTCGATTTCCTGTTTCTAAGTCTGTCAATCAAAGTGAATACAGAACTGTGCACGGAAACAAGGTCGCGCGTCACAACACCAAACAGGTAAATATGATTTTGGCTCTTACCTGACCCATAGACCTATATCAATACGATGCAACCTTGTTATGTTCCGCAATGCGCATGCAGAAAAGTAGAGGCGTGGCTTCTGGTAGATTGCAGAGTCAGTGGGAGGAAGTGGAGCTGTTGAGGGCAGGACATCGAGACGTTTCTCAGAAACTCTGGATATCAGCTTTAAGCAATCATGCGCCACTAAGTTAATCAGCATTTTAACACTGTGCTCATTAATCATTCCCATATGAAGATTGATTAAATGAAAAGAAAATTAGGGGGAAATTTAGTGTGAAGAAAAGATTCCTTTGATGGTGAATCAGGAAGAAGAAATTCCCACCAGGAGGTTCACACTGAGCAAACTGCAGCTGCTGCAGAGATATGAGGTGTTTAGCATTTTGAGTTAGGCTGTCCTTCAATAACCTCTTGGTACACAATGAACGCTCCACAGCTTTGTGTATGAGTTTTCAGCTTTGTATAATGTGTATTCATCCATAAGAATATGACTTCCTTCCTAATGTAATGCTAAGAATAATAGCAGTTAAACAGTTATGATAACTTGTCTAACACTGTCTAAGCCTCACAAATTCAGTCCCAATCCCAATAAACGGTGATACCATGTGTATTGTGACACTTCTAATAACTTTCTCAGCAGTTTAGGTTACAATAGACCATCTGTTTTGTCAGATCACATTCGCCTGCCTTTACTTTACTGCGTGGCCCTATAAAATTGCAAAAAATGTTTTAAAGTTTTTCTGTGTTATAGTAAAATGTGTGTATTTTGCATTCTCCCTGCCCGGTAGCGACACCAGATTATTAATTGTGGGTGGGCACCCTGAAAACTGGCTAAGCCAGATAGTAATATATATATATATATATATATATATATATATATCAATCAATCAATCAATCAATCTTTATTTGTATAGCGCCAAATCATAACCAATGGTATCTCAAGGCACTTTACAGTAGAGCAGTCTTAAGGACGGACTCTTCATTTTATGGATACACACATATGCATATATACGTATATACACATACATATGTATCCCACACCCAACATGAATTCATCATGGCGGCAAGGAAAACCTTCTGTTAAGCAGCAGGAACCTTGTGTGGATCCCATTCCTATGATGAACAGCCATCCACGTTATGCTGTGTTGGGTGTGTGCAGAGAAAAGGGTGGAGACAGAGTTGTTGAGACTCTGTAACTCCACACTGAGGATCCCACGGACCTGCAAGACAAAAGCCAGAAGGAGTACAGGAGCAAACACACAAGGGAAGAAGCAGACATAGAGGGAGTGTTTGAAAGAGGAATGGGACCCTCTCCGGTCCCTCTCTAACCTAAATGACCTCTCTCTTAACGCCCTCTCCAACCTCTCTCCAACCGAGCATGCCAGACCCCCCCCCCCCCCCCCCCCGGCAGTCTATATATATATAGATTTTTTTTAACAAATTTCCCTTCATCTCTGTTTCAACACTTTTCTGTGACACTAATGCTGTATTCAAGGCAACTCTGAACTTTGCATTTCTCAGTTGAAAATTCAGAGAAATACAATAAAATAATAATAATAATAAATATTAATGTTTGTGTGATTGAAGCTCTGATTATTCTGAATGGCATTTTTTTTAATTGGCCTTACAAAGCAAGGCAGCATTATTATAAACACAGACACAGGGCTCCAGTAAAAAACACATTTTACATTAATTTTAAAATCATAAAAACAACTCATTTAAAATCTAGGAAGGAAGTAACATAAATAAAGCCTGCATTACTGTGTTCAGTAATTCATTTGTGAACGTAGTGTCGGACATTTTTGGCACTAAAATGCTTTTAATCACTGCTTTACCACTGGCATGTGGTTCTGCACGGTGCCATTGTTGTTGTGGGACGTCAGACAAATGATTTTAGAGAAAGTCTGACTTTCCTGTGTAGGAGCTCTGACTCCAGGTGGTGACCCCTGGTTGATTAAATACCAGTTCTGAGTTGCATTGAACGCAGCATGAGGAGCGCAACCGCCTGGTGACGATGCAGCCTGTGGGTGGGCTGAATAGCCACATGTGGGGTGCAACCTGCTGATTGGCTGAAAAGCTTTCACTCAAAGCTTTCCCTGTGTGACGTATTGGATGAACAGCACCCGGGTGGGCCTTGATTAGAATGGGCGGGCCCATTTTAGTCACCCGCGGCGTCACGGGTGACCCTGCCTAGTGCTCTATGACCCCTGAGATAGGCACCATCAGACCCTCGTGACCAGGAAAAGGAGCAAATGGAAAACAGATGCCATATTTTTCCAAAGTGCTGCATTTATTCCTTTCATTGAGTGGAGTTATAGTCTTATGACAGACTGATGAACATGCTTCTTCTTTCCTTTTGGGTGTTCCCTTCAGGGGTCACAGCACCAACAAGCTGTCAGGGGAAAAGGTCTTGCTTAAGGGCTTTTAGCAGTGACCCAGTATACGGGCCTTGACCCAGTGACTGTGCAGCTAAAAGTCTGCGTCCTTAACCATTAAGCAGTCACTCCCCTGGCGGATTGATGAACATGAAATCATTTGAATCAGAGATGCCATAAACACACACTAAATAATAATACAGCATGTAACTTGTCCCCTCAACCAGGGTTGGGGTCATTTATAATTGTAATCGCGTAATTGATTAATCCATTAATTAATAATCAATAATTATTATTAATAATAATTGACACATAATTGTTATTAATTAATGAACATATATGGCTTAATTACAGTTGTAGTTTAAAAAAAACTGTTGCTGTTGTAATCATAATTGAATTGTAAATGTGTTTAGATCATTTACTTTGTAATTATAATTGCCATTGTCAATTATAATTTAATGTAAAACTGGGGAACCATGTTGCAGTTCTATACACACATATGTAGTTAACAATTATTAAAGTTTCATATCAAGCTTTCCTACATTTTATCCTCTAAAAAAATCAGTCTGGGGTATACTGACACAAAACAGGCTCAGATGCACACACCAAAAATTATTTAAAACCAATATTTTAATTGATTAGGAAGCCTAACAAGGAATCCAGGAGATGAAAAACAATATGGATGATAGATCATATTTTTAATGTATTTTACATCTGATTTAAGACATGGCTCAAACTGTTGTCATTAGAGATGCTAGCAGAAAGCTTTAATTAGCTTATTTATTTCAGGCTCAGTAATAGTGATTAATTGTAATTTAATTTTAGTAATTGAGAACATAATTGTAATTGACTTTTTGAGGATAAAAAATAATTGTAATTTAGTTGTAATTGGAAAAAAAATGCTGGTCACTGTAAACATAATTGAATATGGATAATTGTAAATGGAATTGTAATTAAAATATGTAATTGTCCCCAACTCTGCCCTTAACTGACTCTTGTTTTTGTCTAGATGGCCCTGTGACAGTGGGTATGAGCCTTGACATTGCCAGCATCGACACCATCTCAGAGATCAACATGGTAAGACGCTGTAATAGTATGGCTGGCGTAACATGGCCAGTTGTTACCAATGACATTGTATTTGACATTTTTACCTAATTGTTTGTTTGACTTTGGTTACCCATTACAGCAGTCAACTCCAGAACATGGTGTATCATCTGTGGTTTATGACCAAAAAAATAAAAATACAACCATTTCAGGCTCTGACTTAATTAAAGCTGACACTGGCAGACCAGTTGAGATTGGTGGGAGATTTCTTGCTAACCAGTTGCATCAGGCGTACATCTTTGGACACAAATCTTAAAACCTCATGTCACACCAAATACTGCTTGATATCTGGAGATGGGCCAATATTATGTGTACCTCTGGGGGGAAAACCTAACACTTGAAATGATCTTGTGAAAAACGTCATTACGTGCAATGTGAAGCACTTAACCCAGGGTTTTAAACCCAAGGGAGTGCTCGAAGTGTTGTAAGAAACCACACTTTTGAAAATAGTTGTCCTTTCACCCCCATTAGTTTTTTCTAAATACATCAAAATTAGGTCAACTGTTCCCCTCCCTGACCCCATTATAACACTTGCTGCACATGTATTTTTGCACCAGTACAACTGTTGGTAACTTAACCACAAAGGCTAATTCTGCTATGATGCATTTACATCATATTCATTATAGCTCAATGACACCTTGCTGCCTAAGAACATCCCATATTTTAAGCCAGTGTTTTCTACTTGTGCTATCGTTTTTTCTTAAAATGAGTTTATTGCATTGATCAATATAAGAAATAAACAGAAATGATCAAAGCAAATGAATGATATTCAAATGTATGCAAAGTCTTGGCAACTTAATATTGACAGACCTGATGAAATGCATTTGTTTATATTTGGCCTTTGGAATCTTTCAGGACTACACAGCTACCATATTCCTTCGCCAGCGCTGGACAGATGAGCGGTTGGTGTTTGAGGGAAACAAGAGCCTGAGTCTTGACGGGCGGTTAGTGGAGCTCCTCTGGGTTCCTGATACCTTCATCGTTGACTCAAAGAAGTCCTTTCTTCATGACATCACAGTGGAGAACAGGTTGATCCGAATCTTTCCCAATGGGACTGTGCTCTATGCACTGAGGTGGGTACATTGATTATTACTGCTGTTTTGTAAAAACAAATAAAAAAAATTATAAATAGAAAAATAAATGGCTAATGGAGGAGGACTGGTTTGAATTTAACTTTTGTCAATTTTATGGGACTATTTGATTGATTTTGCTGGTGAAGAAGACAGAATCAAAACACGTCACCTCAGTGTGTCTAAATAAATAACATAAAAGGACATTTTTGAGGAGTATTGAATTGTTTTCCGAATACCAAATGTACTTTTTATTTAAGTCACAAAGCTTTTAAGAACAGCTGGAAAGGGGAAAAATGCTTGTCTGCATCCAGGAAGACAAATTGTTTGTTGTGTGTAAAGAGAAGAGAGAGAAGACATGACATACACAGAGAAGATCAAAATACCCCAACATTGACAAAACTGATGATTTAAACAGAATAATAAGAACCTAACAAACATTTGCTTTACAAAAGCAAAGTCAAATACAACTTAAGGAGAAATCCACAGGGACTTGAACTTATACTTTCACAGAAAGACAAAACAACGTAGCATCCATTGGCACCACCTGATTGATCATTAAACACGCAGTGCCCAGCCCGAGCCAGGGTTGGGGTCAATTGTATTTTTCAATAACAATTACATTCTCCATCTTCCATGTTCAGTTACGATTTAAATAAGATTACGAAAAAAAACATGGGAAAATTACAATTCTCCAAATATTGTGGAATATACATTGAATTTGTGTATATAGATATCTGAGATATCCTAGCTGATTTATCTACAACTGAATTGTTTGGTAATCTGGACAATAATATGTTTTTTTCTGGGCCAGATTTATGCTGTAGGGCTACATTGTATATGATATTACATTATGATGTTTTTAAGTGTGCAGGAGTAGGGGGTACATGGCTTCAGGTTAAATGTCTGAAGGGGTACATGACTGTGAAAAGTTTGGGAACCACTGTTTTAAATTATTTGCTATCCATTAGTTACCTTGTTAGGCTTCCTAATCACTGATGCTATAGGTTAGCCTTTTTTCTGTCAGTACACCCCTAGAATAATAGTTTTTTTGTTCTACTTATGTGTAGAACTGTACAAAGAAATGTAACACAGTTCACCAGTTTTGCCTTAAATTATAATTGACTATTTTAATAGAATTTGCATGGCAATTATAATTACAAAGTCAAATATCTAAACTCAATTGCAATTCAATTACAACTATATTTGACCCCAACCTTGGCCCGAGCCCATGTGAAATGATGTATTGGGATCTCCCGATAAAACTTTTTCATGTACGATATGATACCAATATTGCAGGATTGCGTATCGGCCGATACCGAGATTAATCTGATATCAGCATGATTCATACATACTTTTTTTTTTCTCTCTTTAATAAAAAATAAATAATTACTTACTTTGTAGTGTGGAATGTCAGAAAAGGCTTAATCAAGTGATGTCACTCAAACAGAGAACAATAGTCAGCAACAGTAGGTATTAGGAAAAACTGACCCATTTATTATTAACCAATTGGTTACATAAAACTTAACCTTCAAACTAATAGCAACAGTATTCCACAATTGAATAAAATAAATAAATTTTTTTTTAAAATTAATCCGATATTCGATATTCGTTTTCTGGCTAATATCGGACCGATATCGATATCTGATCGGGACACCCTAGAACCTACATCGTTGGGTCCTGCTGCGTTCAGGCAAAGATAATTAGCACTAATATACTGTACATGATTAGTTGTACAAGTACCTGTTTATTGGTCACATTTTGTTTTTTAACCATCAATGAGAGTTGTTTTTAGCTTTGTATAATATTCTTGTCATTGTGTGTTTCTTAGTTCATGAACGTTATTAAAGTGTCCTACATCATTCTTTAAATCCTCACTTGTCTGTCGGGTTTCTGCATCTAAGGTTTTACAGTTTCATCTCTACTAATCCTCATAAAAACTTTTGACATTGATACATGCTGCGGAGCAACATCAATTATTTATTTAAAGCTCTGACAGCAGTTTTTTAAACCTTCACCCTTGAACAGAAAGCATCTCAGAAGCTTTGCTTCAGCTGCAAAGAAACTCTAAAGACTGGTTCAAAGAGCAGGACAAGTGAATATAACAAGTCCCTCCAAAAGGACTGTCAGAAGAGTAATGGCCACTGCTGGGAATAGGAGGCTGTCTGAAAAGGAAGTGAAACATGCAAGATGGTGGAGGATAATAACAGCTGTGATAAATGCTTTAAAGCCAAACTACCTGAATCTTGAACCATGACAGAGGGGCATGGCTGAATTCGAACTGTAAGTCCCGCCCCTCACTCTGATAATCCCTCCGTGTCTCCTCCTCTCTGGAAGTGCACAAAATCGCGCACGAGAACTGAAAGTGCACTACCAGCAAAAGGATGCACACAAAATATAGGAAAATGGAACATTAGATTACCTGTCTAGAAGGAAAACAGCCACTTGCGTGTCCAAAGTTTGTCCAAGACTGAAAACAAGTTTGCACCGTGCACGCGCTTCACTATATATTGTGGCAGCCAATGAGGAGGCTCCTTCGTGGGTTCTGCTCATCCCTCCTTTCTCTAAATCCTGTGATTGGAGGTGGAGGGGGTGACCGCCAAGACTTTGTCTTCTGGGGTTTTATTAACTAAAATAATTAATTATAAGGCACAGGCAGCACGTTGACGTACATTTTTTTCAGAAATGATTACTTTTACGCTATATTATATGATGCTATCGAGAATTCTTCTTTTGTTTTTTTTATTAAAGAAAATAATTTGGGTACTCCAGCTTTAAAGCCAAACTTGTGAGGAAAATTACTGCAGGTATCTAAAGGTTACAACATTGAAATAAATATAGGACGTTTAATGTATTTTTGGGTGGCAATTTAATGGTATACAGAAGTTCTGATTTTATGTATAACATTATCAAAATGAAAGGATCAAAACCTTTACTTTCAGTATAAAGAACACAATCGACGTCAGTCAATCAAAATTCTTCTGGTAGGTTGTTTCCCAGGGCAGCACAAAAGTAACGTAGCTATTGAAAAGATGTAACTTCTTTAAAAGCAAATAAATTACATCAAATTTACCTGAATAAGTTCATGGTCGACAATTTATTAGGGCAGATATCTGATTGATTAACTAACTTTGGTTAAAGTAATGAAAATATAATTTTATTTAAAATGACTGTTTTTCTGTTGTTCAACATAAGGAAAGTGTCTATTGGAAAAATCAGTTTTTCTACATTTAACAACCTTATCGTAATTTTTAGCAAGGCGTTAAACGGGGAAGTTTGTGACCTTTTCAGATCACAAGTTTCCAAGGAATAAGTGTGAAACTCTTCTCATCATCTTTGGATCCCTTCTGTGCACAGTTGTACTGAGACTGTCTGGACTTCAGCATATGCAAATGTACTGAATAAATGGCAGGAATCTGAAGCAAAACATCAAGAGTTCTCATATATAATGAGACTATTTTGAAGCTGACAAAACTTAGCTCCAAGAAATGTGTACCTTGGTCCTACTTTTTTAAATGTAGGAGCCATACAGCTTTGTTCTTTGTACTGAAGACAAAACAAAGAAATTTTAATGACAGCAATGCCAAGATATGGCTTTTTCCATCCATTTCAGTTGGCTGAATAATGCCATGTGTTTTTACTGGAAACATCATCTTTTGAGGACTTCAATAATCATAGTAACATTTCTATTTTTAGGATTACCACTACCGTAGCATGCAACATGGATCTGACCAAGTATCCCATGGACAAGCAGACCTGCACCCTACAACTGGAGAGCTGTAAGAACTCATCTTACTTCATAAAGAAAATCTGAACTGTGCTGCAGAAATAGTGGGTGGGATTTCAAACAAGTCTGATCAGACAATGGGCTCCAACACCACACCTCACTTTTTCCTTTTATTTTCAAAGCCTGGCTGTAAGACAGTGATAACTGGGGTCAGTATTATTCTACTCTGAAAGTGTGCTCATTAAAAAATATTAACGCAAGACAGGAACTGTCACAAAATCTGAGGCTTGTGATAAATATAGTTTCATTAGCTTGAATCTGAAATGTTTCTCGTTCACATAAAAAAAAAAAAAAAAACAATTTTCCTAAGTAATACATTTCTGAAACAGACTGAATTGAAAAGCATCATCATCATCATCATCATTCATAGCATATTCCCTCATGTTTTGTCTTTAAATGCAGCTCAAAACAGAAGGGAAAAAATAGGTTAACCCTCAACTTCTTTTTTAATCCTTGTCTATCTGGTTAGACCAATACAGTCTGGTAGTTGGAGTACTGCTGTCCTCTTATAGGGGTATGTCTTCCATTTAGAAGATTTTTGAAACCCTGCATGCATAGCTATTTCATTATCACCTCCCTGATCTGGCCCCACTTTCCTTGCTGCAGACTATGAACAGCTCAGCTCTGGAGATCTTAAATCCCTCTTTGATTAAATCATTCACTGCTAGCCATTTTCAGAACGGCTACCCCCTCACTGCCAGCCATTTTAGAGCATTTTGACTGATTTTTAAAGACCCACAGAATATTTTGTACTATGACTATCTGAAATCTGAAACTCGATTCTGAAAGATTAGTCTCTACTTTCTTCAGAATTTTTTTGGTTTATAGCTTGTTTCGTTCTTCCGTAATCAGCAGTTGAATAGAGGCAAGTTTCACACTAATCACCAGTTTCCGACAGAAAGCTGAGAAAACAGCCTTTTTCTGAAAATCCTTTCAGTGACTTTGAAACTATTTATTTTTTTGTTGCTTTAGTGACACCTCAACATTGGTTTTCTTTTATAAAACTACAAAAACAACACTGAGACCATGCAAAAAATATTATTATTTTGCTATCTAGGTCAGAGTTCGATGGTTTTCTTACTGTATTTTGATGGGGGAGAGACTTGGATGAAGGCCAGTCTCCACAGACTCAACTTCCTCCTACTTCCGGACATGCAGAGTCGACCCGCTTGCCCCAGTTTGTTGATCGTTTTCTCTCACGATCCAAACACTCTCAATAGTCCAGAGGGGTATTCCATAAAGCGGGTTATGTTCAAACTCTGAGTATGTTCAGGCTCAAATGAGGGAAACTCAGAGTATCCCATTCCAAAAAGCGAGGTATGTTCTTCTTCGAGTATGTTTCCATGGCAACATTGTCCGTGAACTAAACCTGGTCGCTGGCAGATTTTATCAAAGTTAATCGTGGCTGATCTCTCATCCAAAGATGCGCTGCTGCCATGTTGGGTGTTGGGTGTGGGATACATATGTATGTGTATATACGTATATATGCATATGTGTGTATCCATAAAATGAAGAGTCCGTCCTTAAGACTGCTCTACTGTAAAGTGCCTTGAGATACCATTGGTTATGATTTGGCGCTATACAAATGAAGATTGATTGATTGATTGATTGATTGCCACCTATATGCCTCCAGTTGGTCACTACATCACACTACAGCTCCGATATTGTTGAGGGACCTCCGACAGAGTGTTTCCTAGCAACCAGTGTCGAAAAACACAACTGACGTAAAATTATGTATTTTTAAGTCAATGGCAGTGAGTGAGTTAACAACAGACCAGGGGAGTATTTCATCAAAGTGTTCTTAGTAGAGCCAGGCCTACAGTTTTAACCTAGTTTAGCAAAGCCGCCCGTGACCATGCTGGCTTTTCCCATTCCATCAAACTCTTCTCAGCTTGGAGCTCCCCAGCTGAGCCAAGCCATCTGACAGTGTTTAGATTAAGTGAACGTCTTGATAAGACCCACGAGATTGATCACAGATTTAATGATTAGAGACGTGAGGGTGCATAAGCTCCAGCATTTACTGATTATACAGTCAATAGAAACCAATGCCGACACCAACGGGACGTGACATCATCTGTTACTGAGCAGTGAGAATAAAGTTGAAGAAGTTTCTGTGATTTGAACATTTTACATAGAGTAAAGGATTAAAGATGGTGTTATTTAGTCAATTTATCGTTGAGAACAACTGAAGTCTGTTATCACACTTTGATTTTGTGAGTTCGATAAGTTTTTAACACCTGTCAGCATTTAATAAAAGACAATGCGTAACTCACAATTAAATAGTATGTAATTTATGAAACTTGTGAGTGTTTTGATGAATAGTTTCTTAGAATTCAGCACTAAACATTAAATTCAAAAGAATGGTGGGAGCAGCTCAGCTGTGTACTGCTCCTGGTGCAGGTGAGCAGCACGCACTGGAGATGTGCGCACTGATCACCTCCCGAAAAGCGATACTGTTCATGGAGTTTGTCATCGCGGAGCCCTTAATGCTCTGCCTTCTGACTGTCCCTGAACAGCCCCTCCCTCTTTGTATATTTTGCGCTTTCTAATTATTAATCTCTGATCAATGAATATGGATAAATATCATGCGGTAAACGGAGGCTATAGGCACATTATTATTACTGATGGTTTAAACACATGAAGATTGATTAAAATTAAACTCATTAAAAATACGGTACACATTAAAAGCATAATGAATATGATTCTATAGTCATTTGTGTCAATTTAAAATCTTAATTAAGCATTTATCATGATATTCTGTCTCATTTCCTTTTCAAAAACTGCATTAAAGCGGTATTTAAAAGTATAACAGAAGTGTTTTTTACTCCTTTTTCTTTCTGTAGATCTTTGTTGAGTGTCTTAAAGCATCGCTAAATGACTCCTTTAATCATGATGACATGGTTTCATTGAGTTGCTTAAACCTGGTCAGGAGCAGGTTTGCGCCACGGACTGTGTTACTATGGTAACAAAGGTGTTTTCTCTTAGATAAAACCACTGTTCCAGTTAGAACCCGGCTAAACTGAGCCGGACTCTCAGGTTAAACCTGGACTTTACCCTGAGCTGGGTTTGATGAAATACCCCTCAGAATATCATGAGTGAGGACTTCTGAGTGTCACTTGCATTTTTAGTTTTGTATTTCGCAGTGACGTAAAGACTGGGTTGCAGTCTTGCTTCTTATTTTTAACATGGCTTTTAATTTTTATCCTTGTTTCTTAACGGCAACAATATATCTGCATTTTGGATATAGAGAACCAAAATTATTCATTTCACTCACAGTCAGACTGCCACCAGCCTGCACTCAATACCCTGCTGATGCCATGGAAAATACAAAAAAAAAAAAAAAAAATTCAGCTATTTTAAATACGAATAAAGAAATAATTTCTGTCTCTCCGAATATCTGCCCATTGTTTTTCAATTTGTTCATCTCAATTAAGACTTGAGATAGTAAACATAAATACTTCTGCTAACTTCTCATAAAGCTTTTGTCCAAACCAGGGTTCCTCCTGTCCTCGAGCTAATCCTGCAAATCCTTGAAACTAATTTGATGCAAACCCCTTGCACTGTAAAATTGCTGTACCAGGGGTTTGTTGATGTTTATGTGAAATAGTGGAATTTTTCTTCAAAGCATGCTTCAAGTTACATAATTTGCATTGGTTTTGAGAGAATAAGCAGTGAGAGTGTATGTAATGAGGTTTGATTTGGGTTTTTTGTAGAAGAACCCCCTCTTCCCTACCTTCATTATTTTCTTTCATTACATTCCAGCTCTGCTTGCTTGTATTTTTATGCTTTGCCATGCGACGCTAAGTCTCGTCTCTATCAGTATCCATCAGAACCTCCTCACCAAATTACACATATACCTTGAAGTCCGATGCAACTAAAGAAAAAAAAAGACATCTGGAGATGTAACTTACTGAGAGGATGAAGGATTCTACGCTACCTTCAGTGTTTTGGTAAAACCTGGCTTAATATCTGCATCTCTGTATCCCTCCTGTCAGCTTCTTTTTTCCACCCTGTTTTACAATCTCTCCACCATGTTGCTTCATTTTTTTTGTTGTCTCACTCCTCCTCCTCCTCCTCATCCTCCTCTTCCAAAAGTGGATCCTTCTGCACAGGAAAAGGCTAAAGAGTGTGGCAATGTGGGAGGGAGTGGAGTGTTCAGATTGCAAATGCGGTAAAATATTAAATGCCTTCTTGACAGCAAAAAGAATCAGAAGACAGCAGTGTTCTTCTGTGATCTTTGCCTCCTTGTGAAGCATTAGTAGTGCCCCGTCTAAATCCTTCTTTGTGCGGATATGGCTGCTTGCTTTCAAGGGGGCCACGGGGCAACAGAACGCCAAATGTACCTCCATGTAATTCTTTCCCTGCTATTGCACATTATGTCAAAACACATTTGTGTCTAATGGGAACAGTAATGCCAGAGCTGGAGGTCAGGAAAATAATGAGTGATTGTTACTCTGAGAATGACAATGAGAGAAAACAGGAAAGACCTTTCACGGACGTCCATCACTACAGCTCTGATCTTCCCCATATGGACTTAAAGATGTTGAGCACAAATGAATGAGTATTAGTTGCTCAGCAGATAACAGAGATCTGTGGTTATAGTGATATCTGTGCTCTCCTGCTCCTTATTCTCTTGCTCCCTCTGCAGATAAATTAAATAAATGCACCCAAACCATCTAATTGCAGATCTTTGTTTTTGCTTCAGTTTAAGAAAAAAAAGCCACTATTACTGGCTGACATTACTATAAGTTATAGCTCAACTAAATGTGCAACTATTCATTTTGCTTGACTTTTAATTTAGGTTTTATTTGGGTTATCTTTGCTCTTTTGGACCCAGTGCATTATTATTATTATTATTATTATTATTATTATTATTATTATTATTATTATTATGCTATGATATAAGGCTAATGTACAGCTTGTTACTAAGATGACACTTCTCCATATGTCTGGTGCTTTGCAAATTAAGGAAATATCAAGCACTGGGAATTCCTGAGCATTTTAATACAAGTTGAACCAAAAAGGTCAAGAATGTGCTGAATGTAGCTCAATCACTATTAACTATTTTAACATTGGATTAGAGTTGCTGCAAAATAAAAGATGTCGGTGCTGTGCAGGGATTCCTTCTCAGCCTCCCTGTGCACATTTTGATTCTCTCCAAATGCCTTTCTTGTGCTGACATTAAGCATTAGAGAGATTTTTCCACCCACTATGGTTGCAATTCAAAACAAGTCAGCTGTAACAGAATTGTATTGCTTTGGCAATTACTAGTGCCAGCTGTTCCCATCAGTGCAATGTTTATATGTGGGAAAGTTTCTAATAACTCGGATGATGTTAACTTTGTTTTCACTGTTACCTCCAACAAATTAAAACACTGACTGTAAGGCCCATCATAGTGATATTATTATTATTATTATTATTATTATTATTATTATTATTATTAATAATAATAATAATAATAATAATAATAATAATAATAATAATAGACGTATGGTGACTTGCAACTAGCAATTCAGATTCGAAAATAATTGTCAAGCAAAATGCTTTTAAGTAGATGTATATAAACACACACACACACACACACACACACACACACACACACACACTGCCAGTCAAAAGTCCAATGAACAGCTTGAAATGCTACAATGTTAAATACTGAATAGCCAGAGATTAACAAAAAAGCTTTGGTCACCCAAAACTAAAAAATAATGTAAATTTCAGAATTATACAAAAGTGGGTTAACAATTTAAAGCTATTCTGCAGCAATGAAGGTCGAATCAGCCTTGAAAGCTGGTGCTACTAATCTCTACAGATGTTCCAACAATTTGTGTTAGAACACTGTACTTTGATGTGTCAAACATTTAGAATACATTTTGGTCTATAAATTGATTCCAAGATTTCTTTTTCAACTCAAATTGCTTATTTGTTCAATGCTTTCATTTCAGCAAAAAACTGGAAAAAGTGTGGTGTAACTGGCTACCAAACAATTTTTTGCAAATGCACAAAAATCACTGATAAGTAAATTTAAAAAAATAAAAAGCACCTGATGTTCCTTAAAAAAATATTTATTATTATTTAAAGGTACAGAACATTTCAAGAGCTGCTGAACTATTGTAAGCTAATTTGGCAGTTAGTAGCAATACTAAAGAGATTTAATCAAACATGTAGACACAGTATTACGATTTAACATGCTAACATAGTGTTCTTCCTCCATTTTTGTTTTTTCTCATGCCCCCTGAAATATTTTTTTCCAAAGGTTTTCTTATAATTTATTGAATTAATGCATGGTTCAGATGCAATAAACAAAACCTGGCAACTCAGCGTCTAACAATCCTCTTTTCTCTCTGTGTTCCATTACTTTAGTCTCATCTTTTGCTCTACATTTTTATTTTTTTTTCCTCTGTAAAGTTAAAGACACTAATAGGGTAGTTTTTAAAATGTGTAAAAATGTAGTAATTTAAAGGTCTTCTTAAAAATGAATTCTAAGTAATAAGAACTAGAACTCAAGCAGTTGTGGAACCCATGGAAGTATGTCACTAAGGATGACGGGCTTGGGGCGATGAGGAGAGTCTGAAGTTTTATAAGTGCAAAGTTTGGTGCAGATTGAGCTTAAATACTCGGAGGAGTTCGAAAAAGTAGGTTTTTGATGTGTAGTGACTTACAAAGAGAAATATGCCATGGGAGTGGGCGTGGCCTATGTCAGAAGACGTAACTCTATTTAGTGAACACGTGGATTTAAAGTTTATAAAGATGTGATTTAAAATATGAAAGTTACAGGCCAAAATGTGCCAAATTTCATGAAAATCTGATCAACTCGTGGTGTGGGAGTTATAGGCCAAAACTCGATCAAAACTTGTTGACCTTGGTCATAGCGCCACCTGCTGGTGGACAATGCAAGTTTTTGCATCCAAAGTAAGCTGGGGGGTTTGAACCAACCCTGTAAAGGGCACCAGCACCGCTGGTGCTAGGAACCGCATGTGCTTACATACGTGGTCCCCAGGCCCGGCGGGCTTGGCCCCCTAATAAAACCACAACTGAAGTACACTAATGGACTAGCTTTACTTCTCTACTTGTCATCTTTGGGAATGGCTCACATCAGATTCAAACCAATGACCATCCAGTAATAAGTCTGCTTCTTTAGCCATTAGGCAACCACAATAACTGAAATAAATTATTAAAGGATTTTTTAAAAGCTTCATAACACAAAAGGACAAAAGACAGATTCTATGTTATTGCATTGTGTATTGCTTTAAAGATGAGATAACTTTTCACTTTCTTATTTTGCAGGGGGTTACAACATCAATGACGTCATGTTTTACTGGACCAGAGGAAACGAGTCCGTCAGTGGTTTAGATACTTTGCAGCTGGCACAATACACAGTCGAAGACCACTACACATCTGTTTCAGAGGCCATCTATGAAACAGGTGTTAAAAACTTTCAATTATTCCAAAATAATTCTTTAGAGAAACTTCAATAAAACTTACAAGCTTGTCTTTTTTCAAGGCCACTACCCGAGGCTGGTTTTCCACTTTGAACTGAGGAGGAGCATTTTGTACTTCATCTTGGAGACTTACGTCCCCTCAAGTTTGCTGGTGGTTCTTTCATGGGTTTCATTTTGGATCTCTTTGTCCTCAGTTCCAGCACGCATCTGCATAGGTATGAGGAAAAGTTATGTTTTCAAATCTGCACCAAAGCTAGTCATTGCTTTATAGTGCAAACAAGTAACAAGCAACTTTAAAAAGTGTGTGAATTTGAATTAAACTGACAACTGTCCATAGGTTTATACTACATGCATAATAATAATAATAATAATAACATGTATTGCACTTTACACTTGAAAATCTCAAAGTGCTACAGGTGCTACTG
This sequence comes from Gouania willdenowi, assembly GCF_900634775.1. NCBI lineage: Eukaryota > Metazoa > Chordata > Actinopteri > Blenniiformes > Gobiesocidae > Gouania > Gouania willdenowi. The sequence continues at coordinate 26,798,453 of NC_041058.1, read as the reverse complement.
GGAAATAAAAACACAAAACATACAGTATGTAGAAACAGTAAAAACAGCAAGAAACATATGAGGAAAATGCAAACGTTTGTTCACTCCTCCACATCATATATGTATTTAAGAGTTAAGATGGTGAAAATGTTTTGTGAGCACTACGGTGTCCCCGTGCCCCTGAAAAAAGGAACAAGCGGGTCAGAAAATTGATAGATATTTAGGGTGTCTTTTGCATTTAGCATCAACCTGAAAAATGTTGAGATTTGTTGCCTATGCCTACCACCAAGGTGGTAACAAAATGAATCAATTTGAATGTTTCTTGGTAATATCTGCTTTCAAATGTTTGTTTATGGACATATTTACATTAAATTGTCAATTAAAGTGGTAATTTACATCAAATGTACATATATTTTACACAACAGGAATGAGAGATTTCTGGTTATTTGCTGTTAAAAATCATTGTAAAGCTTAAAGACATTGACTAGACTTAGATTCATATACTATATTACATATAAACTATAATAAATTTAAATATATATATATATATTTTCAAATGACTTAAGTTTTTTTCCTTTTTGACACAGGCAGTGTAGAATGATTATTTTAAAAGTCTGTATAAACAAACACAATCTATCTTAACTCTTTGAGTGTTTCTAATGGCCAAATGAACAAATCACCAACCATCTGCTCCCAGGGGTGACCACAGTACTGACCATGACCACTCTGATGATGGGAGCTCGCACATCTTTGCCCAACGCCAACTGCTTCATCAAGGCCATTGATGTCTACCTAGGAATCTGCTTCAGCTTCATCTTTGGAGCACTCATTGAGTATGCCGTTGCCCACTTCTGTACCCTCACTCACTGTGATGCGCGCATTGTCATGGTAAGAACCCAATAGATAGGAAGTAGCTTGTGTTTCTCCATGGGGCGGAACTAGAAAGGTAGCTGGGGTGTTATCGGATACCTTTGAAACCTGATTGGACACCAGAATGACAGATAAGTTATGATGATGCTTGTGAAGATAACTTATCGGATGTCTGAAGCTACATAATAAATAGTAAAGTGTAACTCCAGGGTTCCTACAGTTTTAATCAAATTAAATTCAACACTTTTTAAGACTTTTTTATTGCTATTTGAAATTAAATTAAAGACGACCTTCACAGTAGAAAGAAAAAAAAAAAGCTCCATCATTTATATAGGGTTAGGGTAATTTTTTGCCAGTGTCTACTGCAGATGTGCATCTGGCGGCCACCAAAGAAAACACACAAAAATACACAAAATGACTGTAAAATGCACACATAAAACAGACTAAAATAATCAAAATCACTCCAAAAATGTCTCTCCACTCCCCAATGTGACTACAAATATAGCCAGAAATCTATAAAACCACTACAAAAATACAAAACATAAGAGCCTATAAGAAAAATCTTTGTTGGACAAGCACATTTTTGTTTAATTTACATTTCCCATTGCAACCATGTCACTGTTTTGTAGTTGGTTCTGCTGTAAATTACATATTTAAAAAAAAAAAGAATGTTACTTATCATAAAATCATACTTATGTGTTAAAATGTAAGACTTTTGAAACATTGATTTAAGACATTTTAAGACAATTAAGGCCTTATTTTTAGATTCATGAATTTATAGCCTTTTAAGACTTTTTAAGGATCCGTGGGAACCCTGAACTCTTACCAGTTAATGATCCTTCTTGAAAAGCCTTGCCTACCATATAAATAAGATTCTAGTTCCACCACTGGTTCATCGTTGTTGGTCAAGATCATTTTGTTCATAGTGATGTTTGCCTTGTCATCATCTCCATCATCATGTGACCCTAATGAGTACGCCAGGGTAAGTGGAAAGCCAGTTTTCGGCCTTTGTTGTTTTGCGTTTTTCCAACAAACTCATTGATTTCTCTCTGACTCCTCACAGTATGGCCACCAAATACACGATTTAGATGACGAGATCAACGGAATCGTCACCACCATTTCTGCGCATAACAGAGCCAAGAGGCGCAAAGAGCCTGCAGCAGCTCCTTCTATGGCGCCTGTCTCCACAGAACTTACCATCAGCCCCTCAAGCCCCTCGGGTAGTGAACCTAAGCCTGAGGTGTCTCCACCGGAGCCCACCCACTGGTGCCTCACCGCTCTAGCTACCCTTCGCAAAATTCTACGATCTATAAACTGCTGTCATGTGGAAAATCCTCACCACATAGACAACTACTCCAGAGTCAGTTTCCCCTTGTCATTTGTCATGGTCAACTTACTCTACTGGACATATTATTTGTACTTTTAGCATTTGTGAGAAGGTGAGCATGGTGAAGTGTATGTCGAGAAAAAGTGTATATTAAGTGAATAAGTGTGTACATTAAGTATTATTTAAGTGTGTCTTAAGAGGGATTTTCACAGTTTTTACGTCTGAATTCATACAGGGATTGTACACATAAAATTGTTGCTGATTATTATCACAGTTTAATTTATATTCTTATGTCCAGGACCCATATTCGTTTAAGTATAAACTAGTTCAGTAAACCTTTTCGTTAATCATCATAGGATGAACTTCAAAATTTAATAAAGTTTTAATCATGGAAATTCATCAAAGCTTTTATAGTATTTTCATTTAAAGATGGAGCTGTTTAATTTACCTGTAGCGTTAACTGAAAAGAAGTTACCATTTCTCTGTCCTAATCAACAGATCATAGATACTGAATCTAATAAATATGTGAGTAGATGATGCATTTAGTATAACTTTGGAAAAAGAACAGATGGTAAAGGGTAGGTGGTAGAGACAAATAACTGAGGAGGAAAAATAGCTACAGAGCTGTGCACAGCAAGAACTACAAACCATGTCTCAAAACAACAAAATCTCTTTGATTTCTGTTCAAACTCCTATTATTCTGTGCCTCTCTGAGTTATTTATGATTCATAGAGCTGTGCTGTTTCTCTTTGCCTACTTTTTACTTTTTCATTGCAGCTAAAAATGTAGTGGCCTTTGTGTCCTTTAGTTGCATTATCAAAATCTGGCCACAAGGAACAATTTCAGCATGTTTGAGCAAATACATTTACTGTTGCATGTTTTACAGCAGACTCTGGGCAACTTTTGTTAAAAAAGGAAATCAAAACAAGAGACACTCATGTGGGTATATATGGTAATTGAAAACTAGCAAATTCTACTTATGTTTTATATTATTCACCAAATGTTAGATTTAAATGTAACACAATCCCCATTATAGCCCCCTACCACATCACCCCTACCCCTTATATGAACGTAACCAAAACTATTAATGTATTTAATCATAAGCTATCACAATTTTATAAGTTAAAGAAAATGAAACTAGTATTTATTATTTATATGTTATCCAAAAGCAATCCAAGAGAGAAAATCATAACCTCTGCTGCCAGTAACAGCTGAGAATATGCAGCTTGAAAATGGTGATGAACAAGCCCCCAAAATTGTTCTTTAGGGTATCTGGCATCTGAAAAGTGCAGTGTATTTGAACTGTGGACATAATAATATGAAACTGTTCTAAACACAATGTGTCAGACGACAAAATACAGTGTATTGCATACGGGACGATTTTCAACAAAGTCAGGTGCTCCTATATGTTACAGCTGATGGGCTCAAAACCTATTGTAAATCTGTAGAAACCAATCAAAATTTGTGAGCATGTTGACAATAACAGATGTATCATGACATTGTCATGAACTAATGATTTTGTAATTTTTGATTTTGATTTTTTATTTATTTATTTATATTTTCCATATGAATTTTGTATATTTTATCTTTTTCTCCTGGAACCTTTGATCCTCTGTGATAAGATGGCTGGTTGTGACTATACTGCGTAGCAACAGGTTCCTTTACCTGATGATACATGATGTGTGTCTGAAGCCCAAATTCCACAATCTGCTCCACTAAGCTTTCCTATGATGATATAGTCTTATTATAAATGGTCTGCCCTCCCAGTATCTCACACAAACTCCGCTCTGAGCAACGCAACGACCCCCCGCCCCCCAATCGCTCACTCTTGCCGACTGATCTTATTACTCTCTCAGGTAAACCATTGTTGGAAGCACTGAGTGCGCCTAAAGAATGGCATTTGAAAACCCATGTCATTTATGAGAGAAAAAGCCAAATATAGCACAGCTTGCTATTGTCAGCTGTTTGTTAATGAAAGTGCCTGTGTGCTATTTTGCCACATTGATTTTGACCCATTCCTGGTAAGAGGGGAAAAAAAGTTTCACCATCAGTTATTGAGATATGATTTTTAGTTCATCATCCCCAGTACCCCCAGTGGTAACTGTGCAACAGGATGTGACCTATTTAAAATGGGATTTCACAGTCATGACTTCACCATATATGGTAAATGGACTTGATTTATATAGTGCTTTATAACCACCGAGGTAGTCTCAAAGTGCTTTACAATATCAGCTAATTCATGCATTCACACTCGCATTCACACATCAATGGACAGAGCTGCCATGCAAAGCGCTAGTCAATCATTGGGTTGCACCAAACCATTCCCGTTTGGTGCAATCCAAACATAGGAAACAGGGTCTGAAAGTAGCAAAAGTAATTTCCTGCATGTTGTGATCTCTAAAAATAAATTTGGCGTGAGAATGTGCCTACCAGTACGCCAACTTTGAACATAGCGTAGAACCATTATAGAGACATGGGAAACTGGTGGTGAGGTGGTGAATTGAAGCCAGATACATCTCCTACGTTTAATATCATCATATTAGGCTTTGTGAAAAGTGAAAGTAAATTCATGTACATGACCAGTGAAAATGTGCATACAATCAATTATTTATCAAATTTCCTGCACGGTGGGCCCACTTAACACATCATCCATTCACACTGAGTAAATGCAAGTTGGTTAAGCGCTCACACTCTTTACCTCAGTGACGACAGGCTGTCAGTTTTTTTTATTTATTTATTTATTCATGTTTTTTTCTGGCTTCCTTCGCCCAGAAGCACCTGTACATCATTCTAAAATTATTTTTGCTTGTCTTTTCTATGATCAAGCATAAATGCCTTTGTCAACAGGCTTTTTATATCTGCAAAAACCCTTCATGAGGTCTTTTGGTATTGACAATTTAAGGTTGAATGTGGCTTTGTCGAGGGTCTGGATATGAAGTTATTTACCTACAGAATTGTCTAGGAATACTGGGGTTTATAAAGAGAAAGGTACCTGCAGGTATGATCAGCACAGATTTATAAATCTCAACCTTTTGATCGCGTAGCACATTTTCAGATTTCCAATACACTTTTACAACAGATTCTAAGCAATGCTTTGTACATGCGGGTCCAGGGCCGGACCTGCATGACACATGCAGTGCAATTTGAGCATTTGTCAAGGTTAGGTTCTTATCTGCTCTGCAGTGTGTGGCCCAGCAAATTGTAGCAAGACAGATATGGAATTTGGGCTTCACAATGATTCTGTATGACATCAGCAGTCAGACTTTGATGTGTTAAATTTAATGATTAAAACAAGAAAGAAAAGCCTGAACATTTCGGGAGGATGTCGTCATCTGTGCATTGTCCAAACTGGAGAAAGCTTTGCTATGCTCCTGTTCACTGGTCTTTTAATTATTGCAATACCTTGATCATGATGGCGTAATCAAAGAACCAAAGATTTCAACTTTGAATCAAACTTTCCTCTTCTTTTCAGTTTGTTCTGTGATTTAAAGCACTTGTTTTAAACGTTTTAATCAGCATGCAGTCAGTGAACAGATCTTAAACAGGATTCAGTTTCCAACAGAGATGCATGTTTTTTTTAATTACTGCAGTTAATATTTCTGTGACATACTCTCACTCTCATATTATAAGAGAGGTTCATTTTAACAGCCTGGTCTTAATTTGTATGAATCAGATAAACTCTTGAGTGCATATTAAGTCACACAAGCATTTCAATTTCCTTGCTTCCCATGTTAATATCCACTTTTTTAAAATATATATATTACTGGCTACATTATTGATTGTTATTTTTGCAAGACTTTGTTCTTCCTGCATGATTATACAATGCAACATTCAATTGTTTTAGCTTAGAGTGAAAGCAGATTTAAGGCTAACTGCTAAACTGAAGCTGAACAGAGAATGTAGTGCAATTCATGTTTTCCACAGGAGAAACATTTCCAACCATGCAAATGAATGAATTCCCATCGACAAAATCTATTCATAGTGCTACCAATATGTGCAAAGCAAACAGCTAGAATACTGTGGCTACTTGGACTAATACTGTAACGTTGTTTAGTTACTAGAGATGAACAATGAGTTAACCGGATCAAGCTTTTCTTAGCAGCTCTAATTGTTTGAGGGCTAACATACCCAATGAAGTCTGCTTTTATATACACTGTCAATCCAGACATTGAAACATTTTGTTGTTGTTATCTTCTGTTGAATTGATTTGTTATTGGAGAAACTTTAAAAGCCAGATTTGGATCAATATGTCAGTCACATGAGCTAAGAGGTGTATAGTCCCCAAACCAATAAACCGTTTGTCTAAGAGAAACTTGATGGAGACCAACTATATTTTAAGTCTGCAAAGTTTTGGTGCATGCCTTTCAGCCAGGGAACAGATTTAGACATACCCTAAAAACAACAGTTTCACTTTTGTTCTGTCTTGTTAAACAGCAGTTTAGTATTGCACGTGACTAAATTATACTTTTTACTACCAATTTTGCTGCAGTTTTGTTTGTGAAAGGGTTTGTTTTTCAGATTTATGGGGAATGTGTACAATCAAACAAATATGATGTCTGAGTGTGCAGTGCCCATCATTTTATCTAGTTTTGTATTTGAAGAAGGTTAAACAGTACATATTGATGGCAGTGTAAAGTTCTTTCAGCATTTTGTCTGTTAAGTAAAACAACTTATTAGCACTACCAAAACTAGTTTTTGGTTACTTTCAGCTATGCTGAAGTGTAAACCCAATAGCGTACATATGCTAATGTAATGTAAACTCAAACTGCAATGTTTCCCTACTTTGAAGTTCTCCATCTGGAAACCCATAACCACAACTGGAATACATGGATTGGCCTTTTGATGTGTTTTTACTTTGATCCGTACTCTCACCCAGCTTCCAGAGAGCAGTATACTAGAACTTCCACCCCCATGTCCAGTTTGTGAATGAGCGATCAGTAAGATACTTTGTGGCTTAAGTCAATAAGTTGTGACCTAAAGAAAAGGTCAATATAGAGACCATTAGATTTTGTACAGTTTAGTTTTGCAGCAGTAATTTGGATAGTGTAACTCTTTTCAGAGTATGTTCGAGTAAAATAAATGACTGTATAGAGCCAAAGAACCATAGGTGCAACCACATAAAGCTTCCTGTGTGTTTACGCATTAAACACCACGCTCTAGTTTTACAGCCTGACTCCATGATTGCAAGTATGATAACAGTCCCTGGCTGCACACACTGGAATGGTTCCCCTTTTAGGTAGTTGTAAATACTCGCTGAAGATTTTTCAAGGATGCCCAAACATTTTTAGAATAACTTTCCAGCAGCAGATGATGAACTGCTTAGTCTTCTCATGTTGTGGGATGTAGAAAGCGTAAGTCTAGTCCCTGGAACTCTGTATGTAAATTGTATTTGAATACTGTAGTACCACGGTGATATAGGCTGTTTGCTTAATCCACTGTAAGTAAATTGTAACACTATGCATGTTTAAACAGTGTACAATTATGAATGACAGCAATAAAAAAAAAAGGTTTAACGTGTGTTGTGGAAAAATGTTAATATTTTGGATAAAGGTGGTCATTTAATCAGCTTGAAAATGTAATAAAATGGTATATCAGTAGTGCACTGACAACTGTTTACCTTCCAATGTTTTTAAGTCTATGAATTACTGGTTTTAGACACAGTATGGTGATGATATAAGGTTTAGTGGGTGGGAGTTTGCTGTTAGTCAGCAGAGTGCAGATAGAGGAGATCATCTGAGATGTACACAATTCATTTAATGAGCAAATTGGATGAAATGCTTTGCTTTTAAGACATATAGTATCAGGTATTTTGATCTTTGGATTCTTTTAATAGCACTTTTAATGACTTTAAAGTATTTGCACACAAAAAAATGTGGTTAAACCTAAAGTCTTTTTTCAGTAAAAGTAAGAATGTCCCGAAACATTCACTTTTTTAAAAAAAAAATACAAATGCTAATTTACAGAGAAGGTGTTTCAGCTGAAAGTTTGTTTTTGTGTGCTGCTCAGTTTATGGGCAAAGTCATTGGCTCATCACCTGAAGCAGAAACAAGAGTTCTGTTAGTAAGTAGACAAAATAATAACAGTTTGGATGCCAGACGTTCATTTTATTTGAAGTTAAAAAGCCCTATTTTAATGACAGATGGTGCAATTGTCCAAGTGGAGTTTTACCATCTGCCACCAGATCCAGATTTGCTCTTGACAGGCAGGGAAACTCCCTGTTTACACCGTGATGTTCTTATTATCAACACGTTTTTGGAAGCACATAATTGTACACAATCTCAAATATTATCTGGAATAATCTTCAGATGAGTTTGTCTTGTTCTTCCCAAACTAGAACTGCACCAATTAATTCATCTTAATCACTGTCCTTGAGAAGTGACCAAGGTGTTGGTGTTCCACACTTTGCCTCAAAAACAGCAAAAAAGCCTGGGATTAGCTAAATTGCCTGGTGGGGGCTAACATGCTACAGTACCTCAAATTGTTTGGGTTATTCCTTGATCTGATTGAAAGTAAGGTTAATACATACACCTGAAAACAGCTACTAACATTATTTAACATCTCGTTCCAAGTTTAACAAATGTCAAACTAATTGTTTAAACAAAGTGCTCCATTAAATTGTGTCGTTCTGTACAGGGCTTAGATGTTCTTCTTATGGGTTACAGCGGTTTACTGCGAGTCATTTAGTGAGTTTATTACATTGATTATCTGTCCCTGTTTCTTAGCATTGTATAATGCAGCAATTTACAGTAAGACTTAATTGTAGAGAGGAGGCTAAGAGGGGTAAGTTGGTAACAGTGCAAGATGATTTATCAAACAAAAAGGCAAACTTTACTTACTACAATGTCACCTGGATTAACAAGGTGTGGAGAGGCCAACTCAAGTGCAGCATACAGTATACCAAAAAAAAAAATGCAGTGTCACCACTGCTGTTCTGCATAGGCCTATACCCCCTTACTGGGAAGTGTCTATACTAGGACATAAATCAAGATGTCATTCAGGTTAGACAAGTGGGGCTGGATGGTCTCTAAAAGTACCATTTAGTACATACAGTACGTACAACCACCAACATGTACACTCTGCTGGTCATCAGATACCTACCACGGATCATAAACTGGTCAAAGACTAATAATAAAACCACTGATAACAAGACAAGAAAGCTCCTCAACATCCATGTGAATGCTGAACTGTGGACGGAAACAAGGCTGTGCATCACAACAGCTCTTACTTGACCCATTGGCCTATATCAATGCAACCTTGTTATGTTCCTCAATGCGAATGCAGAAAAGTAGAGGCATGGCTTCTGTGAGATTGGCAGAGGCAGTGGGTGGAAATTGAGCTGTTTAGGGTGGGACATCGAGACGCTTCTCAGAATCTCCGGATATCATCTTTAAGTCAGTATCAGTTGATTTTTAGGACAAATTAAACACTTCTTGATACTTCCTGGCACTTGTGGCAAAATTGATTAATTATGTATACTCATATATTTGCTTTTTGATCTCATTCAACTTAATACCCCAATTTGTAACTTTCCACGCCTGTCTGATGTCTTTTCCTCTTCCTGCAAAGTCAGTGGGCTCATACACGTGGATGGCTGTTCATCATAGGAATGGGATCCACACAAGGTTCCTGCTGCTTAACAGAAGGTTTTCCTTGCCGCCATGATGAATTCATGTTGGGTGTGGGATACATATGTATGTGTATATACGTATATATGCATATGTGTGTATCCATAAAATGAAGAGTCCGTCCTTAAGACTGCTCTACTGTAAAGTGTCTTGAGATACCATTGGTTATGATTTGACGCTATAGAAATAAAGATTGATTGATTGATTGATTGATTGATTGATACTCCCATAATACAGCTTCTCTAAAGGAATGTCAGTTGGCCTCAGTTTAATTTCGAAGGCCAGAGCACATCCAAACCCACCCCAGACATCACATACACACACATACACATCATATACACATACACACACACATCTAACTTTCACCCCGACATCGGAGGTGTCACCTCCGGCAGACTGACCTTCCCCCCCTGGTCTCTGCTTTGCTGTCTGTGGAAGGGGGGGAGGTGGGACATTGGGGTATAATAGTGTGTGAAAGGAACATTTGGGCCCTTCTTCGCGTCTCTCCTTTGGCCAGAGGAGACCACTTCTTTGTCTATCCCGCTTTGTACCTTTTTATTTAGTTTAGATTAAATCATTTTTTATTACTTCATCATCTCTCCTGTCTGGTCTTCATCATTTATCACCACAGAGTGTGTTTTCAAGTCAAAGACGAGGTAACCGTAAATTTCACCGTAACACACTCCAGTATTGTACTCCTGAACCAATACCTCTACTTTTTACCAGTACAGTTTTAACTGTACAGCTTCATTAATGAAACCTGTTCGTTTTAGTCTTTCTGGGAAACAGATGCTTGAAGCTCTCACCACTTTGTTGCAAGAGCACAGTCGACCCTGGAATATTTAATGTCAAGAAAAATCCACTAATTAGCTTATGTACAGGAGGCTACATGTCACAGTGCGACACTTGGGTTTACTGAGCACCCAATATTCACTGGATGCGGATCCACTGCGTTACGTCTCCGCCACACCACCGGAACTGATATGTTTCCACTTTAGTCTATGTGTTCATTTCCACCGGGTCCGGTGCACTGCGTATCTGCTTTGTCCGACAGTCTGGAGCCCTCTGCCAGAAATATGCAGGACTTCTATTTTTGGCGGACAACTCAGCACAGAGCAAATACAGTGGAACAGGAAGTTAAGCACATACTAAACATTAAAACATCCGGTTACTTTCAAAAAAAAAACACTTCAGATCATATTTCATCATATTATCGCTTCTCTGTTGGCTGTAGCTAAAAAATGTGGCTAGGACAACAACAATAAAAAGTAAACTTTATGTTTGAATACCTTAAAACATGTAACAAACAAAAAAAGCTGTGAAAGTAAATAATGTAATATATACATACAGTATATGTCTGAAAAGTGTTCATGTGTTTCCCTGTCACCCCTTTAACTTTATTTATTTATCTTTATTAATTTATGTGGCCATACCAGCCTGTCATTGCCCGATCCCGTTAGATCTTGGAAGCTAAGCAGGTCTGGGCCTGGTTAGTAGATCAAGGGGAGACCACTGAGAATTCCAGGTGCCACAGTGGGGTGGCAGTCGCTGCAGTGGTATCTGTCATTGTGTCCTTGGGCAAGGCACTTCACCTACATTGCCTAGTATGAACGTAGTGTGTGAGTGAGTGTTGGTGGTGGTCGGATGGTCCGATGGCGCACTATGGCAGCCTCACTTCCGTCAGTCTGCCCCAGGGCAGCTGTGGCTACAACAGTAGTTTGCCACCACTAAGTGTGGAGTGAAAGAATAATGCCTTCATTCTGTAAAGTGTCTATGATAAAGCACTATATAAAATTTATGCATTATTATTATGTTTCCTTTCCTTTCTTTCTCTATCTTTTTTTTTAATTATATATGTCATTCAATCTATTTCCCTGGCTCTATTAACCACATAAATGCCCGTCTGTATCTGTACTCTCAGGGCTTTAAATTAACTTTTTAGATCACCAGCCAGCATGGCTAGTAGATTCTTAAATGTACCAGTCAATCACATTTTCCACCAGCCAATTTTCCAGTGAAAATAAACTACATTATGAGCCACAGAATAGATTTAGGCATTCATGTTTTTTTAAAATATATATATTTTTTTATTTTAGTTTAAACACATTAAAATGGTAAAAATATATACATTTAATTTAAAAACAATGTTGTAACAATGTCTAAAAGGTGCAATATGGAACTTTGGGTGTGCCGAAGAAGTAAACCTTTTATAAAGTATATTCTCATTATTTAATAAACAAACCCTGGAACACTGTTTGAAGCTGTTTGAAGTTAGAAAAAATATAAGTAATCAGTACTAAGAAATACACGTACTGTACAGAAAAATGTTTTATTAACATGCATACTCTTCAAATGTTAACAAATCCCACTCCCCCAAACTGTGTAGTGCACATTTTAAAGGTGAACAAATGATGAAGATAAAGTGTGAAATCTAATCTTTTGTGAACTCCTCGGAGTCTGTGCTACTCTGCATATGCTCAGTAGCTGCTCGATCTTTGTGTGATAAATATCTCCACATTTGTTTGTTTGTTTGTTTCTAACTAATTTTACATTTTCATTTCGTTTCACTTCTCCGATAACGAACCAACAATCACACTAAGAGTAAAAACAATGACTATAATGTATGGAGTTTGCATTCCCTTTGTCTCTAAAAAAATGTAATATTTCACCCCTTTTTCCTTAAATTTTCTGTGTAAAGCTGCAAAAAGCACTTTTATTGATATGAAATAAAATTTTAGTGAGTTTGAAAAATAAAAAAAGTTAATTGAGATCAATTGCAGCTGACTGATCTCAGGGAGTATTAAGGTCTGGAGAAATACTAGCCACATCTTAAGGCTTGTCAAGTTTTCTTTCTAATGTGTAAAAAACAGGGTGTTTTTTTTTTTCGATCATGTTATTCAATACTCATGGATGTGTTGGATAAAGCTGCCACTAGATGGCAGTGTCAAACCACAGTCCCTTACATTAAACCCACTGCAGTGAAAAAGAACTGCACTGCACTGTTACCATTGACCAAGCAGCATGAGGTGCACTCACATGTTGATACAGTGATAAATCAGCTGTTATTGTCATTTATTGTAACATGGTGCACTACATAAAAACCATAGGCAGCTCTTTAAGAGTCTCTTGTTGAATGGAGTTATACAACCAGAGCTTGTCCACACAGAGCTGTGGGTTACAGTTACAGGTAGACATGATGTCCAATAAAGATGAGGTTCAGCTCAGGTGATGAAACGGCTGTATTAGAAATCTGACGGTGTGAGTGGGTTGTTTATAGGATACTTAAAGGATCGGTAAGATTGTTGATTAGGTGGGTTTGCTTAATGAAATAGTTTGTGAAATTATACTGGGGTACATCAGATGGTATAATCACCACTAGTTTTCATAGAGATATTAAAATGCTGGCCCAACTAAGTTAATCAACAATTTGACAATGTCTTTTATTTTGTAGGTATGTTCCCACTTGTGGCTTCTGCTCACGACTTCTTAAACGTCAATCTGCAGATATTTTCAATGCATCATCCTCACAGGCATTTGTCACAATTTGGGATCATATAGTCAATATGTGACGAAGTAGGAAATATTATTGTTTGCCATTAATTTTATAGGCAAACAGGTGATGGGTCCAACCAAGAGTTGTTCGAAAGCCACATATGAATACAAACCAATGAAGGACTTGCACGTTGCCCAATTTGGCGCTACCGGGGCCCCACCCTTGCGAGCGCCTGGTGATCAGGTCTCTGCTCATGGGCCCTGAAAGGATGACGTGGGCCCACCCTCCCATAGGCTCACCACCCGCAGGAGGGATCGTATAGGTCTCTTACGATCTGGATCAGGTGGTGATCTGATCCCCAGCTAAGGAAGCTGGTTTTAGGGCTGTGGAACGTCACCTCTCCGGAGGGGAAGGAGCCCGAACTTCATAGGTGGAGTTTGAGATTCTTGCCAGGGTGGGCAAAAATAAATAAACAGAATTAAATCTATAGAACCTCTCGAGATTCATGCCAACCACAATGTGTGTAACATAAACAATAATGCAAAAATTATTAGTAACATAATCGATAATGTTAAATACAAATAGTTGCGTCGACACATCGTTTAATGTTGTAAATTCATGATAAAATCAGGCCAGTGGCCAACTTCTACTTCATTTTTGTTCCAGCACCATACATGAACTGCTGCAAAATGCAGCTTGAAATGTTCAGCAACTCCTGTAGCTTAAAGAATGACAGAGTAAAGTTGGTCAGATTTAGCAGTGTTATTATTTATGATGTTCTATATGATATATAATACAACACAATATACATGTGCTTTAATATGGGATAAATGCTTTAACATGGAGGGATAGACTTGCAGGCAATTTTAAATGACTAAGTTAGACAACAGGTACTGTATATGGATGAAAAGCAGTTAAAAGTCCAACGTAAATTATGGCATTAAAAGTCTCAAACAACGTTACTCCGCCATCGTTGAACACTAAATGCATGTGTGCTCCTGTGGCGGCCAGGGGATGCTGATTTTGTTGGGGAGGGGGGAGTAGGTTGGAACAGCACCTTTCAATCTACCGCTTTTTATCCAGACAAGCACACACTGATCGCTGTGTTTGCACGTTTGCTGTTTCAACCGCTTGTTTTCTCAGTGCATGAGTCTACAGCACCCGCAGTGTCCGTCATGTTGTAAACAAAACTCTGAGCTGCTACAGGAAGCAGGAGGGTCAAATGTCATCGGCTGCTGAACTTCTTTTACTTAGTTTTATTTTGTGAGCCTTTGTATTTTAAGTAGCCGTTTTTCATTTCCTAGTCAATGTGTTCTTAGCACTTAAAATATTTGTATATTAAGAATTGGGAAAACTGTAATGAAAACTTTTGACCACCGCTGTGGGGGGCAGGGGGTTAGTGTTCCCCCTGCCCCCCCGCAAACTACGCGCATGCCGAACTTGTGTAACTAGATATAGTCGACCTCACCTTGACACATAGCAAGGGCTCTGGAATCAGTCTTCTTGAGAGGGGTTGGACTCTCATCCACTCTTGAGTTGCCAATGGTGAGAGGCGCCGGGCTGGGGTGGCAATACTTCTTGCCTTCCAACTCAGTGCCTGTACGTTGAAGTCTGGGCCTCCCTGCTAAGGATGCTGCCCCTGTGACCCGGCCATGGGTGTGGCAGAATATTGATTGATTGGTTATTTCCCCCTTGTTTCAGTTACTTAAACTATATTTTCATTTTGTCGAGAGAATAACCCTCCCCCGCTCCTCTGACAATGTATAAAATTGTTAATATGTAACAAAATCACTCTCTAGAGTGCAAAATGTAAGGTTTTGAGTTTTTGATTATTTATTAAAACGAACAATGACATTCATGTATTAATGCACGTACCATGTTACTGTACTACATCGACATTACCTTTTATTGTCAATATGAACCATACAATATTTAGAAAGGAGGAATAGCTTAACACTTGAGCATTTTGACATGAACCACTGCCGTGACCTTCACAACGCCATTGTAGGTCATTGCTGCTTTTAGAGCAAATGGGAGACAAACAAAACATGTTTGTTCAACCTCTGTTGTGGGTTGGACTATTTTAAAAGTCCATGTGTTCCTGCAGCACCACCTTGTTTTCTAAGCAACATTGATGATACTAAACCATTTGTGTTTAATTTTAAACAATGTATTAATACTGATAGTGACTCATTTACTCACCTCATTTCTCATTTTTTCATGTCAGCACTCGTTGCTGTTATAATTTTAATGAGATAGATACAATTTGAAGATTGTCGTCACAATATTGGCTTTGATATCTCATTGGCTGCCATAACTGGCACCAGAAACCATCAACTAGCTGGTTGGTTTTCGTATATTATTTTTATACTTTTAAAACTCATACAAGACATAATGGAGATTTATCTGTGTGACACTGGTGAGTAGAGGAAAGTGGACTTATGGGGAGACATCCGTCTTTCACACTCATCACAACAAACTCTCACTCACTCACTTAACTTCAGAACTTCTCCTACCAGGCATCACACGATTACAGCACATAGGAACAGTGCTGACTGTTCCTAATGCTGAGCCTAGGGCAGAAATATAACAATATATCATTAACAAAATAAACCATTGTTTGCTTGCCAGTGATTCTGGATATAGGAGCGTACCTGTGAAAGGACAGAGTCCGTTCCAGAAGCTTCTTTTAGCTCCTGCAGTGACACGGTTGCCTGGAGGGGTGAATGCAGCATCTGAATTGTGTCCTTTTCAGCACATTTTGAGTTCACACGTGGAGCTGGAACAGTGACTAGGAAAAGAAAGAAGGCCAGCTACCACATTCTCTCTGCCAGGAGTGAACTGCAAGTCAAAATTGAACTGACGGAGGCAGTCAGCCCAGCGATGCAACCTATCCGAATTGTGTGGTGCGCCCTAGATGTCAAGAGTAGTGCAGTCATGGCCTTGTGGTCAGTCCGGATGGTGAAGTAGCGGCCATAGAGATAAAGGTGCCAAGGTGGGAATTGATAAGAATTTAGCAATTCCGATTGCATTATCGATACTGCTTATCAATTCGATTCCTTACAGATTCTCTTATCGATTCTCATTGGGTGAGGGAATGAAATAATACAAATGTATTTGTTTGTTTTAACTCTTATTTACATTATCTTTGTCTCTTTAATTTCCTGCAGAAATATCAGCTCTTTTTAATCCACCAGGTATAGATTATTTTGACTGGATAATAATAAATACAAAAGTGCTATATAAAATTAATATATTATTATTATTACTATTACAACATATGACACATTTTGGCTACGAACATTTGAGAATATTTATAGTGTTCCTTTTGAACTTGAACAACTTGAACCAAAACTAATTCAGACATAAAACAAATAACTATTATGTAAAAAAGAATATATTCACCAAAAGTACAGCTGCACTTATTGTTAAGTATTTAAATGGTAAAGCTTTTGTTTAGCCTTTGTTTACATAAATGGACCTTCAGAGACACTGTCCCCGTTGTTACCTGTGACGTCATCAGCCGTGCGTGTGTGTGGCTAGAAGTTGGTTGTGAAATTTGAATTAACCCAAAAAGTCTCTTGTCCACTTAAAGAGTTTCACTTTAACCTGTAAATTTTATGAAGCGCAGCTTTTGACTTTGGAAACGGCATAGGTGAGCCTAATCACATTAACAATCGCTGTTCTGTTCACAAAGCCGTGACAGCATGACAGTGAATACTGAGTTCCTTTAGCTGCTGCTGTGAAAACGACAGTCTTGGTTATACTTACTTCTCCATCTTTTCTGCTTTGTTTTTTTAACATGTAGGGAAAATTATCACAGCTCCTTTCAAACAGCTATGTACAATAAATGAGACTCACATTTATGGTATTGGTTGCCAAAACTGACAACAAATAATTATGAATAATACTATAGTAATAAAGTAAATAAATAAAAAAACATATGAAAATATGTGCACAACTTTTAAATTACCTTAGTGATTAATAAAAGTCTTAGTCTGCATTTTCCCTAAAGGGTGACAGTGGTGTACCACTTTGGAGGCACCAGGGATCAAGCTTAGGGACTAACCCCCAATTTCCACTGGATGCGGCTCCACTGCGTTACGTCTCTGCCACTCCACCGGAGCTGATAGGTTTCCACTTTAGTCTATGTGTTTATTTCCACCAGGTCCACTACGGACACCGGAGCACGACGCATCAATCACCACAGAGCAAAACAAGACGTTAAGCACGTACTCCGCAATAAAATATCCGGTGACTTTTCAAAATAAAACACTTCAAGTTTCAAGTAACCACATCACCAAAATGTCATAATGTGTAAAAACAAAATCACATTCACTATATTGTTTCCTCTCATACTGTAACTACACTGTAAACTGCAGCAACTTTGATTTAGTTCATGTTTTACTGGTGCAGTTTTATCTCTTCTCTGTTGGCTGTTGCTAAATGTGTCTATGACAAATCCAGAGTCCAACCTTCTTGTAGTCCTTCGTTAGGAACACTGACCTGTTTATCTGTTTATTGTTGCGTTTATAACACATACATTTAACGACGTTCTCGCATGATTATATAAATATCGTGAGAACTCCTCTGTCTCGTGACGTCACAGTCGTCCAACCGGAGTGCACCGTGGCACACTCAAAATGCAACCGGTTGGGATTACCAGACGTCGGACAGCGGGGAAAACCGGATCGGTGCCGTGGCGCAGCGGAGACGTATCCAGTGGAAACCCCGGGTAAGGATCTGCCAAAGAGACCCATAGTGGGGTGGCGGACATGCTTTCTCACTGCTGGATTCTATCACAAGACCTCCAGTCCACCAACCCACTACTCTGACCACTAGGCCAACACTCTGCATTTAAGGTAACTTAACATCTAGCAAAGATATGAAAATATAAAAGCTAAGAAAGAAGGTACTGTATCCTAGGTTCTAAAACAGTGTATTATTGACTTTTACATCCTTATTGCTCCAAAAATTACTACTCACTGTATGGTGTTTGCAACAAGTAAGCAAGAAATGGCTTTAACTAAAAGTTTACTTAACTCAGAAACACTGTATTTTAACAGTTACAGCAGCAATAACAAGGCACATTGTATGGAACATTCTAATCTAGAGACTGAAAAAATCCTTCTTCGTCTTTGTGTAAAACAAAGCTTATTCACAAATGTAGGTAAACAGTGCCACCTAGCGGTTAAAAGGTGCAATATACAGAACACGCACACGCTTATCTAAACAATTCTGTCACTGAAGGTGGAAGAGCCTTACAGCTGTGGAACCCCCTGCCCCCTCTTTTCAGGTATGTTCTCATAGCAGCTTATATTTGGACAGGCATTTTATAATTTCATAAAATGTGCAATTGTCTGTACTGTAACTTGAAATTAAAACAAATTTTTATTGTCTTTGTTTGAATGTATTCTTGCATTTGTGTTTTACTTCATTATCCCGATTTTAATGATTTTGTATCATGTTGTCCTCCTCACACTGAGGCAGAGGTATCCTTTGTGTGTTGATGACATTTTGTTAAAGAGTTATTGATGCTGGAAATCTGAATCTGTGAATATCTGCCAACTTTATCGAACAGTGTTATGGTCCAAATAGTATCCAGATAATCTGGTGACTTTTGCATAAATCACATTAGTGGTGAATTGAGATGTTATTAATACATAAATAAATCAAAACAAAAGAATGGATGTTATGTAAAACATGCACATATGTGGTTTAATAAATTGGTGTAATAAATCTACTGTTGTGTCTCATTTCTTATGATCAACTTCCATGTGTGTTGACTAATGCTGTTAGCGGTATTTATAACGTGCAAAATATATTTTTTTATCACCCTAAAAAAAGCTGTAATTTTTTTTGCAAAAGTGGTAGAAGTTCTAACATCTATTGTTCCTCACACCAGCCTCACAGTTAATACACCTTTTCACGGTGACATCATCAATTGGGACATTTGCCTTATCAACGCCCTTAAGAGGGGTTTACATTTGCCTGACAACCGCTATTTTACCGCGGACAACATGAAGGTTTTACTCAATGTTGTATGAATATTTCAGCAGATTAGAGCTAAAAACCAAGCACCGATATGAAGGGAAGTTACATCTGGTTGGTTTAGAATCATGTCCATACCAAGCACCTCAAGGTTCATAGCAAAACGACCTGATAACATTATAACTATTCACGAGTAGCTCATTAACAGCCCTAGCGTCTACACAATGGAGAAGATGAGGACTTACAAAAGCTTGGATGCATATATTTTCTTTAAGGTTGGCTTATGTATGTGTTTTTGTGTCTACATAGGCCTGTGTCATCGTGATAATTGGCTTGTTACACGATGTGGCTATGCTAGGCTAGCGCTGCTAATAATGTAATAGTAATAATAATACAGCCTAAATTAAAACATAAATGGGTATATGAAGCACAGTTGTTTATTTAACTTACAGTTCAGCGCATTTCATATTTACTGTTAATTTCACGTTGCTTGTCTTAAAGTTGGACATACTAGCCATGAACATTTCACTAAAGATTTAGAGATATTAAAACGTGTGCAAACATCACTCCACGCGCTAATAAGGGGTACAAACCCCAGGGAATTTGGACAATGCACCCACAATCCATTTAGCGCGTTTCCCTCTGATGAATATGTAAAGTAGGCAGATCTCATTAGGGGCACAAAAAAAATGGGAAGATAAAATGCAACTAAATTTATGCGGTGGGCGCAATGCAATTCATCAAACCTGGAACTGTTTGCGGTGATTGTTTTAGCGCCGGAAAATAGTACGACTGACAAGTTTTTTTTGTTTTTTTACTTTTTTCTTTGTTTATTTTGTTTTCTACATTATTAAATGCTTGTGCAGCAGACGGAGAAGTCCACCAGCCTCCAAATGAACATCTTCAAATGTTATTTTGTGCTCCTGTGCACTCACCTCTCCATGTTGAACGAGCAAAACATTCATTTAAATAGGGTGGGTGCCGCAATGTTAGTGAATTCCCCACAGCACGTGAGGAAACAGCGCCACCAAAGGATTTAGGGACACACCTGGTTTACAGTAGCACCCTTTATTTCAGGTCTTAGTGAATCCGCCCCCCATAGTTGAAGGTAGGTAATTATTCAAGGTGAGGACCGAACGGCCATTCTCCTTGAAGGAGAGGCAGGTACTGTTAGTGTGAAGAATCCCTTTATGATTTTTATTTAAAAGGTATATTAAATATTTTTATGTTAACATCTGATTTTGACCAGAATTAAAGGTAGGGTAGGCGATTTTCAAAAGCTAGCATGATTTTGAATGTAGCCTCCCTGATGGCTCCGCCTTTACCCCCTCGCCCCTCCCCTCTGTGCTCTGTCTCACTCACATGCATGCTCACAAGCTGCTGCAGAAGCAGACCTTAGCTCATCGCTTGTATTGTGTAGAAAAATTGTTGTTTCATGTCTCATTCAGCATTAAGTAAACAATAAACTTTACCATTATATATGTTAAAAAAACATCACCAAAAACTCTGTCAGCGGTGACATGCTTTGAGTGTGAGCTCGTGTATGCGAGAGGTCGAGAACGAGCAGGGAGACGTGATTGGTTAAAAAAAAAACGGTTCGTCTTTTTTCCATTGGTCGAAGTTTTTACAGGTTTACAGCTGCTACAGTTGACAGATTTTCTTCATTTCTTTTTCAGAGCACATAAGTTCTTAATTTCTGTCAAGACATAAAGACAATTTCAACCAAAAACTTGAAAAGTGTATCTGGAGGAAATCGCCTACCCTAGCTTTAACATACAAAAAGTACGTGAGGAACGAGAGAAGTCAGACACAATGCTGTGCTCTGAAATTGTATGTTTAAATTTATGCTGAGGTTATCTAAGTCGAATAAATGAGTTGATCCAGGCTTTGGTTGAGCCTACATTAACTCATTCAGTGCCAGCCATTTTCAGATTTTCTAACCCCTCAGTGCCAGCCATTTTTGAGCATTTTGACTGAATTTAAAGACCCACAGAATATTTTCCACGATGTCTATCTGAAATCTGATTTTGACACCAGATTCTGAAAGATTGAAGCCTCTACTTTCATTTAAAAAAAAAAAAAAAAAAAAAAAAAAAACAACTTTTGTTTCTGGCTCATTTCGTTCTTTTGTAATCAGCCGTTGAATAGAGCAAGTTTTACACAAATCTTCAGTTTCAGAGCAAAAAGCTGAGAAAACAGCCTTTATGTAAAAAAAAACCCTGTCAGTGACTTTAAAGCTATTTTTTGCTTTAGTGACAACTCTAACATTGTTTCCTTATATATATAATTTAAAAAAAACACTGAGACCGGGCTTTTGATAACAAAATTATTATCATTATTTTGTTATCTGGTTCAGAGTTGAATGTATTTCTTACTGTATTTTGGCATTCCTCCAACTTTCTCTCCCTTCAGTCTGCACACACACAACTTCCTCTTCCTCCTCGACATGCAGAGTGTCACTGCGTTTCCTGTTTTTTTTATTGTTTTATCTCACCATCGCCACATTATCCATGAGTTTCACACATGCTCTGGTCGAGTATGCACTGCTGTGAACGTCAACTCTGTACGTAGCGCCATTTTCTGTCTCGTAAACGCCTTTCCTTTTCTCTCCTTCTGAGCTCTGCTGAGCATGGATGATCTCTCATCCAAAGGTGCCCTGCTAAATACATTCTTGATGTACTCAATGAAATCAGGCACTGTTATCAAAATGCAGAGCAAAGCTGCGTTTTAGGTGATGAAAATAGGGGCCAAGGTTTTTCAACAGGATGACGTTGGATAACAAAGAAAGTTTACAAAAACAGATGTCAATTCAAGATATTGGATTACTTTCGAGTGGCTGTTTTCATCACATGGAGCATCAATACTTCTAGCTGCCTGGAAAGGCTCACATCAACCAGAGCAGAGACTATTTACGACTGAGTTCTTTCTTGAAACATTTAGTTTTGCTTTTCACTCTCAAAAGTGACATTCTTTAATGCTTTATGAAGAGTCTGTTGAGTTTCAATAAATTACTTCTTCTATTGTTAGTTAATTTTTCATAAATCATTTCCAGGATGTACATATTCTGCTTACATCCTTGCTTTAATCACCAGAAAACATTTATATTTTTTACCAAGGCTAAAGACATTCTTGATGAGCCTATCTGGAAAAAATGCAATTATATCTTCACCAGTGTGAAAATGTAACTAATAAAAAATTGCAACAAGTACAGCAACTTTACTTGACCGTCAGATCAATAGAGCATATTAATACTTTACATATAAATCTATGTTAGATATAAAGGTTCTTTTTTTTAAAATTTTGTTAATTGCAGCGGTATCTAAAAAGTTTACATTCCTGATGCAATCGGTATGATTTTTTACCTCCAAATATATAAGGGGCAGAAAAATAAATGCTTTAATGTGACAGTCAAATGTGTGGCATGTGCTTTATTGCAACAAACCTTAAAAAAGCAGTCAAACCGTTTGGTTGTGTGGCTTTTGGTAATTACGGTATTCCCAGAAAGGGTGAAGGGAAAGGATTTGGCACCATTTATTTAAGTATAAAAGGAAACCTACACTTTGGATTCTTTAAAATAGTACATTTTGGGCCTTTTTTTCTTGACAGTGTGCAATTGTGTTTGCAAGCAAATGTATCAGCTGATAAAGGAGGAGGGGTGAAAACTATTATGTCATTACTTTTTGGTAAATAGCACTCTCGTGACAAAGGAAATATTTCGAAGAGACAACTACAAAACCAATTTTAGAATTACAATTTAATTGAAGAATTGTATTTAACATGCACCAAAGACGACACAATAATCCTATTGCACTTATAAGAGCTATAGTCTATAGATTAAAAAGTAGTGGCTCCTATCCTGCAGATTGTACTAATTTGTCATCAAGCTGTTCTTTAGATGATGTTAACTACATTTCCAACAGGTGTGGTGACAAGAAGACACTTCTAAAACATGCAGGGTTGGATGATTTGAAATTGACACACGGGGAAAATTGTACTGGGCTTAACCTTAGTTAAAAAAAAACTTGTCAATTGCGTTTCATTATGGAGATTACTCGAATACACTCGAGCAGAGGTCCCTCATCAATATCTAAGCTGTAGTGTGATGTAGTAACCAACTGTGCCCTGAAGGTGGCAGCAGCGCACCTTTAGATGTGAGATTAGCCACTGATGCTACCATTAGCTAAGGAGGTAGAAGCAGGGATGAGGGAGATTATATGTGGACCTGACTGGATTATCGATAATGTTGCAGTGGTGAGATAAAACCATCTACTAACTGGGCCAAACGGGTCATCTCTGCGTGTCAGGAGGAAGAGGAAGTTATGTCTGTGTGATTGATGGAGGGAGCAGATACAAATTACAGAAAGCAAATATTCAACTGTGAGCCAGATTGCAAAATAATAATAATTTTGCCATCTCAGGGCTTGAGACTGCGACCAAAATGGTTGTATATGCGAGTATATTTTCAGTGTGTGTGAGTGAAAATTTTATCTTGTCGCATCTGTGCGAGTGCGTATGGGTGACCTTAGTTTAGACGGAGTGGCTGAGCGCTTCGTTACGTCCCACAGAGTGCACGTTTCTCTCTCTCTCTCGCTGCAGATGAGGAGACGGTGCGCGCTCACGTAACTTTGCTGCGGGTAATGCAACGGTGAATGCGCAGAGTATAACCCCCAATGTGCTCCTTTGGAGTGTGCACGGTCCACGAACGGAGCCAGGCATAACGAGCCCTTCACTGAGTGCAGCAGTAAAGGAAGGAAGAACGTGCCGAGAGAAGAGATAGAACGTACACGCTCATCAAACCAGCATGGAGGGACCAGAACTGATGGATTATGATGCCAGGCCAGATGTTGAGCTGTGGTTCTCCCAGGGCAGGGGTCTGCACCCCGCGGCTCTGGGGCCTAATGTGGCCCTTTGACTCTTTTGCAATGGCTCCCTATAGCTTAAAAAAACAACAACAACAAAAAACTATTGAAATAAAGTTATTTTTTTTACAGAAGCTATTAATGATTAATGACAAATAAAATAAAGATATAACAATTTGTTAACCTAAATTAAATCACGTTGTGCAATGACTCAGCACCTTCCTACTTCACCACCTGCAACATCTACAGACCATCAACTTTCCTGTACCTGTGGCTAACCTTAAGTTTTAAATCCCTGGTAAGATAACTAACCCAACAAAAACACTATTCTAGAAGAAAATAGAGATTTTATTGTGTGGGAACAGATTCATTTAACTACCAATGTGCCAGTTAAATATAGAAATTAGCATGTGTTATCAAATTCAAGTTTCTTTTTGTAACCTTTCAAATACATTAACTAAAAAAATCATGTAAATGTAAACTGTTCATGTAAACTGAGATGTATAAGAATTTCAAGATGCAAGATACTGTTTTATTTCTTGATGCCAATTTCATTTTTTTTTGGCTCCAGGAGGACTTTAATCCAGGTGAGATGAGGCTAAATGGTTCCTTGTAGAGTAGACTGCAGACCCATGACCAGGGGAAGAGGGTTAGGAGACCCCACTATAAGAGCTGGACCCTCTGAATTTAATAGCAGGGGGTGAAACAATGCAGATGCTAAGTTGGTTATGCTACTACTAAGTTAATTGAAGTACAGCTTTTCTGTAAAAATAAAAAAAAACAGTTCCGGGTTCATGGCGTGACCGTGTCGCAGGTTGGGTTAATAAGGTCAATATTAAAAACGTTTTTGTACCGCTAAAAGTCATTTATGTTAATATTTCATGGTTATTTAATATTATTCCCGTGATTCCAAACTTACTTTAAATCTCGGGTCACAGACTTCACTTCCTCCTTCATCTCCATGAGTGTGGGCGGTGGCTGTGCTGACGGTCGTTAGCCGATTATATCACAAACTTTCTGATTCTTCAAACAGAGGAATGTAACGTTATTGTGAGCAGATGGGTCCACTATGATTATTGTTTGTTCTGCACAAAGGTGAGTGTTTCTTCTTCTATTCTTCAATGTGCTAAGAAAGATGCTAGCAGCTACAATGTAAACAACCACACACACACAGCTGATGCGCACGTGCGTGCGTGCACTACATCGGCACACACAAACATGCACACACACACACACACAGTATTATATTATCTCTATCTAATCGTACTACTACCGTATTATTGTTATTGTTATTCTTATATATATATATTTTTTGTATTATTCTTTCATCTTATAGTTACTGGTCTTCTCATTGTATTGTTTTTATTGCTATTACCTTCTTATTTTATGTTGTTATTGTTTTTATTGTATTATAGTTACTGGATTTTCATTATATTATTTTGTTATTGTTATTGTATAATTTTACTATTGTATTAAAGTTATTGACATTCTTATAATTACCAATATATTCTTTTTTATTATTAATTCATATTTTTATTATAGTTACTGGTGTTCTCATTGTATTATTAGCATTGCTATATTATCATTATATTACCTTATAATTATTTAATATTGTTTATTATTAATATTGTTTTTAGTGCATTATTTTGTTATTGCAATTATTAACATTAATATTACAACATTACTTTTATTACTATTACTACTTTCACTATTAATATTATATCCCTATCAACATATTTATTATTATCAGGGCTCTACACAAACTTATCCAGTGGTGGCACTGGTGTGACAAACTTTCTCTGTTAGTCGAGGGGTTGTACAGCATAGACTTAACTGGCTATCGTAGTTACCGTGTCTCTCTTAACAACCTGCGACGGATTATGTGCAAGAAGCGCGTGCATGTGTGATAGACAACGCACGGAGGAGTCGGCTGACACACACACACACACACACACACACACACAGTTTTTATAATAAAAATACACTAAATGAGTAAAATAAAACTAAAAACTAAACAATACTTATACAAAAAGTACACAAAATGACAACAGAAATGAATACAAATATACAAAAAGGCTCCAAAAACACACAAAATTACTCCAAAAAAAATACGTTACAGAAAAATACACCAAACAACAAAAAACATATAAAAATATACACAAAAAGATTCCAGAATCACACTGCCATGGCAACAAAAAACAATAATTATACAAAAAATGCACAAAAAGACAACAGAAAGATACAAAAATACACATAATGACTCCAAAAACATACATTACAGAAAAATACACCAAATGAAAAAATATAAAAATGAGTAACAAAAACAATAGTTATACAAAAAAATGCCCAAAATCACACATTTATCATGGGCATGTCTCATAGAATTAAACCAGGGAAATTGCACACGCTATTTTACTTTGCACCAGCAAATATACCCATTTATTATGCTACACCTCTTCTTAAGCTCCCACTATATGAATACATACTTCCGCACTGTACTCGACTTCAAAAAAACATACATTTACAGAAAAATACACACAATTACTCCTGATTCACACTACAATAGCAACAAAAACAATATTTATACAAAAATACACATGACTCCAAAAAACATACGTTACAGAAAAATACACCAAACAAAAAAATATAGAAGTGATGATGAAGTCATGCACATGTCCCATAGAATTAAACCAGCAAAATTGGACCCGCAAATATACCCCTTATGCTCCCACATGAATGCATACTTCTGACTAATGACGGAAAGGTCTGTGTGCGTGCACGTGTGGAGCAAATATCTCCCCGATGCGGTGCGAGTTCGACCTGAAACTCGGTTGACGGGTTCCAAATACCCCGAGTGCGTGTATCTGTTCATTTGGAGTAATTTGGTCATTTCCAAATGTTTATTTTAATTTTATTTCACTTCTGGACGGCCCTGAAATGAAACCTATTTAACTTTTGACCTCAGGGTGTGAGGGGGGCGCTAGCGCACCATCTATATCCATTTCACAGCACAACTCACTCCCGGTGGATGCATGAGCTCCAGTGGACTTCTCTTTTCTCTTTTGAGGAAAAAATACTTTTTTACTGTTCTTTATTTGGTGATGACATTTCGAAACGTTTCTTTTCATGTTAGTTTGACCGTTCGATATTTAGACCGGACAGACCTCACCCGGAAGTTATTGACGGCAATGGCTGCTGTGTTGAATTTCTCAGCAGCGCGCGTTTGTGACCAACGGAGGAGATGAGAGTCCACACACACACACACACACACACACACACACACACACACACCGATCAGGTGCGCTTCACTATCGATCACCGTCTACGTGTGTGTAACGGACCACCATTTAGTCCGGTTACAGTCTGTGTCACGACACCCGTCCATTGGGTGGTAGTGACTGCAGTGTTGAGTCAGATCAGTAAACGGTGCTACATAGTGAAGCCTGCCTGATGATTACTGCAGCTTCACTCAATATACACCTGCCACTACACATAACTACTGAAAATAGATAGTTTAGTGAAAGTTAGACAGTGACACACACTAAACGACAACAAAACATATGAAAATGACTCAAAATACACAAAACTAAATATTTATACAAAAATGACACAAAAGACAACATTGAAAAATACACCAAACGACAACAAAAACATGAAAATGACTCAAAATACACTAAATTAAATACTTACAATCCCACATGAATGCATACTTCCGACGGGCACTGTACATTACAGAAAAAAACACCAAACAAAAAAATATATAAAAATGAGTTAAAAAAAAACAACACATTTATCATGGGCATGTCTCATAGAATTAAACCAGGGAAATTGCACACGCTATTTTACTTTGCACCAGCAAATATACCCATTTATAATGCTACAACTCTTCTTAAGCTCCAACTATATGAATACATACTTCCGCACTGTACTCGACTTAAAAAAAACATACATTTACAGAAAAATACACACAATTACTCCTGATTCACACTACAATAGCAACAAAAACAATATTTATACAAAAGTACACATGACTCCAAAAAACATACGTTACAGAAAAATACAGCATACAAAAAATATAAAAGTGATGATGAAGTCATGCACATGTCCCATTGAATTAAACCAGCAAAATTGCACCCACATTTTGCACCCACAAATATACCCCTTATGCTCCCACATGAATACATACTTCCGACAGGCACTGTACTAGTCAAGTCAATGAGTCACGATCACTCCACTTGTCATTGAAAGAGCAAGATGAATAACCAGATTTTTTTTTTTTCTAATTCATTTTGTAGATTAAAAATGTTGTGATATATACCCTACTTTCCAATGTCATTTATCTCACTCTGTGTAGCACACATGGAAATAGGATGTACAACCACTGATTTATAACAAATGCACAACACATCCATCTTACGTTAAGGCATTATTACAGCGGCCCAGCAGGTTAAACATGTATCCTTGTGCAGTGGAATGAATAGCCTACTGGATAATGAGGAATTGGTGGGAACAAATCTGGTATTTACAATAAACTGCCAACCATATCGATCTCTAGTTTCACAGCCTGTGTGTAACATTGAAATTTTGTAACAGCATTCACAATAGAAGCAACCATGCTCACTGGAATCTGGTGTATAAAATAACGCTACAGCTAGATTTTTATAAGCCAGGTGATGAATAGACCCATTTGGTGTGACATATGCAGGCTTGGTGCAAAACAACCGGAGAACTGCATTGTACTTGCATTCCACGCAATTGAAGCACAAATAGGAGTACAAACAATCCAGGACTTAAATTTTACAACATACCAGCTGGTCGGCACCCTTTTCAGAAGAATAGTAATGCTATTAAACAGAGGCGCTGAGAAGCGACAGAGCAGCTATTTGAAGGATTCAAATAGACGTGCTGGTGAGCGTACCGGAACGCTGAAACTACGTTGTTGGCGCTTGGAGAAGTGCCAGGATGCTAAATTGACATTTTTAAAAGTCCTGGAACTTTGTACCGGTGAGTACTGGCCCACTTAAACCACTGCCTGTGCACATTCACAAGAAACATCAAATAGATGCACTGGAACACATCGTCAGTGATGTGGCCTGGGGTTATTGGGTGTTTTGTGTCTCTCAACATCAGACACCATTACTGAGGGGACCCAGCCGGGGTTGATCAGGCCCCGACTTGCGTCCCAGTAGCAACCCAGGGATCAGCCTTCTTGAGCCAAAGCCACCTTGTGGCTTTCTCAGTGGCTTCTGTTGCTGATCTAATGGCCCTGTTTTTGCTTATCCATGAAATCTCCAGTCGACTGAGGACGTTGCAAAGAGAACGGCCTGCAATGCCTGTGCATCCTCCAGCCTCTGTTCCTGCACGTCTCTACAAGTTCCTGGTACTTAGTGCGTTTGCGCTTATTTGCCTCCTCAATGCGCTCTTCCCAGAGTACTGTGAGTTTCAACATTTATAAATGCTGCATACAGAAAGCGTACGCCACTTATAAGCAATGTTTGGAACTTTTAAAAAACAAACTTAGCGAGATAATGTGCCCACTTCCACGGCAGTCCTGACCCTGCCGTGCGTACAAAATCATGAGAAATGGGAAACTTCGACCCCAACAGGAGAAGGATGAAATTAAAGACTGCTCTGTGAAATTGATACATTTGTGTGAAATAATCGAGTGTGTGACGTGTGCGCCTATAAATACAGTGTTATGTTAATAATTGTAATTAAAATCACATGATCATTGCGCAAAACTGCTGATCAATTGGTTGCAACACCTGTAGCTATTTTAAAAAGGATTGCATTCACTATGCGTAAAGATGCACAGTGGCTTATCTAGGACTGCTGGAGGATGTGGCACACAAGAGACTCCGGATGGAGAGGATCTTCAGAGACCAGCAAGACCTATTGGCAGGGCCCAGCCGTGAGGACAAGGTGCTGCGGTAGGAGGGAGGACGAGGCTGCGGAGCCCCCGGTCTCACTCACCCTGCAGCCACAGCACCACAGTAAACACCCTGATTAAAAATATGGTTTTACTTAAAATTCAATATTGTGAATTACATATAGTTCTAAAGGTGTTTTACTACCTGTTCATTTATATTATTTCAAACAAAGAAATACAATTTAATCCCATGCTTCTGGCACTTATATGCCTCTGTGTCCCCGTCAGCCTCCGTTATAATAGATTGTTATAGATATTCCCCAATGATCCTCCAGCTTTTTGCATGTGAGGCTGAGCTCCAGTGCGCTCTTTCCTCCACCTGTTGAACAGACGCTCTTCCTATGGAGAGTGACACACATTTTCTGACCACTTATTTTTCACCTGAGTCACAGTCTGACGCTCTGAGGCAACGCAACACAATCTACCTTTCTGGCATTCATAATGCGCACTGTGTGACCAAATTATGCTCTTCTGCGTGTGTCCACCTCAACAAATAATACCTCCACCTCGCATTGAGTGAAATTTGTTTTATAAGCTCATTTTTATTTATAAATGGAAATAGGCGCCCTCGTTTATAAGTCTGACAGTTTTTTTGTGTATGCACTTCCTCATTTTTAGAGTACGTCAGCTGAAGTGATCTTACCTAGGCACAGTTTTATAAATGAAGCCCCAGGTATTTTGAAACCTGAGAGATAATGATCATGTCTGGCCGGAGAGATATGATTCCACAATGTGCCGTGGGAACTTCAGATGCTTTCCCAGATCAACCTGGAGTTGCCAGGCAGAGGCTCTATGGAGAAAAACTCCAAAAGAGTAAAGCCCAATGCTTCCTCTAATAAACAGCAGACAGACATAAACAAAGACACTGGCTCGCAGCACAGGCCCACAGACATGTGAACGAAGGCAGCTCTAATATTATACTGTATGTGCATGACTTCACACTCACACAACGACACAGTCAAATGGTGCCCTTATTATCCATTCCAAGAAAATAGTTTTATTTATAGATATACCTTCCCACCGAGCATTTTTAGGTTTATTATAGATCTAATAGATGTCTAAATGTTCCTTAGATGTCTAGTCTACCAGAGGTATAGAAATGAAAGTTTTTTAGGCGTCTAAATGTAGACTGGATGTATATTAGATGTCCAAACAACGTATATATACAGTATAAACATCTAAGACGTTTAAATAACGTACAATAGACATATATTTTTAGACGTCTACATTTTAGACGTTCACCTGACGTTCCTGCTTATACCAAATATAAGCCCAGGTATAAACTTAGATGTTGATTAGACAGCTATTAGAGGTTTAGTCTAAAATTAGACGTATAAAAAACTCTATACCACTGTTAGACCATTTTTAGATTAGACGTCTATTAGACCTGAAAAAAAAAAATTAAAAAAAGCTCAATGATTTCTTGTCAATATTTTAATAAATTGACAAAATATCATTAATGCATTTTTTCATAATCTAATAGTCGAAAGTACTGTAGACCCAGATTCTTTACAAAGACACAAAACTTTACCCTCAATGCTTACCTTGATACATGTACTCCCAGGATGTTCTGACTAACATACTAATGTCATGCTTATTCATAATTTAACACTGATCTACATTTGGCAACGTGCAGTTATTATTTTATTTAAACAACTATTGAATTGTCTAGATTTGGTCTATATCTAGACGTTGAAATGCATTAGAGATGTAGACGTCTAAGTCTTGGCTCTATATTATCCTGTATATCACTCAACGGCTATCTTAATTATTTAAGTTCAGTATTTGGAGATCAGTTATGCACCTTACAGTTGTTTTTTTTACATAAATAATTATCGAATAATGAATTAAAGTGCAATGTCTAAATTTCGTCTAAAAAGAGATGGAATCTAGACTGTTGAAATTAGGTCTAAAAAAAAACTAGACATCTAATATCCGTCTATTGCTCAGTGGGTTTGTAAAGTAAACATCAGCTATCAAAATGTCCAGACAAATTGACATTCCTAACATGAATCCGATGACAAAAGGACTGATCACTACAAACCCATTTGGATATGAGACTGCATCCTCATTATTATTCAAGTTTTGTTAAAATGTGAAGCCAATGGGATTATATTGAGGTGTGAACAGGACTATGTTCTGACAACTATGATTGTTAAAGCTGGAGAGACGAGATAATCAAAAGCTGCTGTGTAAGTGTGCTTCAACACACACACACACACACACACACAGAGGGTTTGAGCCCTCTGAAAGGCTGAGCCAGGTTCACACAAATTTCACATCTCGGTTTTTATTAGAACTTTATTTGACCACAGTAGACCGCTGACCACACTACACAACAGTAGATCACAGGTTATAAACTTGAAACAGGAAAAATGCTTCATTACATTACACTCATCACACTTATCACCAGTGCTTAACAGGTTCATCTAACAGTTTCTACGTTACCAATGGATCATGTGCTCCTGGCTTTTTTGGTCCCGTGTTGGCTGTCTTTGTCTGTCTGGGGTCAGAGAGTTACATTTTTGGAGCTCCTCCCACTTATTAGTGCCTAGATGCCCCTCCGTCTTCAGACTTTCTGTCTATTGTTTGGAGCCGGTTCTTTTATACTGAAGCTTTGGGGCACAGTGACATCACAGAGGAGCTCCTTCCGTTTCTTACTGCCTACCATGTGTTTTGGAGCCGGTTATTTTATGCTGATGCTTTTGAATACAGTGACATCACAGAGGCGACGCCAAGGGCGTCTGCCCCTGTGCATGGCTCAATAGATATTATTAATTATTAATTTTCTCTGACCTGTTTGTCCTGTGCTGGGACATCGAGTCGAACACACACACACACACACACACACACACACACACACACACACACACACACACACACACACACACACACACAGACACACACAGACACAGACACCTGAAAGATATGTCCAGCTGAAGAGCAGCCCACTCACGATTAACTTGTCACTGAGGAGTAGGGTCACTGTTCTCAAAAGTAGCCTTATCCCCAGGCAGATTGTAATTCACTGAACTCTTATCTTACCACTTTGAGTTGAGGGATGTCCTATTTCGCTGCTACTGTGAACGCACTATTCGAGATATAAAGGATATTTAAGCCCATGATTTAAAAAATGAGATATTTCTATCAGGAAGAGGTACTTTATAGATCACTCAAGCAATCTATAATGGAAGGAAAATAACGTTCTTACTGCTGACATTGTGTTTTAAAATTCCAAGCTGTGGTACATTATAAATAATTAATTATACTGGTACAGTGTTTGACATAAATTGTTTCTAACCAAAAAATACAATATCATTTAACAATCATGGTTTATTTAATTGAGCTTTTTTTCCCCCATGCATGCTTGTTATGTTTGTGGGTAAAAACGTGGTTAACATAGCTACATTAAATGATTCAAATCATTAGTACAACTGTATTGCTATAGTAATTATAACTACAATAGTAGTCTTTCCAAAGGCAATGGCAAAAATAGATATATTTTCATTTATAAACTGTTATAGATGCTACAGACTATCACTGGTATATTGCCATAGTGATTAACTAGTTTATATAATTCTAAGCTATATCTAAACTATCCAAAGTCCTTGTCAACAGCTGCAGGTAATAAGTAGGGTGGATTTGTTGTTGATGTAATGCAGCTTTCTAAGTGGTTCACTATGAGTTCAAGCTTTTTACAATAGTAAGACTCAATGTCAGTTCTCATGACGTAACACAGTCCGCATCGGGCCTTTATGAAGGCAGTCACTTTTGATCCGTCATCACACACATTGCTGGAGACACTTTCTTCCTCTGAATCACAATAATTTCATGAGTCACTGTTCTTACAAACATAATTTCGCTCTGGCTCAAACAGATAACAACTCCATTTCATAACAGTTACTAGCCATATCAAAGTACTTTTAAAGCTGATATCCTGAGTTTCTGAGAAACATTTCGATGTCCCACCCTAAACAGCATAACTTCCTCCTACTGCCTCTGCAATCTACCAGAAGCCACGCCTCTACTTTTCTGCATGTGCATCGCATAACATAACAAGGTCACATCGGGTCGCATTGATATAGGTTTATGGGTCAGGTGAGAGCCAAAATCATATTTACCTGTTTGTTGTTGTGCAGCGCAGCCTTGTTTCCATGCACAGTTCCGTACTCACTTTGATTGACAGACTCCGCTACAGAAAGTCGAAGCCTGTTGGCTGGGCAATCGCGGCGCTCGTTTTCATTTGTATAGGGGTTTATTGGACGAAGGCGGGACTTATATACATCAATGTATATGAATGACCACTGGCGGTAAACCATAGTAAAAGACGAGTTATAGGTAATTTTTCACATTTCAAAAGAATGATACATAAACATTTATCAGAAACTCCAGATATCAGCTTTAAGGTGTTATTAAAGGTCCCATATCATGCAATTTTTCACCCATCTTCATTTGTTCTAAGAACCCCAAAAACATTGTATCTGAGGTTTATTTTCCAAAACTCGCCTGTTTTCCATAGTTTTAGCCTCTGAAAAGTCATTTTCTGAGCAACTCTACACAAACAGGTTGATTTGCAGCCTACTTATTCATATTCATGAGTGGGCGTGTCTATAGACGGGACACTGACTTCCTCCTCTCCGCACGGTGACGTAGGGCCAGAGGACGGCCCGCCCTCCCCCCACCCACTCCGTAGCTGAGCTCATGCTGCTTTATAACACGAGACAGAGCGTGGGGGCGGGGCGTTCACCGGTACATACATAGACTGTAGAAACTAAATACATAGCACTGTGCGAAAGATGCTGAAATGCTCACCTTGGTGGACGTATCTGTTTACATGTCAATCACGGCAGAGAGCTTCCTGGAGGCGTGGCTTCTCCAACTCAGAGCCACGTCAAATTCGTCCTCAAAGTGGCCCTTTAATAAGAACATCTTTTGTTTATTGGAAAAACAAAAAAATGAATCAATGTTGTTCAAGTACAGGTTCTCAATATTTAATTATTCTTAAACCTAACCAGAATGTTTTATGAAATATTGGTAAAACTAATGGAAACCCTGAATT
Source organism: Gouania willdenowi (assembly GCF_900634775.1). Lineage (NCBI taxonomy): Eukaryota > Metazoa > Chordata > Actinopteri > Blenniiformes > Gobiesocidae > Gouania > Gouania willdenowi. The sequence goes on along the minus strand of NC_041058.1, from coordinate 26,763,321 downwards.
AAAAGCACATTCCTGAAATGTAAGTAAGGAAGGTTGATCTGAATTTGCACTTTAATATGCAGAGCACTTGCATCGTAGTGAGGAAAAAGTAAAATATGAGATAGAAAAATTGCTGACCCACTTTTTGCTGACATATTTTCCAGACTTACTGGAGGTAGCACTCTGACAGGCTGTTGTTAGCCTGGACTGTATATTTATCAGGTTAATTTGAATAGCTCTCAAACTGAAAGCAGCTTTGAAGCAGTGGAGATACTTACAATTGCATTGTGATGAAGCTGTGTTTATCCAAAAAAGGGTCCAGACAAAACAAAAACATAAAAATATTTCAGAAATACACACAAAAGGACATCAGACAAACAGAACAACCACCTAAACTCACAGAACAACAATGACACAAAATGACAGAAAAAATGCCCAAAATGACAAAAATACTAAAAAAAAAAAAAAAAAAGACAGTTAGCAACAAACAACATAGCAGCTGGAAGTTGAAGTGATGACACTTTTTCTAGTTATCTAAAACATCTAGCTGTATTGATGTTAATAGCCAGCCTTTTTTTTGTTATATACGGTACACACACATGAAATTAGTTTTTTGCTTTTAACTCATCTCTGAGAAGCAGGGAGTATAGTTCTATTAATTCCTTACAGTCTAGCCAATGATTAGGGATCGTTGAGACACTGGCTTTCCACCATAGGCTCCAATAATGTCATGGGAAAACCAAAAGCTTTGACATTCAATTATACATAGTTTTTTAAAAGGTGCATGTTTGTAATCCAGCAAAGCGAATTTTTGAAGAACCACCAAGCAGTATCAACAGGCGCAAGTACCTACAGTACATATATTCTGTCGACCACAGCAAAAAATATCTCCATGTCAAACTATGACAGGCAAGCTTAGTTACACTGTTCAATATTTAACCCCAGAGCAGAGGCAGTGCATGTACAGTGATTGCTCAGATTTTTAGCATGAGATGTGGCAAATAATTGTACAAACTCTGACACATAGCCAGCGGTGATGTTACATATAAAAGACATTGTCTCTTATTGGCTCCAGTTACCAGCCTAGTTTAATAGTTTAGTTTAGATACTACAAAGTGTCTTAGGATCGTCTCGGAAATATTAAACAATTTGGTTGGATTGAGCCATTGATTTTCCATCTATCTATTTGTTTTTAAAACATTATTTTTTTCAAAGAGACTATCTAGCATTGTTTACTTCATAAATCATGTTTACATGTAGGTTTATGATGGCTATAAGTCTATAAATAACTTAGCAGGTTTCATGGAAATCATTTGGTCCAAAAAAATCTATGGACCCTTTTTTGGATAAACACAGCTTCATCACAATGCAATTGTTGTAAATATCTCCACTGCTTCAAAGCTGCTTTCAGTTTGAGAGCTATTCAAATTAACCTGATAAATATACACAAGTCCCTCCAGTCCAGGCCAGCAACAGCCTGTCAGAGTGCTACCCCCAGTAAGTCTGGAAAATATGTCAGCAAAAAGTGGGTCAGCAATTTTTCTATCTTATATTTTACTTTTTCCTCACGACGATGCAAGTGCTCTGCATATTAAAGTGCAAATTCAGATCAACCTTCCTTACTTACCTTTTCTTTTTTTTTTTAACCAAGCTTCAGCCAGGAATGTGCTTTTAATTCAGGGTTTCCATTATGTTGTGGCATATGGACTAAAAGCCAACTTTTTCCATGCCACGGTAGGCTAAGCAAGGAGGTATATAACAGTGATGACATGCATGCCAAACAATTGCAAAGAGTTGAGAGGTTTATTGTTCCAGATCGCCTTGGAGACATCGGCACTTACTTTAGTAGCATGCATTGGTTGCCTTACAGATACCTCATGACAGTGCAGATTGTAGATGGATCACAGGATGATGCGGTCAACAGAAAGTTGTTCTCCCAAGCTCACCCCACCAGCATGATGCAAGCCAAACAAAACACACCAAATAAACTACTCCCACAGTGCCACGCCCAATCACCGTGGTGCAGAAGAGTGAATACTCTGACTGCGTGCACGATACCCATTCACATGCATGAACCTCATTTATAAAAGCGTGAGAAACAACCACACTTTGTACGGCTCCTACATTCCGGCCCCTAATGAATACATCTTAATAATTACCTATCACCACTAGCTTGTAGGAGACAGAATCACCATCAAGGTGCACAAAAGTGATAACTCATTAAGAGTTAGAGTCCAATTGGTACAGATGTCCAAAACGCTCGATTTAGTTTTAATTTTTAGTGTGCGCACTAGTCCATTTCTGTCCGAAACAGTATCCAAAACTCTTCCTGTAACCCATGAATTGCATGGTGCCATTTCATCCACGAGCTTCACGACATCTCCAGGTACAAAGTTCCTTTCAGTTCTATTCCATTTCTGTCGCTCTTGTAATTCTGGAAGATACTCCTTCAACCAGCGCTTCCAAAACAGGTTAGACATGTACTGCACTTGTTTCCAGCGACAACGAGCGTAGATGTCAGCCTTCTCCAGGTGGTAACAACAGCTGAGATATTTGGAAATTAACGCCTCCAAATTGTTGGAATTGCTTCGGCTTCACAGAACATCGTCACCAAGCCTTCTTCTTCTAATGATTGCGTTTTTCAGGACCTTGTGGACTGACCCGATCAACCTCTCCCATGCACCTCCATGATGAAATGCAGCTGGTGTATTGAAAATCTATTTTTCTCCTTTTTTCAGCAGCATTCCATTTATGAGGCTTTGATTCAACTTGTCAATGGCCTCTCTTAACTCACGTTCAGCGCCAACAAAGTTCGTACCATTATCTGAATGGATTTCTAGGACTTGGCCACGTCTGGTAATAAACCTTCTGAGTCCAAATTTTCCACTGTGAGTGTCTCCTTTGGGATTTGATCTTTAAACCGTTTAATCTGGGCCTGTATCTTCTCCAGCTGCTCAGAGCATGGCTCTGTCTTGGCGAGAGACTCCCTCAGTTGCCTTCTTTGATATACCAGAAACACGAGCAATATCTTGAACTTGAGAAGCCAGCCAACAGCCCTTATTAAATAGTGCCAGGACGAAAAGTAGCTGACGAGCATCACCACTGAACTTGCCTGCTCCATTTGCACTACATTCACCATCACAGCTTTGACCTCTGGGTCTCCATTGAAAGGCTCTTCCACGCTCTCAGGGTTTATTGGCCATTTTCTTTCAGGTTCCAGTAGAAAATCAGGATCACGAATCCATGTTGCAGTTTTTAGAAAGGCCTCAACCTTAGGCCAAATCTGCAGGGTTGTTCAAAGTGTGCACATAACTTGAGTATTTCTGACACTCTGTTTGCAACAAAGATCTTGAACCTTGACGTCTCATTCTTTACATATTTCAAAACAGAAGTGCTGTCCGTCCAGAAAACTGAATCTCTCAGCTCCATTTGCAGCTCCTTTTTCCAGAGCGTATTCATCCTGCGAGCCACCACTGCAGCAGTTAGCTCTATACAGTGAATGGTGACTGGTTCGATTGGAGCTACATGTGCCTTGCCCATCACAAATGCACAGTGAGTTCTTCCACTGATGTCTTGAAGTAACAAGTAAGTTACAGTCCCAAATCCTTCCTCACTTGCGTCCGCAAAGTGATGGAGTTGATTGAGCGCATGCAGTGTTATCAAAGTTCACTGATTTTAGACACCTCCTAACTTCCCAGTGCTCCAGATGGTGAGGATCCTCCAGCCAACTAATCCATTCTCTGGCTGCAAAAGGGGGCATAGGATCGTCCCAGCCCAGATGTCTTCTGCACAGATCTTGGAGGATTTTCTTGGCGGAAAGAACAATGGGTGCCAGGAAACCAAGAGGATCGTAAATTGAACTGACGATGGACAAGATCCCTCTTCTTGTGAGCGGCGGGTTCTTGAGCATGATCTTAAATTTGAATGTGTCCGACTACACACACCACTGCACGCCCAAAGCTCACTCCACAGGTAAAACATCACTGTCCAGATCCAAGTCTTTTTAGTTCTTGGCTCTCTCCTCAGGATGAATAGCAGTGAGGAATGTCCTGCAATTACTGATCTATTTTGTTAGCTTTAAACCGCCTTTGGCACATAGTTCTTTGAGCTCCTTACGTAGGGACATGGCCTCATTTTCAGAGTTGACAGACACCAGACAGTCATTGACCTAGAAATGGTGCAGCAGGGTGTTGATTGCTTCCGGACTGAAGTAGTTATAACTCAGCACACTTTTGAAGGGCAAAACAAGCACAGCTTGGACTGGACGTAGCGCCAAACAGGTGCGCCACCATTCTGCACTCAACTAGCTCTTTTTCAAACTTTCTGCCAGGCCACCACAGGAATCTTAACAGGTTGCAATCTTCAGGAGGCACCTTGACCTGATGAAACATGGCCTCTACATCTGCCATGAGTACCAGTGGTTCTTTGCGAAATCTGATCAGGACACCAACGAGCTGGCTTGTTAGATCAGGTCTTTGAAGAAGCTGGGAGTTTAAGGAAGTCCCTTGGTATGTGGTCCTGCAGTCAAAAACCACCCGCAGTTTTTTCTTTGTATGGTACTACTCCTCGTGGTGAGGTACGTATCACACCCTTCCGTCACAGCGTATAAACTGCTTGGTCTCTCTGCATATCCATTCTTCAGCATCTCAGACATGAATGTAACGTAATCTGAGCAAAAGGACGGATCTTTGGACAGGCGTTTCTTGAGACTTAATGCACGTTGTTCTGCAACTGTCTTATTATTTGGCATTTTGAGGTATCTCTGTTTATTCTAGTGCCCATCGATCAGCTTAACTGAATTTGAAACCGACTTAAAAAATGTTGGGTGATCCCATTCAGTGCAATTAATAACAAAATAGTGTCAATTAAAGATTAATTTAGAGAATATATGTATATATATATATATATATATATATATATATATATATATATATATATGGAAGTCCTATATGAGCTCAGTTTCGGAGTAGGCTTACCCAGAGAGAGGAGAAGAAACAGAATTGCATTATACAATGGATCCAAAAATCGTGCAATAGATTGTTGATTGGAAGGTCCACCAACGTCTTCCAGAGGGCTTAACCAAACATGGTCGCTATGCTATCGAAAGGAGAGCCACCAACTTTGTGCTTTGTGCATCGCTGCAGAGGAGGCCAATGAACTGAATTCCACTCCAGTGGTTTAGGGGCACATTGTGGGGTGGAAAAAACTCACATTGCTATTATTGGCCTGGCATGGAGGGGGACATCCGCAAATCTGTATGCTTTCTCAACTTTTGGGTCAGGAAACAAGATTAGGTAAAGTGTCCTGGAATATAAATGTGGGTTAACTATGCTTTCAGACCGCTCAATGTCCTGACTACCAGGTAAAACAAGCAGTCTTAAAAGAGAATGTCCAGTACACTCCAATTCAGGTAGGATGGAAAATTTAAAAGTATACACAGGACATTACAAATTTGTTCAAAATGGAGGGTGGTAATCAACATATTTGTGTTATGGCTGATTATTTCACAAAGTGGGCAGAGGCCTTCCCTCTGAAAAGCAAATCAGCAGATGAGGTCACCGCTTGTGTATTAGATTTTGTGTACAAGTTTGGTGCTCCACAAAGACTGTTAACAGACCTAGGTTTTTAGCTGCATTTGTTTTACTTTCATCTCAGAAACTGAAGTCATGGTCTCATGCTCAAGATAAAATGTCTCCTGTCATTCAAACATTTTAAATTTTATTCATAAATTATTTAGGGGTAACATGTTGCTGTTTACATTTGTATTATCATGCATTCACTTTTCTTCACATGTCTACATCTATCATAGTTATATCATATTTGACCTTTAAGGTGAACTTGAACCTCTGTAAGGCCCTTAGAATAAAAAGAAGCTTTTGTGCCCCCTACCACCCACAGACCAATGGTTTGGTGGAGAGACTCAATGGCACTATTCAGAGGTAAGTTCTTAATCGTCATAAGAGAATCATTGATGATAAAATACAATGTATTCTACTTTCAGATCTCTCAACAAACTGGCCCGCCGAAACCCCAAACAGTGGGACAAGCTGTTGCCATCTGCTATGTTTGGTCTGCGAACCAAAAAACAAATAACAACCAGATTCAGCCCTTTTTTCTTGCTTTTTGGAAGAGAAGTGCGGTGTCCGTCAGAGGTGCCACTGAATTATGATGTAAGTAGCTAACTTTCACCTACTTGTGCAATACTGCTAAATCTGCACAAATGTCCATAATGATTTAAACCACTACTTTCTAATCTAGGTTACCACAGAGAACATTGAAAGGCTGGTTGCTAGTGAGGATATTTATGGTGGTCTGCACATGCAACCAGCAATACACAAGATGGTCCGGGATAATGTCACAGCATCACAGGAAAAAGTCAAGTGCCGCAAATTGCAAAAGTCTTGTGTCCTCAAAGGGAGACACAATTGGGAGCGTGGACCAATTGATCCATTTTAAAACACCAGAGGACCACATTCCCTCAGACCTGAAAAAGGTGGACCCCCCATGGCACCTGTGGACCCCCCCTGAGGTCCGACCTCACAAAGAAGCCTATTGACCCCACAGAGCCATCCAGTATCCTCCTGGTAAGAGATTTTGCTTTTTTAAAATATAATATAATAATCCACTATGTGTAAATGCTATCTTTGTTTTATCCTAAGATGTCATTTGGAATAGCAAGGGCCACATTCTATGGTCAAACGTTGGGCCAGACAAACTGTTCACTACAGACTTTGAAGGACTTGCACCTGGCCAGCAACTGGAGAGTCAGGTGAAGTTACAATTTGATTTTGTACACTTAATGACCTTTAAATGTGTCAAAAAGATCTGAGGCACTAAGAATTTTTTCAAGCAACTTTCTAACACAAGAAACCCATGCAACACTCCATGCAACAGTTTTATGACTTTTAAATGTATACTATTCACATGAATGCTTTTGTCCTCTTACAGATAGTAAATTCCTACTTGCTCTGACTGGCTAGGAAGTTTCCTTTGGCAGTGAATGTAATTGACAGATACCAGATGACGTCCATCTGGGATGGAACGGCTAAGACGATGCGAAGGGCATGGCTGACAGTGTGGAGTTACAGAGTCTCAACAACTCTGTCTCCACCCTTTCCTCTGCACACACCCAACACAGCATAACGTGGATGGCTGTTCATCATAGGAATGGGATCTACACAAGGTTCCTGCTGCTTAACAGAAGGTTTTCCTTGCCGCCATGATGAATTCATGTTGGGTGTGGGATACATATGTATGTGTATATACGAATATATGCATATGTGTGTATCCATAAAATGAAGAGTCCGTCCTTAAGACTGCTCTACTGTAAAGTGTCTTGAGATACCATTGGTTATGATTTGGCGCTATACAAATAAAAGATTGATTGATTGATTGATTTAAATTCAACTTTATTTGTATAGAGCAAACGTCATCTCATAGCGCTATTGAAATATAGAATGTATTAATATGTATTTATTTATTATAGAATTTTACTGTTTTGATTGTTTTTAGCAGGCTAACCCATTTTGCCAATTATATTTTAAATGGCGGCATATGTAGCAGCAACCACTGGACTCTTGTAGTAAGTAAGGCTTTGAACTTAACATATAAATGTTTCTACGTCTGCAAAAATAATAAGTAAAAAACCTTCCCTCTAAGGCAATGTATCCAAAGGAAAAGAAATGTATATTTGTTGACCCCAAATGCAGGGATTCCACAAGGTACAAAAGTCCCAAATAAGAATGTCAAACAAGTTATGTGGAGAAAATGTCTAATGTTTAATATTCTTGTTGTAGAGTGTTTTTGCGAAGAAAAAAAAAACAACAAAAAACATTCATATATCAAGGTGGAAATGTGAAACTGTGACCCATTGGTCCACGCTCCCAGCAGGATTTTTTATCATGTGGTATGATAATTTGCAAGGTAAAATGTAGTGTTTAGGGAAATATCTGTTGGAGAAGCTCTGATCTTGTCAAAGTGTTTGCACAAAATTACCAGTAGTCGTATTTAATTTATGGATGTTGTAATCCAATTGTACTTCTAAGGTGGCCCAGTTACTACTGCATGGCAAACACATTAATTTTGATGTGACAGAGCAGGGAATAATTATGATCCGGAAAGAAATCGCCACAAGCCTGCTTGCTGACACTGGTAAGGGTAACTGATATCATGAATATGCAAAATGATATAATATGGCCACTACTTTTCAAATCCATGTATTGTCACTTGCAGATAACCTCACTGAACTATGCCGCTGTTGTGGAGAAAAACACACAAATGATGCTCCTGGCGATCATTGGATACATACAGACAACGCTTTTGAAATTTGAAAAGGACTCTGCCCTCTGCAATAGTTGTTTTTTTTCTCCTTCTAGACTGAATGCACGTCTTGTAAATTATGGTTTCACTGGGCATGTGTCGGAAAGCCCAGTATAAACGATAATTACCTTTGTCCAGCTTGCCAGCATTAGTTTTGTTTGTTTCCTGTTCATTTGACTGTCACTTACCTCATCGAATTGACATCCTTTACATTTATTTTATTTTATTTATCCAGGTTAGGCACACCATGTCTTGCTCTCATTTATGTTACTTTGAAATGATGTTCTCTAATAAATTATAATAATAAAAAAGGAACCTAGTTTGATCTGTATACACGTCTTTTTATTTTTTTATTGCATGGGAGAGATGCCCCCCCCCCCCCAAAAAAAAAAAGTAACTAAGTAACGTTTACTCTGAGTACATTTTAAGTGAGCTTTTACACCAATAACTTTACTTTTACTTTAAGTAAAATTTAATCAAAGTAAGAAGGAGCATGTTTCCGGTGCTTGCTCCTTCACGGCGAAGACGGAAGCTACACCCAAAGATACCTATGCTCAAAAGGGGTCCGTTGGAAAGAAGGGTCCTCAGATCATAACTACTTGCTCTGCCCAAGACCTCAGAACAACAAAAGGCCAAAAGATAATGAAGAGCACAGCAAGGCGAAAGTGGAAGCCCGAGAATTTGGCCTGACTGACAAGCAAGATAAGCTCCTTGCTGAACTGCCTCCAGAGCTGAGGACAGAGGTCAAAGAAGCTTTCTCAAACAAGGTCTCGACAACAGTGTGTGCTAACTCTGGCTGTGAACCAAAACAGTACCCAGTCATAATGATGCTGCGAGAAGCAACAACAAACTCTGGTATTATAATTGGAACTTTAATTGATCTCGACTCAGATACCAATTATATCTCTAATGAAGCTGCAAAGCGTCTCGAACTCAATGGCGAGAACATTAAGTTGATTGTGCATTGGATCGGAGAGATGGAGAAGACAGTTGCCACAAAAGATACACTCTGAGGCTACGCGTACGGAATCCTAAAGGTTTGGTGGTGGAGCATAAGCTCATCTGTTAAGGGTTGGAAAGCATCACAAAGGTGAGCCGGACAGTCACGCCACAGCGACTAACAAGATTCTTTCCAGAAGTCACACTTCAAGACTTAGTCGCCCTGAGGGAAAGAGTTAACCTTTCCCAGTTTTCAGCCTCGGTGGGAGAGCACCGGATCCTGGTAGAAGACAGCTGCGTGGACGATGCCTTGACATCTCACAATGGCCTCGAGAGGCCTCAGAAAATCACCAGAGAAGTGGAAAACCTCCTGAAGGTGGGACGCTTCTCCCTTGAACTGCGGGTCCCATCAGATCGAAGTGGGAGGCCCAGAGCCGCAGCAGAAGCTACAACCAGTTTGCACCCCAGAGAAGAGGAACATTTTTTGAAAGCGGGAGGCTTCTCCCTTAAAGTGTGGGTCCTATCGGACCAAAGTTTCAGAGGGCTGAAACCAAAGATCCGAACAATTCCTATTAAATAATCACAAAACATATGGTAAAAAATTCACACCCAAGTGTGAGCTATTAGTTGAAATGACATAAATGACTCAGAGAGGAGTTGCTACATAGTATCAAACCAATGTCTCTGTGCAATACTGCCAAAAATGGTCAGTTACTGCCTAAATGTGTTTCAGGTGGTGACCTGATGTTTACGCATCTGAGCTGACGGCAGCTCAACAGCGTCACCCTACTATTAATGTAAAACAATGGCAATTTGTGGTGATGGGAGGAAGTGCAACAAAATTACATTCAGACTGCTGGAAAATGGGGAGTATATTAAAAAAAGAAAAAAAAAACTATTCAAATATGAGCAGCCAGCCAAAACCAGTCACTTGCGGGCAGGGGGGTCGGACTGGGTGGTAAAGGGTACTGAGTACCCAGGGCCCAAGGCAAGTGGGGGCCCATTGAAGTCTGTTTTATATATATATGTACGACAATGCATTTTGAACAGTTCTAGATTATTTATATTGGAATGAAGAGGGCCCTGTGTAAAAATAAGCTGGTTGGTAATCACAGTTTTGCACTAAAACAATTATTCATGCTGCATCAGGCCTTATTACCACCCCCTTTAAAACTGTGCAAATGGTACGACCCACATGTCCTTCTACTGTGGATGTGACAAGGAGCGGGAGATACACAGATACACAGCAGCAGCATGTTTTTCCTCAAGAAAGGAAAACCAGGTCAAAAACGCAAAAAAAGAAAGAAAGGAAAGGCAGAGAAGGTGAAATCAGGGAATACTGCTGCTTACTCAGTTTTTCAGAGGTGAGCTTTAAAACATATGTGTTTTTTTAGGCAATATAATATTTTGTTTGAAATAAATTACGTGCACTCTTGCGCATTTAAATGCTGGAACATTACTTTTGCACATCAAATCTTAATTCGAAATGAAATTATTAAAAAGAAAAAATACTTTGAAGACTAAATTTTGCTGCCACCAAGTCTGAAGTAGGTGTCCAGAGTGTCCCCATGATTGTAATTATTCTATCTTTACTTTTTATTCATCTTTGTACACGTTTGCTTTGTGTGTGTTAGTTGGTGTCAGAAAGCTGGAGCTGGCAGTTCCTGATCTGTGGTTCACGGCTCAACTAGTCTCGGGCACTCTGATGTTCTATCTCTCCATCCTGTTCTGTTCTGCTCCTTCTGTCCACTAATCCTAACCAGTCAAAGCAGATGGCTGCCACCTCTGAACCTGGTTCTGCTGGAGATTTCTACTTGTTAAAAGGGAGTTTTTTCTTGCTTGTTAATGTGGATTTTGTTGGGGTTTTTCCTTCTTATTACGAATGCTATATTTAGATAACGCTATTAGATGGCTTTTGTTGTAATTTGCGCGATATTGAATTGAATCTTGGAGCAATGGAGGATTCAGGGGAGCATTACTTGCCAGACAGAGAGGGACCCTGCAACTTTGGGGGAACGAAGAGGCTACCATTTTGACGCCATGACCAACTCAACCAACTAAAAAGACCAGGTCTTTTTTACCTGACATAATTCTGCATCTTATCCTACATTTCACCAAGTGGATGAGTGGAGAGAGGTAAGTGAACAGGAGCTGTGTGCCCACCAGGTGCTGGTGATTATAGCTGGTTTGTTCAAGTTACAGCACAATGTTTGCATGTAAGTAAGAATCAGAATCAACTTTAATGGCCATGTACAGTATGTTATACACACGAGGAATTTTACTTGGTGAACTGTGCTCTCTCTCACAATGTAAACATTAAATCAACTATACAATCAATATAACAATAAACCAGAAAATGTATTAGTTAGAGACTAATTTGTGCAAAAGTAAATAGAATATAACAAGATAATAATAATAGGACAGTAGTGCAATGATATATGATATAAGCAAGTAATGTTTATTTATATGGCAGCTTTCACAGACATAGGTCACAAAGTGCTTTACATGTCAGCTCATTCACACTCACATTCACTCACTAATGGGACGAAGTTTCCATGCAGGACGCTAGTACACTAGTAACTTGAGGTTCAGTGTAATACATGCCCTCCAAACCAGGGAACTATGGCCTGAACATTGAGGCTATCCAATCAGAGCACTCCATCGCTGCCCCCACTGGTGGACATGTTCTCTGCAGGTCCAATACAAGGCGCCGTGCCCAGACCCGGGCCTCGTATTGGGGTCTTCCTGCACCTGACAGTGAGAATCAGCTTGTTGGACCTGCCTACTGATGCTGGTGTGAAAACCAGGCCGAAACTAAGCTGGTCACTGGTTTCTGCTTCACTCCCACTCCCAACAGAGTACTTCATTTTCTTGGTGGAAGGTTCCTGTTCCCGCACAGACTCCTGGACCACATCGCACGCCATTGGGACCAGTGCCGCTGTGGGTTCTCCACTGGCTGCGTTGGGAAAAGGCCCTTTGAGGGACAAGTTTAACAGCTCCTCCACGTCCTCCATCTTCACATCTTCGGGGCTTAGCTTGGGGAAGGTGTACAGTGTGGGAATGGCGGCATCGCTCAGAGAAGATGAAGAAGAAGAAGCGGTCATGCTGGTAAACTCCTCCCTCTCGGTTATCACCTGAACACGTGACTGGCTGAGGGAGCATTCCTGTGCTCTGACAGCAGGAAGCAATGGTTTGATCCTGTTGGAAGAAGGAACTTTGTTCATGTGTTGGTCTTTCATAGAGGAGGAGGAGGGTCCGCTCGGGCTCTGTAGCGACGTCAGATCCTTGTGACGACGCTCAATGTGATATTTCAGCGAGGTTTTCCGAGCAGCAGCGTAGTTGCAGTGAACACATTTGTAGGGTTTTTCACCTGAAAGAAACACAAACGCTGGTTAAATATGTGACTTTGACTTTTATTACCTCTACATCCTCTTAAAATGTAACTCTTACTAAACCATTGCACCACTGTTAGCCTAAAGCTACGTAGCATTAGAATAGTAGGCTAATTGGAGGAAAAACACCTTATTAAATGTTGCTTTTAAATTAAGATTTGAACACTACGCCACAGAAGAAGTGAAATTTGATTCCATCACAAGTTTTTCATCAACGATACGATACCATATAGGAGCCTTGAGTATTGGTTGATACCGATATCAATCCAATATAATATCAGCTCAAATCCTACGTACTTTTATGACTTATTTGGTTGTGTAGAATGTTATAAAAGGCTTAATCAAGTGTCATATTACTCAAACAGTTGGCATGAGAAAAACTGAACCATTAATTCATAAAAATTGTGTTACAGACATTTTTGAAGAATATTCTACAATTGAAGAATTTGAAAAATAACCTCAATATAGCCAAATATATTCTTAAAATCCAAAATAAACATTTGAACTAATCACAATATCATACAATTGAATAAAACAAAAAAATAATAAAATAACCTTGAAACTAATATCAACAATTTTAACTTGAGATGCTTTTTTCTTTGCACTTTATTAATGAATAGCTTTTCTCTTACTGTTTTAAAATTATAATTATTAAAAATATAATAAACAATAGTCCAAATTTAAATTTTTACAGCTTTAACTTATTGACTCACTTTGTTTTCCTCTCATTTCAGTCCAACTATTACTATCATTTCTTTTCAAGCTGGATTTCCTTTAAAAAATGGCTTGTTTTTAAATTGTTTTATTTCCAAGGATAAAAATGGAGACTCTCTAAACCTGGGGACTATGTTTTAAACTTGTGTAATGTACAAACAACAAAAAACAAACCAGTTTAAAGACGTGAACATGATTTGATTGTCAACTATATGCAAACAAAGAAACTAACCTGTGTGAATCCTCCGATGAATGATGAGGTAGTCGCTGGATTTGAACGACTTCCCGCAGTAGCTGCATTCTTTGGAGCGTTTGGACTGATAGGAACCATCTTTACCTTCAGGATCAAATACCAGAGAAAGTTAGAGAGAGAGAAAAATGCAAACAGATCAGCATTGGAGGGAAAAGTGTTCTTTAGTACCACAGCGTATTAGGGCCACAATAAAATAAAACTAAAATCTGGCCACTACGAGATTAAAGTCGTAATATAGGAAGTGGATGGAAGTGGTCGACTTCAGGGCTATCATTGTTAGTTGCGTTTAGTTCAACAGGGAATTCTGAGCCCTGTACCATTACCAGTATTGAAAGATATGGCATTATTTTAATAAAATTATGACTATTCTACAAATATTACAACTTTATTCTTGAAATATTATAACTTTATTCTTGAAATATTATGACTTTAATCTCGTAGTGCTCAGATTTATTTTTATGTTGTTATACTTTAGCGCAACTGTTTTAAAAAAGTAAAAATGGTTTTACCAGTAATCACTGCGTCATTAGAGCCCTCCTTAACGCCAGCCATTGGGACCAGTGCCGCTGTGGGTTCTGCACTGGCCGCGTTGGGAAAAGGCCCTTTGAGGGACAAGTTTAACGGATCCTCCACGTCCTCCATTTTCACATCCTCGTGGCTTAGCTTGGGGAAGGGGTACAGCGTGGGAATGGTGGCATTGCTCAGAGAAGAAGGAGAAGCGGTCATGCTGGTAAACTCCTCCTTCTCGGTTATCACCTGAACACGTGATTGGCTGAGGGAGCATTCCTGTGCTCTGACAGCAGGAAGCAATGGTTTGATCCTGTTGGAAGCAGGAACTTTGTTCATGTGTTGGTCTTTCATAGAGGAGGAGGAGGGTCCGCTCGGGCTCTGTAGCGACGTCAGATCCTTGTGACGACGCTCAATGTGATATTTCAGCGAGGTTTTCCGAGCAGCAGCGTAGTTGCAGTGAACACATTTGTAGGGTTTTTCACCTGAAAGAAACACAAACGCTGGTTAAATATGTAACTTTGACTTTTATTACCTCTACATCCTCTTAAAATGTAACTCTTACTAAACCATTGCACCACTGTTAGCCTAAAGCTACGTAGCATTAGAATAGTAGGCTAATTGGAGGAAAAACACCTCATTAAATATTGCTTTTAAATTAAGAATTGAACACTACGCCACAAAAGTGAAATTTGATTCCATCACAAGTTTTTCATCAACGATACGATACCATATAGGAGCCTTGAGTATTGGTTGATACCGATATCAATCCAATATAATATCAGCTCAAATCCTACGTACTTTTATGACTTATTTGGTTGTGTGGAATGTTATAAAAGGCTTAATCAAGTGTCATATTACTCAAACAGTTGGCAAGAGAAAAACTGAACCATTAATTAATAACAAATGGCTTACAGACATTTTTGAAGAATATTCTAGAATTGAAAAATGTGAAAAAATAACGTCAATATAGCAAAAAAATAAAATAAAATAACCTTAAAACTAATATCAACAATTTAAACTTGAGATGCTTTTTTCCTTGCACTTTAATAATGAAGAGATTTTCTGTTCGTGTTCTAAAATAATAATTAAAAATAATACACAAGTTTTAAACTTGTGTATTGTACAAACAACAAAAAACAAACCAGTTTAAAGACGTGAACATGATTTGATTGTCAACTATATGCAAACAAAGAAACTAACCTGTGTGAATCCTCCGATGAATGATGAGGTAGTCGCTGGATTTGAACGACTTCCCGCAGTAGCTGCATTCTTTGGAGCGTTTGGACTGATAGGAACCATCTTCACCTTCAGGATCAAATACCAGAGAAAGTTAGAGAGAGAGAAAAATGCAAACAGATCAGCATTGGAGGGAAAAGTGTTCTTTAGTACCACAGCGTATTAGGGCCACAATAAAATAAAACTAAAATCTGGCCACTACGAGATTAAAGTCGTAATATAGGAAGTGGAGGGAAGTGGTCGACTTCAGGGCTATCATTGTTAGTTGCGTTTAGTTCAACAGGGAATTCTGAGCCCTGTACCATGACCAGTATTGAAAGATATGGCATTATTTTAATAAAATTATGACTATTCTACAATTATTACAACTTTATTCTTGAAATATTATGACTTCAATCCCTTAGTGCTCAGATTTATTTTTATGTTGTTATACTTTTTAGTGCAACTGTTTTGAAAAAGTAAAAATGGCTTTACTTGTAATCATTGCGACATCAGAGCCGTCCTCGACGCCATCTTCTGGCTGTTTTGGCAAGCTCGTTCTAGTCTGTTTGGCATCGAGTGATGGAGGCGGAGCTTCTGCCCTGTTGGTTGACTGCGGCTGAGCCTGACGCTTTGGTCCCAGCTGCTTTTTCTTGGGTTTGTCTATCTGGCCCTTGGACGCGTTGCCGTGCAGGTCCTCTTCATTGGAGGCACCGTTTTCTTGGTTTGTGCTGACCTTTGGGCTGAGCCTTTTGGTTTTCTTGTGCCGGACCGCAAGCTTGCCCTTGGTGTCCAGCTGCCACGCCTGACACGTAGTGATGGGATTGAGCTGAGGGATCCATCTGGATGTTCTCACTGGCAGAACATTAGTGGAACCCTTAGGCTGAAAGGCTAGGCTTTCAAAAAAGTCATTCTTCTCTTTATTTGGTTCTCTCTCTCGGTTATGTACACGACTGTGTTCCACCAAACTGTCACGATCAGGGAGGATTGCTCCACACACTTTGCACATTTTGTACACACTGGTCACGGGCTCAGGTGGAGGATCTTGGATGACGCCGTTGATGGTAACCGGGGAATCCAGGTGGTATTGCTGGGACTTGCTCTTAGTGTGAATCTTGATGTGGTTCTCAAGTAAGTGGCGCTGCTTGTACCGCCGGCCACAGACCTTGCAGCAGTAGCCATAGTATTCCTTATGCTTTATCATGTGTGACTCCAGCTTGGCGGCGTTCTGCGCTACCAGCCCGCACAGGATGCAGCTGTGGGCCTCCTCCTCCTCCTCCTGTTTCACCACCGAGCAGCAGGTTTCCATGGGCATCCTGAACTCCGCATCCACCCGGAGCACACCAGGCTCAACCCAGGTGGTGGGATGCTGGGTTAGGATGTGCGGACCCAGCTCTTCCTGGTGATCAAACGTCTGCTGGCAGAACATACAGCAATTTGCCACGTCACTTTCCGGCAGGAACGCCAGCTCTTCTGAGTGGGACATGCACGACGTAGAGCCACAAGAGGCCAGTGGAACGAAGTGTTCGGCATCCCCGTCTGTGCCGAGCACCAACGGCAGCACTGAATGAGTCGTCATTTTTCCTCGGCACACTGTTTTCTGATCAGGTGTCTGGAAGAAGAAAAAAAATCACAGAAATTTCTTTGAGTTTTGTTTGATCATTAAAAAGCAACAAACAAGCACAACTTCAAATGTAGCAAAGTTTAATTTACATTCCCAAACACCTTACGTGTGAAAATGTTGCAAATTAGGAGAATATAATGTGAGAACTTTTATGTAACAATGTTTACTTGTGTATAAAAATTCCACAAATTTGTGAAATGAATTTCATGTCACAAATGATGGGGAAAAAAGTGAACCTGTAAAGTTAAAATTTAAACCAAAAGAAAATATTCACACATACGTGAGCTGTATCGTTCAATTTCGTTCCACCAAACGAGGCATTACTTTTTCTTTTGCTCAATATGTTCAACGTTAATAAAAGGTATCCAAGCAAAAAGTTATCCACGCATTATCCTGCAGTTATAGAGAAAAGTGTAGATTATTGGTGCACTATATTGTCTGCGCATTGAGACATACAGTATGAAACCGTTCAAATTTCAACCAATCAGCATCAAGGATGTTAGTAGGTCAGACCTAATAACACTTAAGTCTCTTACCTGCAGCAGCCATTTCCCATCAGAATTTAAGCTTTTAATATACACAAATATTGTTTAACTTCTATATACTCTGATCATTAATATAGTTTGTCCAACCCTAGCACTAAGGGAAGCTACACTGAAGTTATCATTGGGTTTGGTTCTTTTTTACTTTCATCTTTCAGCCACTGCAACTGTTAAGTTGATGAAGATGTCATCAAATTGTTTCCTGTATTGTTCATGCAATACATTCAGTGTTAATAAATGAAGTAAACATACTTAACTTAAGCAATATTTTGTAGTATTTGTACTTTACTTGAGTATTATATTTGGGGTACTCTTTTTATTTTCACTCCACTATTAAATAATTAATACAAGTGAGTAGGACTAGAAAAGTTTTACACTTCTTACCCTTTTTGAACATGAGTATCTTTAATGAGAAGATTATCAAATATGCTTTTATTTATTTATTATTATTATTATTATTATTATTATTATTATTATTATTATTATTATTATTATTATTATCCTGCTGTATTACATCCATTCTGTGAAAATTAAAGTCAAACACCTTTATTTTATGTATTATATGTACACACACCTTAGGCTCTGAAAGACTCTCAAACTGTTCAAAACAGTGTCATCTCCATAGAATATTGAACTGTTTTTTTCCCCAAGGAATAAAATGTTAATTATGTTAAAACCAGAGTAAAAATAATTTTCAAATGATCATTTGTAACATCAGTAAAGTCTCGACCGTGGCTCAGGTGGTGGAGGGTCGTCTTCTGATCGAGAGGTTGGGGGTTCGATCCCAGTACCTGACTATGTGTCGAAGTGTCCTTGGGCAAGACACTGAACCCTAAGTTGCTCCCAGTGGTCGACTAGCGCCTTGCATGGCAGTCCTGTCCCACTGGTGTGTGAATGTGAGAGTGATTGGGTGAATGAGCTGATATGTAAAGCGCTTTGAGACTGCTTCAGTGTGGTGATAAAGCGCTATATAAAATCAAGTCCATTTACCAAGTCCATCTTACCTGTAGCAGCCACTTCTCACCAAAATGTCAGCTTTTAAAATACACAAATATTGTTGTTTAACTTCTATGTATTCAGATCAGTAAGAGAGTTTCTCCAACTCAATCACTAGCACTAATAGAAGCTATACTGAAGTTATCATTGTGTTTGCTTTTTTTTTGCTTTCATCTTTCAGCTGCTGCAACCGTTCAGTTGATGACGTCATCAAACTGTTTCCTGTATTCATACATTCAGTGTTGCTAAATGAAGTCAATACACGTAAATTGTTCATTTAACAAAATAAATAAAAATACATTCCTGTAAGTCACACTATTAGGTACATAGTAAGTATATAATGATAAATCCTATTGCAAATCATGAGCTGTTTATTTAAATTTTTACTATTTGAAATTGACATCTTTTACAAGTCGTTCAGTCTTTGTAAGACTTGTGATTTAAGCAATAAATAATTATAATAATAATAATAATTTTGTTATTATTATAGTCCTGGGAAACACTACCGGTCCTATTCTGTGAGGGGGAACCTTTAGTTGTTGCACAGCGGAACAATAATACTGACGGACCAATTAAGTATTAAGCTAAAGCTATGATGGGTTAAAAAAACATCCTCTTAAATGTCTTTATATCTCATTTTAAAAGCCATGAGTTATTATTTTACATCGCAAAACTCGTTATTTAGTCCATGCAGGTATTTTGTTTGAATTGAAGGCACTTTATAAGTGTAACGTATTAAAGTTTTATGGGGTGAGATCGAGCCTGCGGTTAAACCTCAGCCTGAGCCTACAGCTGCAGGTGGAGAAGATGAAGAGAACCGGGACACGTTAACAGAGACCAAGACGGTTCATTCTCTTAAAGGATGATGTTTGGTTCCCAGCAAACAAGTCTGCAGCAACCACAGGTGAGATCATAGACATTATATACATAGACTCCTCAGACTGACGCTGCCTATTGGAACTGACGATCAGCGCGGCCGCCATGTTGGAAAGGTCTCGATGCGCCCTGCCTGCATTTATTTTTACCGAGGAAGGTGTATCCCGATTCCCCAATTACAATAACCATAATTCCACGAATTTTTACCTGATTTTCACACGTTTTAGTTTCTTACAAACGGCAGAGATTTAGTTATGAAACATGACGCTGTCAACACTGGAAAAACACGTGCTGTCATTCTAAAATACTTTTTATTATGCTCTAACAAAGACATTTGGTAGGGCATGGCATATTGGTAAATGTATAAATAATTAATTTCATATTTCAATAAAGAAACAAGTTTGATTCCAGTATCTCAGGTACATCACATGGGAAAGTGAAATATGGTATAGTAATACAGTTCCACCTACTCTCTCAGAATATACAAAAAGATCTGCTATACATCCTATCTGATGGACTTGCCAGTTCCTCAAAATTGGAAAAAAAGTTTGCCGAGGTTTGGGCCTTCAGTAAACAACTTAGCATATGCTTCAGCTCCATGTGATTTGATCAACTTTGATCTATGTACATAGACTGTTCACATCATTATTGATTACATATACATCACATATATGCATTGGTTCTTCTTGGGTGACCGTCTCTTGAAGTCTGAAAAAATTCTTGTTTTTTTACTCTTTTCATTGACCCATAACTGCATGTGGGAATTTAAGAAAAAAAATTGAGCTCTGTTTTAATTTATATTATAAATATTACTCTTTTTTGGATATAAAACCATTTTTTCTTTATGTGACTTCTTCACTTTATTTTGGACCCCAACTTTGTGAATATTGAAAATTCTTTACATGAGGCCTTTGTACCTTGGCTCTTATAATCACTTGTTATTTATTTGTTTTTAGCCCCGAACCCAAAAAAAACTTTTGCCCTTTTATACTTATTTGAACTTGGATTAATAATTAACATTATTAATTAATAACTTTCTGGACCATGTTCATTCTGTTGAGTGACATTCAGCCAAACAGTGCGAGTGTGTGCGTGTTTGCGCGCCTTATTTGTGGCAACTGTTTATATATTTTGTATCTGATAAATTCACAATTGTCAGTAATAATAAATAAATAAAAACATTTTTTTTTATAAATGTTGGTATTGTTCTCTACACCTCTGTTAATAAAGGTCCGTGTGTGACATTTGGCATGTGGCTTTAACTGACTAACCTTATTTTAAGGTTTTGCCTCTGAAAAAGAAACTAACAGGTACGCTATGCTGTAATAGTTAGGGGAAAACCCAATTACATCACAGAGAAAACATTAATACATATTGAGTAATGCCATTCTGGTTTGATTGTATGCATTGAAGTATCATCTCAAGGCAAGGGCAAAATATTTAGAAATATACAGTAATAACATCATGATATAGCTTGAAAATATTGAGATAAAAAAGGCCATATCGCCCAGCCCTACCGTGGTATCAAAAATGGTATCAAGTATCGAGTTTTTTTTTCTTTCTGAGTATTGGTAGTAGGGATGTCCCGATCAGGTTTTTTCCCCCCCGAGTCCGTGTCCGAGTGATTCAACTATTTTCATACTATGTCCAACGTAAAGTCACAGTTTGATCCACTACAGAGTGAAACAAGCTGTCATATGTGGATGAGGATGGAACACAAACTGTTCCCACACATATTTTAATGAGGTTGCTTTAAACAATTTATATTTAAAACTGCGTATTACGGAAGCCAATAGTTCTGTTTCAATGCAAACATCCCTCTGTATTAAAGCAGGACGCTCTGCAGCCTGGTTATTTCCTCATATCTCCAGCATCTAACTCGGTCACGCTTTACAGCGTGAAAGAAGTTTATTAACAGTTATAAGAACATGGCTGTGTAGTTGCAGCATGTTGTTAATGACATACTTGGTCAGGCTCCTTTTGCACTATTTGCACTCTGTATTGACAGAGTAGAACTTTGATTTGGTTTTGCACATAACATTGTTTGCACTTGAAAAAAGGAAAGAAAAAAATTATTTTATTTATTTTATTTTAACTTTTATAAATTTTAGTTTTAGTTTCAATTTGTGGAAGAAGAAGTATATTAAAAGCTCATGCTTACATCATGCATGTAAAGAGTTATAATAAAACATTTTAAAATGCAGGTGCAACTCGGTTAAGTATAAGTCTGTTGGTCCAGTCATATATTTTGTCATTGTAGTTTTCTTAAAATCTCGTCTCGTCTCATTCTCGTGAACCCAATATCGTGTCTCGGGTCGTGAGCTGAGTGTATCGTCACATCCCTACTTTTTTTTTTTTACTCCTTACTTTTTTAAACAAATATTTGTACTTTCTACTCCTTACATTTTAAAAATTAGCTTGTTACTTTTAAGTCCTTCAATGTTGACGTCACGGTCGGGATGGGCAAAAAAATTTATTTAATCGATTTATCGAATTTGTAGATAAAAACTATTTTTATTTAGCAAATTCGAGTTTGTTCCCACCACTTTTTTTTCGGACTTTTTTGCATTCCATTCTTGTGGGTTATCGTAGTGCGATGTGAGCCAGCACCCTCTTGGTTTACATTTGTTTACCCTTTGAGTAGGCTATATGTGTGCCACAGACATGTTCAATTTTTTATTCGCACTATGCTGATCTATGTTTTCTACAAGTTCTAAAAAATATAAAAATACATGGAATTTGCTCGTTTAAAAACTCTTGTCTTATTATTGTAGGGGCATTTGTTTTACTTTTTACTTTTTTTTTTACTTAAGTACATTTAGTAGCATGTACTTTTTTACTTTTTACTCACGTAAGGGAGCAACTTCAATACTTTTACTTTTATCAGAGTAATTTTTTATTCAAGTATCTATACTTTTACTTGAGTACTGAAGACTAGTACTTTTGCCACCTCTGCTCACTGAACATGTCACCCATTGAGCATGTTTGGGATGCTCTGGATCGGCCTATATGACAGAGTGTTCCAGTTCCTGCCAATATCCAGCAACTTCTCACAGTCATTGAAGAGGAGTGGACTAACATTCCACAGGCCACAATCAACAACCTGATCAACTCTATGCGAAGAAGATGTGTTGCACTGCGTGAAGCAAATGGTGGTTACACCAGATACTGACCAGACCACTGACCTCCAGACCATCCCAATAAAGCAAAACTGCACATTTCAGGGTGGCCACAATAAAAGGCAATAATCATGCAATAATCATGCTGTCTAATCAGCATCATGATATGTCACACCTGTGAGGTGGGATGGATTGTCTCTGCAAAAGAGAAGTGCTCACTAACACGGATTTAGACAGATTTGTTAGTTGAATATAAATATTAAAGTGTATATATATATATATATATATATATATATATATATATGAAAGTCTGAATATGTATATGAAAAACCCAGTTGCCATCTTCAAAGTAATTTTTACCCGCACAGACCTGCGTCTTATTTTACAATGTGTGAAGCTGCACGCAACGTTGTCTGCAATTTCAAATAATGCAGATGCCATTAACCCGCTGGCTAATTTGTCTGCTGGTCAGAATAATGGAACTAACCATGTCGAACACTGCTCTAATGAGGGAGAAGTCAATGCAGTGTTTTATCGTGGACCTTGTGCCATGAGCGACGCAGGTAATGCGTTTGCAAATATGTCGGACACTTCTCTAGAAAGTCCCCGAGCTGCCTCTGTCTACAACTTTCGCCCATTTACTCGGAATTGTTTAAGTCAGATACAGTGAGAAGGCGATTAAAATGGCGATGAAGTAAGTCTCTGATTCCAGCCTCTGATAGGGGTAATTGAAGAGGGAGCGACAGTCGATGTGTTTCTTATTCTCGTTTCCGACACTACACTGTCTAACTTCTAAAATAGACTCTTTAAACCTAGACTGGTTTGTTCCACGTATGTCATACTTTTATGTGAACGTGGTTTCAGATTTGTGACAACTTTAATAATTCGTGTATTATTCGTTCATTTGTTTTTCATTATGTAACAAAAACATGAAAAACGAAAAAAAAACTCATTATTTCATATTTGTTTCCAAAACCAAAATGAAAAAAAAAATGGAAAACGCCTTGTTTTTTTTTTTTTCAGGCTCTTTTGCTTCGGTACAGAAAATGGAAAACTGAAAACGAACACCTTTATTTGTTTTCTCCATTACCGATTTGCCAAAGTACGTGACCCGTGAGTGAAGCTTTACACATTCAGAGATATCTTTAGCTCTGCAACACTTAGGAGTCTCTAAATCCTCCTAAATGTCCGTGAGGAGGTTCTGTGCCCAACACCAGCTAAAGCAAAAAGGACACGTTTTGGATGCACAGCTGGAAGCAGCGATCTTGTCATGCCGAACTGCCGTTAGCATAGCCGTTAGCGTCGGATGAAAGTACACTTCCGGGTCACGTACTTTGGCAAATCGGTAATGGAGAAAATTAATAAAGATGTTTGTTTTTCGTTTTCTGTACTGAAGTAGAAGAGCTTGGATTTGAAAAACAAGGCGTTTTTTGTTTTTTCATTTTGGTTTTGTAAACAAATATGAAATAATGAGTGTTTTTTTTGTTTTTCATGATTTTGTTACATAATGAAAAACGAATGATACACGAATTTTTAATCCATCCATCCATCCATCTTCATACCCGCTTATTCCCATTTATCAGGGTCGCAGGGGTCTGCCGGTGCCAATCTCCGGCTGTCATAGGGCGCTGGGCGGGGGAGAACATGCAAACTCTTGCTGTGAGGCGGACATGCTAACCACTAAGCCACCGTACACCCACAACTTTAATCCATTTATGAAAATCCATTTAACGCAGAAATCATACTTATTATCCCTAAAAACTATGCTATAATGGCTCTAACTTCCAAACTAAATCAGAATTGATGTTTGCTTAACATTACGGTTTATGTTGAGGAAACCAGTCCAGGTTTGATAAGTTTAGCGCAAGTATTTTTGACGTTAGACAGTTTATTATAATGTCAGTGACCTCAGCTCTATCAGATTTTTTGGGAGCAAAGCACATTAATCAGGGATGAGAATGTTATTTGCTATTTTTTTTTTAAATTACACAGAGCGATAATAGAATATTTATGTAAACATAAATCCCCACTATAACACAGTAATTTGATCTCCTTAAATATGTATTTAGGTTTCAGTTAGAAGAAGTGGATGTCCTGTGTCTCATTATTTCACCAAAGAGGTGATTCTTCTGCCAAACTATAAAGTTGCACAGGTGCCAAGTCGTGCAAGCAAAGCTTGGCTTTTTGAAAATGGGTACATGAAGTAGGGCTGGGCGATATATCGAATATACTCGATATATCGCAGCTTGTAGTCTGTGCGGTGTTGAAAATGACCATACCGTTAAACTCGCGGACTTTTTTTTCTTTTTTTTTTTTTTTTGAAATGTCATCTTAATGACAACATGCACAAAAGGGCACTATTTGTTTTAAAATATTGTAGTGGCATTATGTACAAAAAGTGCACTTTAATTTTGTGTTTTGAAATGCCATGTGAGTTGCATCCTGCACTAATGTCTTGTTTTGAAATGTCTCTGTGACAATTTTGCACAGAACGTGCACTTTCTGTTGACAATTTTATGTTTGAGCCACTCACTGTTTAATAAATACAGTTATGTCAACTTTGACTTAGTTGTGATATCCCCTCTTTTGCATGAAAGTTTAAAATTGGCATATATTAATGCAGTATGATCAAGAATGTTTTAATGTAGACATATAGAATCATCATACTGGTGTGATTTTGTGCATCAAAGTGTTAATTCAAGGGTAATGCAAAATATCGAGATATATATCGTGTATCGTGACATGGCCTAAAAATATCGCGGTATTTATAAAAGGTCATATCGCCCAGCCCTAACATGAAGTCAGCCTTGGAATTTGATTGTGACTGGGATTCGCTTAAAATGTTAAGCACTATTTAATATCCAAATACATATGTATTCAGAAGAAAAAGTGGCTTTGGGGTTTAGTTACAAACTTAGCAATTTATAACTCCTCACTGATATGTTTATCCCTTAACCTGCATCTGTACACTACCCAAAACACTACTGGTCAGATTTTCTTGGAACTTAATAGATTATGGGCCTGAGAAGTTCCCATAAACTTTTAGGGTAATCTAACTATTATTAGTCAACATGAGTTTAATTATTTTTAGCATTGTTGTATTTTCACTTACAATGATGTATTGATCTCAACCATGATAATTTTTTTATGAATTTCCTTTATGCTTATTTATCTTACAGTTGAAAGAAATGTCTGTCTTGAGGATATTGTATTCTTGCTTTTTTTACTGGATGAAGCAGGCCTGGGTTTCTCTCCAAGACCAAGGCTTGAGTTCATTTGCCATTCCAGATTTCCATTTGCCAATGCATGTAGTTTACACTGCTTTCAAACAAGACGTGGATTTTGCCATACATAATTCACCAGGCTTTGGAAGAGCATGAGAGGGACAGGATTGTTGCTCTTGAAAATGGTATTTGCCTTTTCATGCTGTTATTAGCTTTACTTTTAAGACATGAAAGTTTCAGACATTGTTAATGTGCAGTCTCTCTGTGACCATTTAAACTACAGTATTCATAGTTTGTCATATTTGAAGGTTGTATGGTGTCTGATACTTTGCCACTTTTAGGAATTTTCAAGTTTATTTTTTTGCAGACATTGTTCATTACATGTATAAGTATTGTTCTCTGAAAATGTAAACTTTTTCTAAAGTGTTAAAAATTTCAACGTCATTTCAATGTTGGTCTGCTCAGCAGACGTATTCTAGACAAGGAGATGTCTAGACGTATTCTAGACATCTCCTTGTTTACCACATGTAAACAAGGAGATCTCAGCATGTCACATCAAATTAACACACATCGACAAACTACAGCATTAAAATACATTTTAATAACTGTGTTGCACTGTTGTGTTGCGGCAGTGTACTGTGAAGGGCAGCTGGTACATCTGCCATGACCACGCGCTCGATCTCCACCGCACGGAGAGAACCAGCCATAATCACCCACGCAAGGGTGAAAAGGTGGGTGGGATCGGCTGTGTGTGTCTCTGCTTCTGTATTGGTTGAGGTTACAAGGGGCGGGGTCAATTAGCATTAGTGCGAAACATTTAAGTTCAACATTTAGATTTAGATTTAACATTTAACATTTAGATTTAGATTTAAAATTTAACATTTAGATTTAACATTTAACATTTAGATATAAGATTAAGCATTTAGATATGATATATAACATTTAGATTTAAACATTTAGATTTAGATTTAATATTTAGATTTAAACATTTAGATTTAATATTTAGATTTAGATTTAATATTTAGATTTAGATTTAATATTTAGATTTAGATTTAATATTTAGATTTAAACATTTAGATTTAGATTTAACATTTAGATTTAGATTTAACATTTATATATAAGATTTAACATTTAGACTTAGATTTAACATTTAGATATAACATATAATATTTAGATTTAGATTTAAAATTTAGATATAGATTTATCATTTAGATATAACATATACCATTTAGATTTAGATTTAAATATTATGATTTAATGCTTTTCTTTTACCTCTATATATTTGTTGTTAATTGTTGTGTAAAATGTAGGAAAATGTGCTAAATATGAGAAAAGTGAGATAAAATTTTTAAATGTGTTAGCTGCAACTTTTATACTAAATTTTTACTAAATACTAAAACCCTACATAATCTAATAATATGTAATAATAATAAAAAAACTCTTGACATGCTGCTTTATTGGTGGAAGGCGGCACATTTTGTGCGTGGGTTTGTGTGTGGGTGTGTGTGTGCGTGGTGTGCAGACTGCAGCTCTTAAACAGAAATGAAATTATCTGTGTGTGGGCCAACGTTTCCACAAAAGCATGACATTTTATATTTTATGAACAGGAGACACTGTGACATTAAACTAAATTTGAGTTTTTTTGTCCATTGTTATTTTTAGGTTGTAGTAGTTTGTAGATTTATGACATAGTCTCTTTCTCTTTTTTGAAGGTGCATAGAAGAATCCAGCAGGGACAAAACTTGCCCCAACTGGGGCAATGCAAGCCCGTACAATAAAACATTTAAAACCATTTCATTTAATCTTTTTCACTGTTAAGACTTTTTTGTCAAAATAACCCCATGCATAGAACATTAAAAAAAAAAGCATTTTATTTCATTATAGGCTATTTAGAAACATTTTAAAAGTCTTCTAAAAAAAAAAGTTTAAAAGTCTTCCAAGCTTCACAAACAATTAGATCTTATTTGGATTTTACCCTGTCAAAAAAACAGTGAGAGTCAAGGCTGTGCAGTTGCAATTTAACAGTCAACCACTAGGTGGCACTGCCGAGAAACCATAAGATGTCTGAATGTGCAGGTCTCTGGGTCTGCAGCCACATACTATTGCACTCCTTGGCATCAAGTTGATCAGGTTGTTGATTGTGGCCTGTGGAATGTGGATCCACTCCTCTTCAATGGCTGTGCCAAGTTGCTGGACATTGGGAGGAACTGAAAACACCCCGTCGTATACGCCGATCCAGAGCATCCCAAACATGCTCAATGGGTGACATGTCCGGTGAGTATGCTGCCCATTCAAGAACTGGGATGTTTTCAGCTTCCAGGACTTGTGTACAGATCCTTGCATCATGGGGCCGTGCATCATCATGCTGTAACATGAGGTGATGGTAGCAGATGAATGGCACAACAATGTGCCTCAGAATCTCGTCACAGTATCTTTGTGCATTCAACATGTTCCCAATTAAATTCACCTGTGTTCGTTGTCCATACCATACGCCTGCCCATACCATAACCCCACCGCCACCAGGGGCCACTCAATCCACAACGTTGACATCAGCAAACTGCTCACCCACACAATGCCACACACACTGTCTGCCATCTGCCCTGAACAGTGAATACAGGGATTAATCCGTGCAGAGATTGCCTCCCTAACGTGCCAGACGCCATCAAATGTGAGCATTTGCCCACTCATGTCGGTTGTGTATTTATATATATATATATAGTGGTAGTCACTCCTGTGGTATCTGCCATTGTGTCTCCTCCGCCTTCGCTCTGCGCCTGCTCTCCCGTTGGGTTTGGTGTGGGGGGCTCCTGTCGGACCGGGATGCTGGTGAAGGGGCTGTGGCCTTCGCTTGGGGGGCGGGTGTGGCTGCGTCGGGTGGGTAGCTTGGGGGCCTGGGGTGGTGGGGTTCATGGCTTTGGGGTGGGGGTGGCTGCTCTTGGGGGCGGCGATTGCGTCCTGGGTTGTTGGGTGGCGGGGTGTTGCGGTGGGTTGCTCCGCCGGCCGCTCTGGGCGCCTTGGTCTGGTTCCCTGGGGCGCGCCTTCGCTGAGGGTGCCGCTGGCGCGGTGGGCCGGGCCGCCCCCTTCCCCCCCCTCCCCGGGGGCTCACTTGGGGGACCGCAGGGGCCGGCTTGTGTAGCTTCGGGGGAGGGAAGGGTGAGGTGTAGGACCTCGCCCGCGCTGGGGCCTCCCCTAGGTTGTGCTGGGTGGGTGTGTGTGGGGGCACGGCGGGTGGCTCCTGTCCCGGCGGATCCGCGTCGGGAGTGGTTGGTCTGCTGGCTGGGGGCGCCGGGCCCTGTGGGTGCCGTGTCTGGGTGCGGGTGTCCCGGGGGTGGGTCTTTGGGTTCGGCATCTCGGGGCTCGCCCCCCCGCCGTCTGCCCGGGGACTGGCCGCGGTTCTGCGGGGTGCCGCGCCGCCTTGGGCGGGGTGGGGCCCGCGTCCTCCGGGCTGTGCTGACGTCGGGGGTGACTCATGTCGGCGCGTGGGTGATTGGGGGTGGCCTCCATGGGAGGGGGGTGCTCTGCTGGCGACGTTGGTGTGGGGTTGCGGTGCCTGGCTGGGGGTGCATGGGTTCGCCTGCCTGTCGGTCCGTGGCTGGCGGGGTGGCCCTGCCTGGGTGGTTGGTGGCATCCTCTCTCGTCGGGGGGGCCGGGGCCGCCCACCTGTGGAGGGTGCTATGTAGTGGTGTTGTGCGGGCCTGCGCTGGCCCTGGTGTGGGGGCTGGCCTCTCTCCTGCTCAGCCGCCGCCTGCTTTGGCGGGGCGGGCCGCTCTGGGCCGGCTGGCGGCGGGGGTCGCCTTGGGGTTGGGGGTTGGGGTCGGTGGCGGGATGCGCTGGGTGCTCGGCTGCTTGGGGCTTCCTCAGATGTGTGTGTGGGGGGCGGTGGCTGCCTCTCAGCCTGGGATCTTGGGGGAGACTGGGGGGTTGCTCGGCCATGGGGGGGGTGGCCTGGGGCTCCCTGGCCCCCACTCTGTCTGCTGTCCTGGCTGCATCTGCGGGCCCGGGGCAGTTCCTGGGTTTGCGGTAGCGGTTTTTTGCACATATACTGGTATACGATGCACTGGCACGCCTTGGGATGTGGGATAAAACTCATACTGGGCTTAACTTTAGACACGT
This sequence comes from Gouania willdenowi, assembly GCF_900634775.1. Classification (NCBI taxonomy): domain Eukaryota; kingdom Metazoa; phylum Chordata; class Actinopteri; order Blenniiformes; family Gobiesocidae; genus Gouania; species Gouania willdenowi. Next base: position 26,733,506 of record NC_041058.1, on the reverse strand, counting down.
TAATCCCAAATACCTGCTTTAGGTACTACCACTCACTCATTCCCCCTGTCCACAGCCACCACCATTATAGCTAAGCTTCACACTTGTCACTATACTGGCTTGATTACACAACATAATAAGCACAATATATTCTACAACTTCACATCTCACCCTCACTGTAAAACAATCTATTCTCTACACCCTTTCTATTTCCTACCTTGAGTCTCTCCTCCCTGCTCCTATTCCCCTCCCCCTCCCTCTTCACTTAGGTGTAACACTGCTCTCCCTTTTTATATCCTCCCTCTAATAAAAGATTTCTTACGCTTCCTTAGGGAGGGCTGGTGATGGTCACAATTAAGCAATAAAATAAATCAATTTATTTGATTGCAATAACAAAACATGCATTGCTGTCTCATAATGATTGCACTTCTTGTAGTGTTGACTTTTGACAGCATGTGCAGACAAGCGAAAAAAAAAAAGTAATATATTAAGTAGTTTATACTCAAACTTTCAAAGTGATAAAAAAAGTTCTTTTAACTTAATTATGTCAAGTTGGTGTCTTCTTTTTTGCGTAACTTTAATAATTTTTGAGTAAATGGAACTATATTTGTTTATAGGGAAGCATAACTTGACACAACTTAAGTACAACTTAATAGAATTACGGTATATAATTACATGCTAGGAATGATAAAGTCCTATTGTTTCAAAGTGGGATTATTTAAAATTAAACTTATTCATATGCACTTAAGTTTAACTGTTATCAAAAAGAACAAGTAGTCGATTGCCTTCATTTTTTATTAGTTTACAGTGTAGGTAATATTGTTCTTTTTTTGGGCTCTTTTAACTCCTGACTCCTGTTTTTTTATTGTGAAAAGTATATGTGGCATCATGTTTTCTGTCGTCACTCAGGTTTAATGTTTGTCTCATTGTGCCATGTTGCTGAACTGCATGTTATATCACGTGTACCTGCCTTAGGACAACGGATAAAATTTAGCTATTGCGCTAACTCCGGCATGTTTATGTTGACGCTGTTTGCTGACACATTGATTAATATGTAATGTCTTAATTCAAATAAATAAATAAATAGTATAAATTAGGACATTGAATACTTGGAAAAATACGAGAAAAATGATTTAATGTTTAGTCTGTAATAAGAAAATGGTTTTAAGGGCTTTAAATAAGACTTGGAGACACACCAAAAAGAATAATACATGTATATAATGGATTGATTTAACGTGTTTCTTAAAACCATTTCAGTTGCAGTCTAGATTATTTATTAGGGCATCTTGCATTGAGAAGAAAATAAAGTACATCTGGTCACTGAAGGATAAATAGGGTTTTACTTCATAATGATATTGAACAGATGCAATTACTGTTTAGTGTTGAGAAGCACATATTTAATTGTCCATGACTCATTTATCTGTACTGACGTCTGTGTCTCCTCTTTTAGTCTTCCTCTGATTGTGAGCTTGTCTTTTTTTCTTGGTAGGCATAAAGCAGTGATAAAGAGCATTGAGAAATTTGACCCTCCTTTTTAACGTAGTAGCCTGAGCTTTGTTTGCAACATGGCGGACACCACGGGTGATTATAGACTCATACAGTAAGTCTGTTGTTTGCAGTAATGCACCAAGAAAACAAGCCGGCTGGAACAGTGAACGAGCAAACCCTGCGCTCAGTGTGCTCTTGTCTGGGTATAAAACGGTGGATTGAGCAGTGCTGTTCCAATCTACTCCCCACTCCCCGACAAAATCGGCATCCCCTGGCCGCTGGGAGTGTGCATGCAATTTATGTTGTTGGACTTTTAAATGCTTTTTAATCCTTAAATATCCTTTTATTCTATCCTAGGTACCTGTGTTTAACTTAGTGATTTACCACTGCCAGAGTCTATTCCTCCATGTTAAAGTGTACCTCCCATATTAAAGCACATGTTTTTTTTTCTTCTTTTTTTCTTTTCCTGCTTGCTCTCAGAGGAGAAAGACGCTATTTTTTCCCTCTCCCTCATTTCCCTGCTTGCTGCTCTTTTGTCTTGTTTAAGATTAACAAGAGCCTCTATCAGCATCCCGATCCTCAATCTAATCATGGAATTGATTATCTGGTCTTTCTTCATTTTTGGTCAGATCTCTCTACTAGAAGGACGGGCAATGGGAGCGTTCGCAAGTCCTGAGGATGTGGAAGATGTTCACCACCAGATTGGAATTTATGATATCGGGTCTTCTGCTGATTGGATCTGGCATTTTCCTGATCTATCGCAAAATTGGATTACGTTGGCAGCACTATTGGAAGCCGCAGTTAACGACGAAAGGAGCCAAACTCTCCGAACTCTCTCAGATGGATTCCACCATGGAACTTTAAGTGGAGGATAGTTTGTCTCACAGGAAATGGCCACACTATTGGATTACTTATCGAACTGACCATGAACAGAACAGTAGTGCTGGCAACCATGTTATGGCTAGCCCGTCTCAAAACACCTTCTCTATTCTCATTCGGCCCCCCCGATTGAACAACCTGTGGTCTGTTTTCTTCTCTCCAAACTCTCCAAGGACTGAATGTTGATAAGACGCTCTGACCTTACCCTCACTTTTCATGTACACCTGGACCCGGCTCTGCCAACTAACTCTCGAGGTCATCTTCATGTGAGAGTCATGCTTATCTCAACGAACCCTTTCACTCCTCCGACATCATTACATATCCTGTCTTTGTCACCGTCTCCTCTGGCTCCAACCCTCCTCTTTCCCAGTGGTTGGCAGTAGGAGGCGCGCCATAAGAGTAGCGTCATACTGTGGCTGACCTGCAAACTACCCATCCTAAAGAGCCGTTCCCTGTGCTAACGTGCTGTTGTATTGAATTGTATGTTGTGTTTTTGTTGCAATGTTTTGCTGAAGAGTTTTTTCATGATCCCAAACTCCGCCCCTCTCTACAAGGGCCTAGTTTGGTTTTTGCCTTTTTTACCTCTTCTTCCTACCCATTGTTTCATATTTCTCATTTAAGAAACGGAGCGCTGCTCTTGCTGGCTGCTTCCCAGTACTCCCATACCTGTCCCCCATGTGATTTGTTATTGTCCTTCATGTTTCTTGGTCGGGATGTAACTGAAACTGAATTTCCCCTTGGGGATTAATAAAGTAGAATCAATCTATCAATCAATCAATCAATCAATCATGTATCCAGTGTTGTATGATATATCATGTAGAACATCATAAATAATAACACTGCTTAATTTGAGTAACTTTCTTCTCATTCTTAAAGCTACAAGAGGGTGCTGAACATTTCAAGCTACATTTTGGATTGCAGCAGTTCATACATGGTACTGCAGCAAAAATGAAGCAGAAAGCGGCCGCCAGCCTGATTTTGTCAGGAATTTACAACATTAAACGATGCGTTGACGCCGTTGTAGTCACCATTATCAGTTATGTAGTTTTTGCATTATTGTTTATTTTACACACATTGTGTTTGGCGCAAATCTCGAAACGTTCTGAGATCCGTCCGTCCGTCCGAGTTTACGGGGACAGCTTTTCTCAGAAACTTTTTAAGATAGGATAACCAGGGTATCAATATCTAGATGGGGTTTAAAAATGAGAAGCACACAATTATCTTTTTCTAAAGTTATTGCCCTTGTTCTGTTTTTTTGCTCTGTTCGAGGTATCTTAAAAGGGGACAGTTTTCTTAGAAACCATTTAAGATAGGATAACAAAATTTGGTTCGTGGCTTCAGGGTATCAATACCTTGATGGAGTTTGAAAATGAGAACTGCGCAATTATTTTTTCTGGAGTTTTTGCCCCGTTCCGTTTTTTAGACTCTGTTTGAGGTATCGTCAAAGGGGACAGCTTTTCTCAGAACCCGCTGAAGATAACATAACCAGATTCGGTGTGTGGCTTCAGGGTATGAATACCTTGATGGAGTTTGAAAATGAGAAGCGCGCAATTATTTTTTTTGGAGTTATTGCTCCTGTTCTGTTTTTTGGACTCTGTTTGAGGTATCTTGAAAGGGAACAGTTTTCTTAGAAACCGTTTAAGATAGTAAATTTTTATTCTGATGTGATAATATTATCTTATATATACATTTAAGTTTTCTGATTTAGGACGTTTAGGAAAACGTTGTGAGTTATAATGAGAACCAATCTGGCGGGGGATGTTGATGACTATGTCTTCTTGGTTTTTTTTTTTTATATATATACTTTCTGTTGGAATAATCTCTGGGCTTGTTTGGTGAAACAGTTTAGTTTCCACTGGAGGTTCTGAGAACAGCTTGACCTTTTGGTGACAGACTAACCATACATATTAGACATGTGAAGTTTATTTTGGAAATTAATCCAGTTGGATGGTCTCCTTAGAGACACAACAACAAATAGATTAAATCCATCAAGATAACTTTTTGATTTGAAATTAGGATGCAGCCATTTTTAACCACTTAGTGTGTGGCAAAAAATTAACCCCTCAAGAAAAGTTTGTACCTGTTGGTTTCTGATAAATAATTATTCTGTTCTGTAGCCTCACACAACCTAGAGAAACACCAGAGCAATATGCATCAAAATTTATTTTGGCTTACTGCCAATTTTATATACATTCAAAGAGCATAAGGCAGAATCTAGAAATCAGACTCCATACTGACACTCCGGTGGTTAGTGTAACTGCAGCCATCAGCCATGCCAAGTTTGTTTATCACCGGAGCACAGCTGATACTGTGGATAGAGGATGGATACCCGAATGAACCCTGACGGGACCCGGTCAGGTTCGGACAGATATTTAGAACTTGTAGTTGGGTTCGTTCACATAGTGTGGTTTACTCGTTTTATGCTGTAGCAGGATCCCAGTGGACGGAGGATGGAGCAGAGAAGGACAATTATAAAGGAATACACCGTTGAAAACATTTTTTTTTCTGCACAATAACCTGGATTGTCCTTATCTTTGATACATGGATTATGTAATTACATCCGATGGGTTTCTTGCATGAACTGTGCCCCCGTTTGTGTTTCACTTTTGTTTGTTACCTTTTTGCTGATCTGATGTTTACATTAACAGTTGTTTGTTAATAAAAGCGGTGGTTTCCACTAAAACAAACGTAAATATGTCCTTTCTATGTGGAAAAAAATGAGGTTTTCACTTTTGGGCCAGACTCGAATGAGAAAATGCGGCCCGATCCGCACTCCAACTGTGACATTTATTTACTCACCGTTCATGTGACTGTTTACTGCAAGACCTGTGCACATGCCTCTGCATTCATATGTGGAACCAAACAGTAGTTTAGTCCACTGTGCTTGTCTTTTTTCAGTCTCCAAGTTGTCTTCTTCTCATTACTTTTTATTTCCGGTATTGGGCCGCCTCTCCAAGCCGTTGAGAATGCGCACCAGCATCATTTGATGTCACCATCAGCCTCATTTAACTTCACAACCGCAGAACTGCACTGGAAATTCACGCCCAGAACAGCAGTACAAAATGTATTACACAATCCTTACAAGGCAATAGGTAGAAATGTGTGTGTGTGCTCATTCTCTTTGGTTTAGAGCACTTCATCACCATTAGCATAACAAAACATATATGTATGTTTATTTTTTCTCAAATCCTGCCCTATACTCATTTAAAGAGAAACAGAGACTGGACCGAGTAGTAAAAAAATTACAACTTCTGCACAGTTTCATGCGAGTTCTAGGAGCCCATCTGGGAACTTGAAAGTCTACTAAATAGAAATATATGTGCATATTTTGGAGAGCATTTTCTTGTGATGTAATTAAGGTTATGATTCCCTGAAGTCCATTTATGGTGTCAAACATCTCTTTTCTGTTTATACAGTCATAATTGTTATTGCTTTTTTACTTGACATAAAGGAGGCCAAGATACTTTGTGTACGTGTGTGTGTCAGCCTCTCTCACTGCAGACTGTTGATTCAGCTGGAGCCTCAAGAATGCCTGACAGCCACTGACATATTCTGTCACAGGGCACCAGTGCACATTCATGACTCAATAAGCCCAGGAAATCAGGGTATAGCAGTGAGAGTGAAAACACACATCAGGCCCTGGCAGGAGTGGTGAGCACAGAGCAGAGGTTAGCAGCCTCTGTGGTCTCTGGGATCTAGAGCTGGGCCTCAGCTTCCATCCAATGTTTTCAAGGACCTCCCGGAGCAGAGCTAGACAAACATGAGAAACTCTTTGGGCTGGACTCTAAACAGGTTCACCTGCTCTTCATAAGTACCAGAGTAATGTAATAGGGTACCTATCAGTTCCTTTTATAGTTTAAACACAAATTCACAGAGAGGTACATTTTGGTCCCAATCAACATTGCTATCGATCTATGGATTTTTTGGATTTGGCAAACCTCACATTAAACTACATTCACTGACTTATTTCCTAAGTTCCCAACTTAAGAGCGCTAATTTTGGTGTGTAGGTTAGAAGAATGCATGTGCTGGGTGTTTGCTTGTTGCACAGGGTTTACTTAGATTGCCAATGCAGTGGAGGTGCAAAAATTAAACAAATCTTTACTTTAGAGGGGGCGGTCTTGCCCCCTCTAAAATAAGGATTTGTTTAATTTAAATTAAAGCCTGTGTAAAGCAAATTCTACCAATTTCTTCTAAACACGTTAAATAGGTCATACATGTATTCCTTATAACATGTAAAAGCCATTCAACCATTTAGAATTTCATCGTGGAGCTAGGCTTCGCAAACTGTTTCAAATTTCTGTGTTTAGGATATAATAGGCGTGTCAAAAATCATAGCTGTGTTACGTAACAGAGCCATCATTAGCATAAACCCGCCCCTGCTGCTGAAGCAACACCCTCTGGCATGTTAGAACAAAGCGGGTAATGAAAGTCGGCAAGTCAGATCCATTACTTCGGGATCAAGATTGTGTTAAAACCTTTCCTGTTTCGTCTCCTAATTGTGGTTGGGGGGACACAGGGGAGATCTGTACTCTCCAGGGTCCGAGGCTTCTTCTTCTCCACGGTTAACTCCCGTACACCTCACGGTTGTTAAAGATGGTACCGTGTAGAAAGAACAGGCCGTTTTGCTGTTGTAGAGCTGCCTTATATTGACTGGCTGCTCTATATAACATAAACTTGCTACCTTTCCCGATCGTCGTGTCGGACTCTACTCATAGGCACACACACACATCTCTCCTCCGTGTGCTCACTCTTACACACTCTTACTCTTACTAATTTTATATACTTACGATTTTTTTCATCTTTCAAATTTGGTTCAGTGGTCAATGACACATTTCTTTGTGGTGTGACAAACTCATAACACAAATGTATCTCTGCTTTACACAGACTTTAAAGAACACAGCGTGCCTGAGTTGGCAGTAAAAGAAGCAAATAAAAATGTTCCTTATTGAAAGCAAATTTTGCAACCTGGAGTTACTTCACACAATTGTAGCAATTATCAATCTCAAAGTTGTTCTCCAGGTTAAATAAAGGTAATTATAATAATAATCTCTCTATTAGAAAGTCATGTGGGGAAAACTTAAGGGAGAGAGCAAATCATTTTACGAAAAGATGGAAAGATACTGTATGAACAGAATTATTATCTGTAGTTTTTTGTTTGTTTTTTCTGTATTTGTTATCTCAGAGTGTCATTACATGCAGCGCAATCTTTTCATGTGATTTTTTTATTTATTTTTTGTTGTAAAAGATAAAAAAACGGATATTACATAATTGTGACCATGTAGCTCTCCCTAAGGAAGGGTATGAAGAAATGTACCAAGTAGAAATATGTAAAAGTGTGAGTCCTTACCAAGTGTATGACTCTATAGACCCTTGCGACTGACATCATGGCACATTACCCAGCGCCATCTTGGAAGATGATGGTCCTACGCGGATGGACCTGTGTGGGTGGGTTTACTTGATTAATAGTGTTATTTTTAGACTTATTGAAAGCAGCCTATGTGCTAAACGATTGTTGAAGGTCGTCTCCGTTTGGCCTCAATATGTCGATTATGTTAACACTCTACCAGAAGCTGAGAGAAGTCGGTACAAGGAGAGACTGGGTCTGATCGACAGGAATGACCTCTACAATGTTCCTGTTGACAAATGGAATGAAGATGCCTCTTATTTCCCGGGATGTGACTTATCCTGACATTGTGAGCTACCTCGTCTTTATATCTAGCTCATACACAATGGACCACATGAAAAGTTTCAGGGGACTGGAAGCTTACAACCAGTTTGTTTGAGGCTGGATTTGTGAAGTAGCTGCTTTTATTCATAATGGACTCCATCTACCTATAAAAGCAAGACTGGTCTATGTCTGTGTGTGTGCGTGCGTGTGGAGCAAATATCTCCCCGACGTGGTGTGAGTTCGACCCAAAACTTAGTCATTGGGTTCCAAATACCCCAAGTGTGTGTATCTGTTATTTTAGAGTAATTTGGTCATTTCAAAATGTTTATTTTAATTTTATTTCACTTCTGGACGGCCCCGAAATGAAACCTATTCAGCTTTTGACCTCAGGGTGTGAGGGGGCGCTAGCGCACCATCTATATCTATTTCACTACACAGCTCCTCACTCGAGCAAAAGTCACGTGTGCGGCCATAGCCAATCGCTGCGCACATAGCCGCCAAGCAGACACGGACTGTAAACACACGAGCGATAGAGAAGAAGATAGTTCAGACCGAGACACTGGAGCTCTCTGAATAGATCATTTGAAACCGTCAGCCACTGGTGAGTCTTTTGCAGACACGTTTCCCAACCTGTTCAATACTCCATCTGGAAAACTGCAGATTCTCTGTGGTGCCGTGCATGGAAGCTAAGCTCTGACCACTCGGTTCAAAGGTAAAAAATGATTTTTGTTTTTAATAAAAAAAACAACCGAATTGTAGATAATACTTTAATTTAAATGGTAAATGGACTTGATTTTATACAGTGCTTTATCACCACATTGAAGCAGTCTCAATTTACTTATTCACTCATGTAGTTTGGAGCTTTACGTTTTGTTTTGCGCTGTTTCGTTGTTTTTCTGATTGGCGCTACAATCACTCCAAAAACACTTACACAAAAAATGTACAAAAAGACAACTGAAAGATAAAAAAAAAAACACACAAAATGACTCCAAAAAAACATACATTACAGAAAAATACAACACAAAAATACAAAACAACAAAAACATAAAAATGACTCAATACACAAAACTAAATATTTATACAAAAAATACACAAAATGACATCAGAATCACACTCTAATGGCAAAAAAAAACTATAATTATACAAGAACACAACAGAAAGATACAAAAATACACATAATTAACTCTACTTAAGCTCCCACATGAATGCATACTTCTGACGGGCACTGTAGTAGTGTGGTTAAATCCAGGGTAAGTAGGCTAATTTTTCACAATTCACCTGTAATATGAGTGTGCAATGCTGGTTTTTTAGAATATGAGCTATTTTAGTGACAACATAAATTTGTGTGAAAAATAGATCTGCACACGGATCAATGCAAATAAAACAATGTAGTTTAGTTGAGTTTAATTTAATTTCCTGAAAAAAGACTTGTGTACTCCAGTTAAAACACCTAAACACAGCGCAAAACTTTACCATCGCTGTGGGCTCTCTGCTTCGCTAAAATGTTTCCTGCGGTGGCTTGTTCTTCTAACATGGCGGAGGGCCGTACATCACGTGTCCTGTGAGGTCATGTGGCATGGGTCTATAGGAGGCCAGAAGACCACCCAAGACAATTGTCAATTGGATATATTGTTGAAATTGATAATAAAGCATTCACAATTTCTGAGCCTGTGATATGCCATTTAGTGTGTGACATCACTGCCTGTGTTAGGGGACATTGTTTCATGTCTGTTATTTACTAAAAAAAAAAAAAAAAGTGGCCAGCAACATACACACTTCAACAAGTGCAAAGAAAAAATATTTCTTGAGTTATTTAATGAGCCATCATATCACGGTCATATTTACACTTTCATGACTTGGTATTTTAGACAAGTGATTCAGCTGCTAAGCTATAGCAGAGTGAATAGCTGATTGGCTAACAGAGGACTCGCTGTAAACAAACCTAATGTGAGGATTAATGATGGCACAGTGATGTGTGGTGAGGTGCATGACGGGTGAGGCACTGACTACACTGGAATCAGACGTACAAATGTATGAACCTCATAGAAGTTTAAATGTGCAACATTTCTGTTTTTATTTAATTTTGTATTTGTAAATTTGTAGGGAGCAGTTATTTTTTGCTTTTATTTCTATTTTAACCTGAAGAAGATATTCTTGCATGCACTTACAATAAAGATTCTGATTATATTTCAGTTTTTACTTTTATTGAACAATTTAGTTATTTTCAAAGGTTATGTTTTAATCCATTACATATGTTTCAACATTACAATACAAAGAAAAACAATATTGTTTTCTTATAAGGGAACATTTGTTTTTTTATTATTATTATTATACTCAATATTTATTTTGGGAGCTGAGCTCTCTGTTATTTGAATACAAATTAAAATTGTGGTTTAGAACTCAGCACCTCCAACACTGGAGCGCACTCCTGATTACAAGGCACTGCTAGTGCTGAACACTGCCCCCTGTTCCTGAGGCACGGTACTGTCTGCCTCTCCGCTCGGTCCAATGGGCCTTCCCAATCTCACCGCCACCATCGGTTGCTACACAACAAAAAGCTGGTTTAGAGATCTGCACAAACAAAGTGGTGGAATACTGCTGCTAATAACGTAGTCCAGACTGTGACATCACGGCCAAGATGGTGGAATAGTTTAGAGTTTATATGCACCAAATATAAGTAAATTCAGGATATTTTCATTGAAATGAAATGAAAAAGGATCATGAAGAGTGACGAGAATACCGACAAGGCTACTTATGGTGCATCATTGCTGTGTTTTGCTGTAAATCAAACAAGAAAAAGTAAAGGCTGGAACTCCCCAGACCCAAACAGCCTTACATTTGTATGTGGCTTATTGTTAATGATTGGCTGACACATGCAGAGTTCCACTATCACTGCTAATAATGACAAATGAGCAAGCCAATGAAATGGCTTGATGGTCTCGTTTAGAAAACAGGAGAGGAGTGTGTGGATGCCGCCCTTTTGACATTTGAGGGAAAGTGGTGATTACAATGAGTCTAACTGGACTTCATGCCTGAAGCCTTGCTGGAAAATATATTGCAGTGTAAATATTTTTTGTGTGTGAGGCAAATGAAACTCAAGTACTGATTCATTGTCAATGACTGGTTATTAATGCAGGTATATGTTTGAGACATGAAAGGAAATCTGTGCAGGCTTTAGCAGCTGAAAAAGATGCCTTTGAGTAGCTGGTGTTGGGTGTTTAGATTATGATGAATGACCCTGACACAAGCCGAGATGCCCAGCTGGTGTCCTCACTTGTACGCACAAGAATATGCTTCCAAGCAGAAGGAACACAATGTGATCGTCTGTGAGAAAGTCAACGAGGAACAACAGATCAAATCAGCAAAAGATAGCAAGATAAGATATAAAAAGAAGAAAATATAAAATAAATGGAAAGTTAGATGTAATGGTAATGGTCAATTAGTTACTTGAAGATAAAATCTAGGAGAGTTTTTTATGCCATTGTTTCTTAAACTAATGGAAAGCAAGCATAATATCTTGTTCAGAATGAAGGTGCAAACAGTTAAATCGTTTCAGCACCTTTACATAGGAGGCAACTGAGATTTTGTATAGCCTGAATAATATGTATTTCTAAAAAAAAAGAATCTTTTTTTCTTTAGTTCTAGTAATAAGTCCAGCAAACAAAGCATTTCCACATTAAATTAGTGTTCTGAAATATGAGACAAATCTAAGTGCATTAAGGCCTACTTACTAAGATGGCCTACCTTATAAGCATAGTCCTGAATTAATGCTTCAAGTGGAGGTTTATTTGTCAAACCACAGGGAAAAGTTCTATAGCGCTACAATTCTACAATTAAATAACAGAGTAACACAAAGTTACTTAATTTTAAAAGTAATGTGTGTACAGGCTAAAAATAAGTAAGTGTTTAATATATCACACATACTTTATATAGTAAATGATTGATTGAAGATGTGACTTTCAAGCCCCAGTGGCTCCAGTCTTTCTCTTGTCTTTCCTTGAAGCTGCTATCCTGAGTTTCTGAGAAAAGTCTCAATGTCCCGCCCTAAACAGCCTCACTTCCTCCCACTGCCTCTCCCAATCTACAAGAAGCCACGCCTCTACTTTTCTGCATGCGCATCACGGAACATAACAAGGTTGCATCTGGTCGCATTGATATAGGTCTATGGGTCAGGTAAGAGCCAAAATCATATTTACCTGTTTGCTGTTGTGACGTAAGACCTTGTTTCCGTGCACAGTACCGCATTCACTTTGATTGACAGTCTCAAAAACAGGAAGTCGAAGCCTATTGGTTGGGGTAGTCAGCGATCGTTTGCATTTGTATAAGGGTCTATAGGACGAAGGAGGGACTGACATACATTAATGTATGAATGACCATCGGCAGTAGACCATAGTAAAAGACTAATTAGGTATTTTTTCGCATTTCAAAAGAATGATACATAAACATAGATTTCTCAGAAACTCCGGATGTCAGCTTTAACATGCATGGTATGGTATTTAGGTATTCTATTTTTTTATATGCAGAGCATATAAAGTATTAGCTGCTTACTAAATTAGGTGTGTGAGGTCTGCAGATAGAGGTTTATTTAGAACGGGTTCATCTGGTCTCACACTGGGACCCACATTTTTCCACGGTCATTAAATCACCACCTTTTTTTTTTTTTTTTTTTTTTAGAATTCAACCAAATTTAGTTTTTTCAAAAATAGCTGTTGAAAACATATACTTATATATATATATATATAATATTTTTTTGAACATAAATCCATATATTTTTCCTTGCAACATGCATTTTACAGCATGCATGTCAAAAGAAAAACTTCTTTTAAAATAAAAGACAGGTCCAACATAAGAGACATTAAGTATTTATTAATTTTTGACCAGCTGTCCACGACTCCCCCAGTACAGGTCTGCGACCCACTTTTGGGTCCCGACCCACCAGTTCCCCGACCCCGACCCACTATTCTCACACACAAACATACACGCACACATGCAAATCACACAAACACTAGCGCGTGCACACAAACACGCATGCACGCACACAAACACAAACACACCCTCGAACATCTGTGCGCAGTGCGCACACACACTAGCATCAGGCTAGTTACCAGAGAGACTAACGATACGTTTGGTCTCTTCCAAACAGAACAAATGTTGTAGGTTCACAAACGTCTGAGAACTTGGGTCTAACTCTCCACCTCCGCTCTGCATCAACTTGTTCTGCCGACCAAACAACAGACATGGCTCCTCTTTTTGACACAGGTTCTTCTGTGTCATCATGTTCTACAGCTTCAGAGCTTTCTTTACACCGTAACCATAGCACTACTGTTTACCTTCGCAGTGCAACATTGAAAAGGCTCCGGTCTGACACGGTGCAGTGTTCCAAACGTTGTGTAATCAGTATATCATAATGACAATTTGGTATGAACCGGTATACTGCCCAGCCCTGTAGTGATAATAAATATACATATATATCTGAGTCCTGATCGGGAGATAACGTCCAATTCCGATTGCGTGATCGGATCGCGACATCCTTAGTTTTTACCACCTGATAAATATCTCTAAAGTGAGGAATTTCTTAGACCTGATTTTTCAGGCTGTGGCCCCCAGACTCGGCATGACCTTCATCAGTCCCTCCGGGAGCTTGACTGTGTGGACTCTTTTAAAGGGGGGGTATTGTGTTTTTTTTTCAGGCACATAGTACCATTCTATAACATACTCAAATAATTATGCTACCCACATTTTTTGGAAAAATTCAGCAAATATTTAAAAAAAAAATTAAAAGAAACTTCACTCTGTAGCACACAGTTCATGACGCTTTGATTATGCCTCTGTCTCTTTAAGAAACTCCAAGCTTGTCTGACACACCTATTAACACTCCCCCTTCAATACTCATACAAACACGCATAGATGTTATGTTGTTTACTTCTGTTTTTCTGTGTGCCATATTTGGCTACTTTCTAAATTTTTGAATGGCTATGAAAGTGAGGAATGCTAACGTACGGTCGGAGGAGAAGTGAACTCTCCCCTGCCACTGGCTCACACACACACACACACGCACACATTTACCCATGCTGCTGGCTCTGAAGAAGTAGTCCTCTTTAGAGTAGGGATCGCATCGTTTTTTATTGTCAGTGTACTTATTAATCCACTTTCAAATAAGCTCTTGTTTTAAAGCAGTCATCTGAAAAGTGCCTGGAACAAACATAGCAGATCTTTTTGGGACGAGGGCCGCTTCTAAAGATGAACTCCAACCATTGTTGACGAGTTGTTTCATCCAAAAGAGGGCTGTTTTCTTCGCATCCAAAAATACATTTTCTCGTTGAAAGCATTTTTAAAAACTAAAGGCAGGCAGCTACTACGGTGAGCAGAGTAAACTGATCAACATGCAGTTATCTCTCAGCTGTTTGTTGTGACTGCAACTGTTTTGACGGAGCTGGAAGCGGGGGAGTGGTTCAAGTTTTATTTACATTTTTATTTTTATCTTAATGTGTACATTAATGAGTACAGACAACAAAAACCATGGGTTTCTTACAAAAATATTTAAAATAAGTAAATTAAAAGCTAAATCTGTGGAGGCGGGTGCTGTGGGTTGAACTAAGTAAGAGAACATAGGAGAGGGAGGGGCTTCGTGGCCAAGGCAGAGCCACGTACCCGCGAGCATAACAGCAGGAAAATGGCTGCTCGCAGGAGATTTAAAGATTACTCAAAAACACGTGAATCAATCTGAGAAACACTAGAGGTATGTTTTTCAGGAGGGAATGACACACTAACATGATATAAAGCTTGAAAAAATAGATTTTTACGTGATACCTCCCCTTTAAAAAACATTTGAAGACTTCGCTTTTCAGAAAAGCTTTTGGTTAAATTGATTTTTAAACTTTTATTACCCTTTTTATGACGTTGCTTCTGTTGTTTTACTTTGTCCTCTGTTCTGTACAGCACTTACTTACTTACTTACACAGCAAAAAACTGATTACAATATATATATATATATATATATATATATATATATATATATATATATAAATGAAAGTGTATTAATATATTCATGAACGTGTATTTATATACATGAAAACCCGGACGCCATCTTTGTAGTCATTTATATCATTCGAGACAGAAGAAGTAAAGGCACTGGCAGGCGGACAACCGTGTGATTTTTTTCAATCGTTGTACACTCATGTACTCACACCTCTTCTGAGAGGACATGGTTCTAGATATTGTGGGAATGCTCACCTCAGTCAGTATTTAGGTTCTCTTTTATAACATGAAGGAAAGGTTTATTGTCTTCTTGGCTTGGCCCATAAAACAATGGACTTACTGATGAACACTGAAACATTTCTGACTGTGGGGGCTTTTGGGGAGGAATCAACTTAATTCTGACAAAGTACCTCTTTGTCTCTATTCACAAGGGCAATGAGATGTCATTGATGAAGGTTAGCATAAACACTTCAATCATTACATGAACAGCCTGATAAATAGATCCTAATTTATCGCATGTGGAAATATACACAACCATCCCTTCCACATAAACAACAAATGAATTCTGATTTTAAAATTTTATCATAAGGTTTGAGAACTATTTTCCCATAAAATTCTGTGTTATTTCTGGGTGACTCTAGGTTTTCTGCCTCCTATGTATGTTAAAGTGCAGATCTCTTTCTCTCTCTGCACAAATAACTTAGACAACGTAAAAAGAATTGTTTATATTTGAATCAAAGTGTGACTTTTTATCTCACTGTAAACCAAACATTACGATCCTTGGAGTGTTTTCTCTCAGAATATCGAACATTCCAGGTCCCTGTTAGTTTCTAAGACTGGTATTCTTTATAGTGGCTGAAAATGTATGAGTAGTGTAGTTGATGGTCTCTCCACTGTCAGGAACACATTGAGGTGAAGAATCAAATTCATTGCTCTGTTATGCACTGAGGTTTTTGCCTTTTATCGTCAGTGCGGTGTAAATGTGTTTCTACGTCAGAGTTGAATAATTTGAAGTGCTTTATAGGTCACAAGATGTTGCTTTTGCAGATTAGTGATGCTACTCCAAACAGGCTGTCAGTGTGAAAATAAAGTCTCTTGCCAGTAATAAAGTCTTTACAGAACGGCTTGTGTTCTCGGACCTGTTTTCCATTAGCGGCGTACAAGTAGCCCAGTGAACAGCTGTGGCCCGCATCCAAGAAAATGTTTCTGCAAGGTTCATTAAAGATGGATCACTTCAAATGGTTATGTCAGCTCATATTGGGTGACATTCCTGTTGGTCTCCATGTGTCAGCAGCCGGTGGGATCTTCCTCTGCACTTTTACATGAAGCATGAGGTAAAAATGCATCTGTGTAAACAAGCATGACTGATAGGTCTGGGAGAGCATCCTGGGAGCACAAAGAAATGAATAAACACAAAGTAGAGGCATGCGTCCCGCCCTTGTCCCACTTGGTCCAATTGCGAAGAGGCCACACATGTTTTTGCCTGTCAGAGGGAAAAGGAAACAAGGACTGTGCTGAAGGGTCAGTGGAAGAAGTTACAAATCCTCATCTTGAATTTCTCAGGCCGTTTACGTCAGAAACAATGTGGATAATAAGGGAGGAAATTTGCAACAAAGTAAACACACACAGAGGAACTACCTCACCTCGGCACTGGGGAGTCAGCGGTCACAGGTTGGGTCTCCAAGGGAGCCAAACCTTACAAAAAGACGATCTTTTGTCAGTGAATGACATTAATTTCATTAAATACTGTGTTGAAAATACAAAGCTTGCAATAACATCTCTATTTAGTGTTTATCTTCTGAGGTCATTGAGATATTCCTTTATTAAGGCTTTGCACGACAGTGATTTGTGTTCAGCACTAGTTAATATATAAGTTCTTCAATGTTCAGGTGTATATAATAAATGAAAATTCTAGAATTATGGGAAAACATTTGATTTTCTATGTCAGCAAATAATTAAGGAAGACTCTGTTATACCTCATGAATTATACGAGATAGACGAGTAAAATCTGTGTTCTCCAGTCATTTATACAGTACAAATGAAAAGAGTTATTAAACACCTTCTCTTTCTTTTATTACATGTAATTACTTAATTCTATTAGGTTGTAGTTAAATTGTGTTTTTAAGTTATCCTTACTTACAAATATAGTTCCAATTACTCAAAAATTCCTAGTTAAAGTTACTCAAAAAGGAAGAAAATGTTAAACCAACTTGACATAATTAAGTTAGTTTTTCTATAACTTTGAGTATAAACTACTTAATCTATTTAATTACTTTGAACGTACAGGTTTACAGTGTTCTTTTGCACTGAAAATATTCTTACATCTCTAGAAAGTACATGTCATAATAGGTGAATATTTGCATATAGGATACAGCTGGTCCATGTCGAGTTGCAATATAGATACTGTAAGTCAGTGGGGACTTAGGGACCCATGGGAGGTTCTCAGACATGAGTTAAAAGTATTGAAAAAAACTGAACACAGATAATGTTTTGATTTATTAACATAGTACTATATATATACATTTATACATATAAGTAATTATTGTATCCCAAAGGAGGGAATTAGTGTCACAGTTGTGCCAGGAAAGAATTCATTACACAGAAAAAACAAAACAAAACTGGAAATAAGGATTACAAAATCATGTGCAAAAAATAAATCAATAATATTACGTTTATCTTGATTAGGCTCACGTTCTTTTGCAGCTGACTTGGTGCTCAGTCTGATGCTCACTCATCAATCCATCATAGGGCTAAAACACAGACAGTCAAGTTGATTTTAAAACCACAATAATAAAACATTTTCATTTTTTAGAATCAAAGTATTTTACTTCAAAGAAAATGAGCATTTTAGAAAGACGTGGGTATGGTTCTTTACTCATTTATTGTGCTTATTGTGGATGGTGTTTGATCTTCCTAAGAAAATGGTAGGCTCATGCTATTTTCACTAGGTCATACTTTCTTATGATGTAGAGTGAAGTAGAATATATCTTTATTCCACAATATAATATTGTTATACTTTTTACTTGTACTTGAGTGTTTTATGTATGATTTTCTTGAACAAATACTTACAATTTCAATCAAGTAACAGTACTTCTACGCAGAGCCGGCCCTGCCACTCGGCGGATTAAGCGGCTGCTAAGGGCAACTTCAGCATCCTTGAGCTTGGACAACAAAATAAAAGCGAGAAATAAAAATGGCGGATTGCTCGAAGTGTTGGGCCTGGAGTCGATGTACTAATTTGGCAGTTCCGCTGCAAATAATGTGACGTTATTGTTCAAAAAACGTAATAGAGAATAGAAAAATCAAAACAGATTGAAAAATATGACCAAAACAGAATATAAAGATATCTACGGAGCAACTGAAGAGACTAATTTGAACTTTTCTGTACTTCTAAACACTCTAAATATACAACAAAATGCATTTAAGGGCTAAAAAAGTGTATTTAGCATGATTTGTCCCCTTTAACATCCCCCATCCTTTAAAAAACACTGTCAACGTCACTATCAGTATCAACCATGAGTTTGGAAGGCAGATTTCCTATTGTGATGTTATAATAGACTTTGCTTCTCAAAAAACAAGAAAAACAAACATATAGTCATAGTCGTTAGTTCTAAACAACATTTTGATGTAATTATTCATTTAGATGTTTAGACCTTTTCAACAGTTATTTTAATGGTCCTTTTTTTTATATACAAACAATTACACTTGCCACTTTATAAATAGTATTCATATTTATTTTCTTGCAACAAGTGTTTTTATTTTTTTTGATTCATATTTGTATTCATGTTTAAGTTAACTTGTTTT
Organism: Gouania willdenowi; assembly: GCF_900634775.1. Classification (NCBI taxonomy): domain Eukaryota; kingdom Metazoa; phylum Chordata; class Actinopteri; order Blenniiformes; family Gobiesocidae; genus Gouania; species Gouania willdenowi. Next base: position 26,714,708 of record NC_041058.1, on the reverse strand, counting down.
TTGTTTTAAAGAAAAAAGTCTTTTTGCAGTTATTATCTTGTTCATTGTGTTTCTGCTAAGTGGGATAGTTCAGAGATGGAAGTGTATTTGAAGGAATCCCTTATGCAAATTTATTATTGGCTTATTGAAATTAATTATTGAGAAATACATGTACATGAATACTTTTGTTGTATTTATGTATCTTCCATTAAAGTGGCTTTACATACATTTTATTTTACCCTAAAGGTAATTTAAAAAGTTATACTATATGGAAATGTATGAATAGACTGCCAGTCTATTCATGTGGAGCGAAGTGATAAGTGGACCACGTGTCTTACAGTTCTGTCAGTTTTATTTTAGCTCATATTTATTTTTAGCTACCCCTATAGCCCTTTTATTTTAGGAAAAACCCTAAATGTTTATTTTTCACATATATGTATTTTTAACCCTAAACCAGGAAATACCCTAAAATGTTGATTTATTTTTTCACATTTTTTATTTTTGAAGGTGGAATTTGCTGTGTTAAATATGTTAAAATGAAAATATTTATATGACAAAAGTGGGATTTGAACCCACGTTAGCAGAAGGGTTTGACACTAAGGAGCATGTTCATAGAGGGAAAATAATAATGAACTTGGTTTATAATTTAATACAGTATCTGCTCTTGTGTTCCTTAACTGTCCATAATTGGCAGAGTGGGGCCCCCAAAAGGTATCCCCCTTCGGGTCCCAAGATGTCTAGGGCCGGCCCTGCCTTCTACATGAGTAGGATCTATCAGTTCTCTTTACCACTGTATAAAGGCGCCAGTGCAGCCAGCCTGTCCGCACTGGACTGGACTCCACTGGACTGGACTGGACTGGGAGGGACCTAATTGACACAACAAGTTCACAGGGGCACATAACGGAACATCATGGAGCATTGGGGACACTTTGGTCCCTTCTTCACATGCTTCCCACGGCACAGAGGAAGGCCAACATCTGCCTGACTTTGGTCAAGATGAACTTTCTCATCATGGTTTAATCTCGTGGGAAGTTTCCAGCAGGTGAGCATGGGATGCGTTCACGGACCGCGCTGTATTGTCGGGAAATGAAATGGTGTCGCATTCTGAGGACATAAGTCAAGAAGTGTTTGGAAAAGTCAAAGTGTTACCATGAGGGCGCTGATGGTGCTGTGCGTCACGGCCCTGCTGTGCGCGATCAGCGTGAGCAACAGGAACTGTCCGGACCTGATCGTGGACAGCTGCCACTGCTCCGTGGAGAGGTCTAAGGAGCTCAGCAGGAACCACGTCCGAGTCAAAGTGCAGTGTGTGGACCTGGACCTGATGGACACCCTGCAGCCCACTTTCCTCCCCAACAGAACCGTCAGCCTGTAAGTTGGATCCAGTGACTGATGCTGACATGTAAATGTGAGACTCAAATCGACCGGAGACGGTAGTGCATTGTTTTTCAACCTAGATCAGGGTCGTGACCCCATGTGGGGTCGCCCGGAATTCAAATGGTCTAATAATTGACATTGTTATTAGATATTATTAATCTAATAGTTTTTTTTTTTAGTTTTTTTTATTTTTTCTAAATAAAACACCACACACAATCTCAAGCTGTTTTATACTTTCACTTCTTCAAATATGAATATAGTTTAAAAAATACAATATGAAAATCAAATAATTAAATAATGATGGAAATTAAAATTTTACAATATTTAATAATGTAATGAAATAAAATAAAATAATAATTACAATTAAAATAATATTCTTTTTTCAATGTTAATACCTTTTCAAATTAAAAGACCACACACAATCTCAAACAACTCTGTTGTATACTTTCTATTCCTCAATCTATTTAAACAAATATTAAATAGTTAACTAAATATTAATGCAAATTAAAATTTTACTTGTGTAAAATTATTATTCTTTTATTTAAAATAAAAGACCACACACAATCTCAAACAACTGCATTATATACTTTCTGAAATATAAATTTAGTTTAAAGAATACAGTAAAAAAAAAATCAAACAATGAATTAGTTAATGAAAAGTGAAATTATATTTTTGTGATAAAAAATATATATCTATATTCTTTTTCAAAATAAAACACAATGCACAATCTCAAACAACTGCATTCTATATTTTCACTTCCTCATAATAAATTAAAGTTTACTGTTCAGAATAAACATAGCATCAGCAAAAAAACAAACAATATTTCAAAGTGGGTACGTCACTAACTGCCTGATGAATGCAGTGATAAACATGCTTTCAGACGTACACACCAACACAGTCTCATTCCCAACTGACGATCGGTCAGGACCCCTTAGCGTCAGTGTTCGACACACGGGGTACCCCTGTGGCGTTCATTTTCAACGCTGAGGGTCGGCCCATACACTTCAATACAAATCCTTTGGGGGTCATTTTTTACACTGAGGGTCCTCAGATGCTTTTCAATGAGCTGACGTCAGGTCACGTCCCTGCTGACTCCTCAATGAAAAACAATGGCAGAAATCTCGTATATTTTAGTGGCAAGTTGCCTTACTTCAAGATAGGTTGTGGCTTTAGAATAATATCCATCCACAAACAGAGTGGATGTTGTAATTTTTTTGTTAAAACGTTTCCTGTTTTCATCTCCTAACCTTGGGACTGTGGCCAGGCTGATGATCGATACGGAAATAAAAACAAGAAGTATACATATATAAAATTCTAAGCCTTTATCTTTCAGTGAGTTGAGATCACAGCAGTTCGTAACATGTAATGTGATTTAATTATATTCGCCTTTATTTCATCTATAAAATGACCATCGGTGCGTCGGGGTTGCCAGGTCCCATATTTCTATTTTAAAATGTATTTAAATCACAGTTTGTCTGCTAACAAACACATTAGCTGATTAGAAATGAAAGATTGGAGAAATACAGTGACGTCAATCCTCTCTGAGTCTGTGTACAAATCAGTTTCTGTTAGGGATGTCCCTCTGTGTATCTCCATCGTGCTTTAATGACTGAGAGCTGAACTTCAGAGTTTACACTTAAAGAGTTTCACTCGTTTGTTTTTAGTGAAAAGTTCTGGAGCTTTGGAAACTTAAGGTTTCTTCAGTTTTTTCCTCTCTCCACCATTCTTCTTTGCTGTTTACTTGCACAAAGTTGGTGGCACAACACTGCCCCTAGCATTCAATATAAGGTACTACACTGAAAGAACGCAGGAAGCGGCCATTGGCCCGATTTTATTTTTATTCATGTGTGCAGCGACTACTTCACAGACTCAATCTGAACCAGAAACGAAAGAAAATGAAAAAGCCTAAATGTGATTTTAAGTACATCCAGTCTTTGGTGAATGACTTATGGTACGTTCACACCAAGCGCGTTTCGGGTGTCAAAATCGTACCTCACGCGCGTAATTGGACGCTTGTGCTCATTGAATACAGATGCTTGTCACCAACGTCGAAGATGCTCGAGACGCGCGTCCAGCTCGTTGAGGGGAGGGGCTTCTCTGTTGCCGGTGGTGTTCATACAATGGATGATATTGTGGCGATCAGTGACTGTGAAGTGGTGGGGAACATTATTGTGTTGAGAAGGCCATGTTTCTGGTCGGATGTATTCTGATGTGACTCAGTGTGTGCACTGTGATGTTACACACATTTGGTGTGAATGCGTCATAAAGATTAACACAAAAATTATTGTAAAAATTAACACTGCTACAAACCACAGCTGAGTTTGTTTCAGTAAAACCTGAAAAAACCTGCTTTTTATTGGTCAAAAATAATTTCATGAAGGACCATAACAGTTTTAAACAGCACCAATCATTGATTGCCCTGGAAGTCTACAATTTCAAGGGCCTATAGTGCTGCTACCAATGGCGGACTAGCATACGGGGACACCGGGGATTTCCCCCGTGGGCTGCTTGGTCGGGCCATGAGAAAAAGAAAGGGGGAATAAACATACCTGTCAGTGTCAAGTATCCCGTTTTGGCCGGGAAACTCCCATATTTTACCCCTCTTCTCCGCCATCGTCCCGTATTAGTATTTTCTGATAAATATCCCGTATTTTACTGAAATAATAATTGAAAGATAAATAAATAAAAACATTTCTCTGTCTCCCTAAACTGAACGCTATCACTAGCCTCACGAGAACTGACATCTGAAATGGCCTGAGTGGCAGTTCTCGCAAGATTAGTGCCGACAACAGGAACAAACCGGGAAACAACTACAGAGATGGATGAATGTAAGAAGACGTTCCGGTGAAAAAAAAAAACCAAAGAACTTGTGTAAATACCTTGGAAAATGAGACACAGAGTTTACCTTCCTAAAGAGCAGCAGGATGGGATACATTTATACGTTCTGTAAGATTAGTAACTGAGATTTTAGTGTTTACCACAGGGAAGGAATGACGAAAGTCAGCATGAAAATCACAAGCGCCACAAATATACACTGCTTTCAAAAAGTGTTAAAGGATATAAAGTCTGCAACAAATGTGTCTAATAAGTCATTAATAAATACCAGAGAACCACATGAGTGAGCATGAGAAATTATAAGAAAATGTGTAATAAAAATAAAATGTAAATGTCTAACTTAAAGATAAGCAACGTGAAATTAACAGTAAATATGTGTTGACTTGTATATGAACTGTAAGTATATTTAATAAACACATGTGCTTCATATACACATTTATGTTTTAGTTTAGGCTGTTTTATAATTTGGGAATTAGTGCTGGCGATATATCGAAATTCAAGATGTATTGAGTTTTCTATTTTAGCCATATAGAAAACTACAATATCACATAGATCAATATATATTGTATTTTGTATAAAAATCCTTGTTTTAGGAGTCGCTGTTGTTACTTCTCAGAACAGCATGTAAAGCTCATTTATATGGATTAATGAGTGTGTTCTAACCCTGACCTTCCTCATAACAAGCTACACTACAGAACTCACTCATACGTGCTGTCCCTTACAGGAGAAGAAAACAAAAGTGGCAAATATTGTGCAACTGTTTGTTAATAAATGTGGGGCATTTTACATCAGCGGCTTTAACCCAGAATTATCTTTCTGGTCAGACTTCATTTGAAAAAAAAATATCTAGATTTATATCATATATCACCATTTTGAAAAAAGATATTGAGATATGAGTTTTGGTCCATATTGCCCAGCCCTAGTAGGAATGTTCACATAATTCCAATGTCAACAAAGGTAGGCCTACCAGATTCTAATCACATAGTTGTGTTTAGTAAATGGTTGACAAGTGGCTATTTTAGATTTCCTTAAAATATAAGGGATAAGGTGGTCCGCCCCACCACCTTGTTTGGGTGGTGGGACGGACATTTTATTGTATCAATGACCTGTTTGCATTAAAATCACTACATGCTGTAAAATCACTTTACTGCTGTAATTATAGTACTGTAGAGGCTAGTTAAGGTTTCAAGTTAATGATTACTATATGATTATGGTCCAAAGCAACATCAGATGCAGTTTTTTTCATCAAGGGAAATGAAACTTGTATTCCCGGCACGGCTGGCTGGCTCCCCACACCGTACATGAAGTGGGCCGGTCTGTCAATGAATTCCAGGGCACTTCATCCCCCCCCACCCCCCCCCGGCTGCTTCTTAACCTCACTGTAGCAATTGATACAGTGGATCTTATAGCGTTTATGAGGGATGTCTTGGTAAAACTTTAAACTGGTTGAAATAGTTTCCTGCTTTGGTCGTGTGGGATCAGCACCAGCGTCCCCTATACCGTGTAGACAATATTTAATAATGTCCTTAAGGTTTTTAGAAAGGATTGTTGAACCCAAACCAAACCAAAATCCTAATCCAGTAGCTGCGAGTCGAGACCTTTTCCAGCCCAAAGATATTCAATTCAACTTCAATTCAACTTTATTTAAATAGCGCAAGACACAACAAAGTAATCTCACAGCGCTATGAATATGAATCTGTTCTTCATCTTTGTTGGAAAAAAAGGCTCTTTAAACATTGATACATTTTTCCCATCTCCTGCTCCTTTTGCAAGTCTATATTAACAGTCTGCTTTATTCCTGGGAATTCGAGGTCTGCCTTTGGAGCATGAACGCAAATACTAAATGCAAAGGACCTTGACAATTTACAGCTCGTTCTGAACTTTGAGCGTTGTTGATTAATGGATGCACTTTGTTTGCTACAATTTATTTGGAGTGGTGTTTGCTTGCATGCGGGCACACCGGCTGTTGTTCCTTTAAGTGGAGAACGCTTTAAGGCTCTGTTTTATTTTCAGAATTTGTTAAAGTGAACTGTTGGAATAAATTACCATAACACCCTGTGTTTTACCGATGAAACGGTACTCAAGCTGAGGCTGTAAAAGCTCGAGGCATCTTCCTCTTGAATTTTAAGGTTGTGTGAGTGCTTTGTAGGCATCACATGGACAAAAACAGGTCTGCATCCATCCCTACACCACTCAGGATTCCTCAGGGCTGGACTGAGAGTAGTCAGGATGCAGTTTTCCTGCGTTAGGAAATGTGACCTTTGAAAGGCTGAAGTGGCTTCCCTGCTCGGTCTTTTGTTTGGATGTGCTGTGCAAATAAACAGATATAACGGGACCACTAACAAATCGCCCCAGACGTGTCTTTGTGGATCTCCTAGCTTTCACTTCTTCTCACTCCCTTTGTAGACAATAAGCTTCCTGCAGGGCTTTGTCCTCAATCACAGCTTTATGTTCAACAAAATCAAGGTTAACTCAAGGTTACTTTTGTGAATATTGGGATAGGTTTCTGACATATTGAATTATAAAATGTAATGAGGTAACGTAATGAGGTAATATAAGTATATGGAAAGGTACGACAAAAAGAAGGGATGAGAAAAAGATCAGTTGAAAGAAGATATAGGGATAGGCCTTTGATGAATGGCAAAACAATAAGAGTGGGTAAGATGAAGAAAAACGAGAGAAAAACCAAGTAAAACTCTTAAGACTTGAAGGAATGAGATAAAGAAGATCAAACAAGATATGACATATTTATAGACAACAGAGAAAAGACACATTTTTATCTTACACATCACTGAATCTAAAACACTATGTAAATCGGATAACAAATGTATCCATCAAATTATGAACACACTACGCTATACCAAATATATGTACAACACGACACAAATAATCAATGCACAATGACTAATGTGAAAAGCTGCATGGCGAATAAGAAGGGTTGTCCAGGAGGGACGTCAGTGTGGCCACTAAAATGCTAAAAACCATCCCTCCCTCTATAGAATGTAGGAGACAACTTGACAATATATTTTCCTGTATTTAGATTTTTGCACTTCTAACTTTGTGTTGGTGCATTGCATCTGCCTTACAGCAAAGAGGCCCAAACACCAAGATTTGAGTACCTGACGGTACACCAGGTGGACGTGTTTTCCTGTGTGGGTTTAATATACTCCAGCTTTATTCCACAGTCCAAAAACGTGTGTTTTCTGAAATGGATTGTAATGGGCGCGTTCACACCAAACGTGTCGAAAAAGGCACAATATATGGTTCTAGGCCGCGTTGTAGGTTCCGCTGCGCGTCCCGCGCCTCCTGTGCGGCGCGTTTTGAAGCTTTTTGCGCGGCGGACGCTTGTGACGTGCGTCCGGCGCCTACATTGTTGAACTTTTGGGGCATATTGCATTGCGTCGACCAATTAGGAGCTTTCTCCAACTGTGACGTATTCAGAATAATGAGGGAAAAAAAACACTAATCAGAGACAGATGGACAAGCGTTCTTCTGCTGGAATAGAGCGCCTATAGTTGTTGTCCTGGTAGGAGATGTGAGCACTGATGCCGGTCAGCAGGTCATCAAACTGGGCACGGGAGAGACGGAAGTAGCACTGAAAGCGACTCTCGTCCGAGCGCAGCTCTGGTGAATCCAGAAACTCGATAATGTAGAGCTGATGAACGGGAGTCGGAGGCGGGGTGTTCAGCAAGGAACTCCAAACTTTATTCTCCATTCATCAAACACAGCCTTCTCAACACAATGTTCCCCACCACTTCACAGTCACTGGGTGAATTATGTATATTAACGTAACTGATCGCCACAATATCATCCATTGTATGAACACCTCAATGCGCGTCCGGAGCATCTTTGACGCTGGTAGCAAGCGTCTGTATTCAATGAGCACAAGCATTCAACTACGCGTGAGGTACGATTTGACGCCCAAAATGCTTTTGGTGTGAACTTATCATTAGAATTTGTTGTGATTGAGTTGGTGTGTAAATGTTGTCTGGCTGTTGATCCTGGGTGTAGTGTATTGTACCCCGTCTTGCACTAGATAGCAATGGGTGTAGACAACAGCAGATCCTGTACATCATTAAATGAAAGAATCTCAGTTTAGCTCTCAGCTCCCACAATTAGAAAACAGAACAGGTTTGTACACTAATCTTACACTTACATTGTTCTGCAATCCAAGGATGTTTTTATGTATTTTACAATATCTAAACATCAATTCTAGGCTGTAATTGGCAAGTACATTTCCTCCTATTAGAAGAAAACCATATGCATTAAATTAACTGCGATTCCCAAACTATATTATTCACAATGCCACAAAAACTAGCAAAAATTGTTCCAATTTAAACGTTGCAGCTTCCTCACTTTCCCAACGCAATAAAGTTCAATCAAAGAAAATATACTAAGAGAAAAATGGCAGCAATTATTTCTACAGAAGCTACTTAGCATTTGTTGTGGGGGTTAAAATCTATAATCATGAAGCCAGACATTTGGATAAATGATTAACTTAATGAAAGTAAAATCAAAATCAATGTTTGTTCTTCACAGTAAAAATCTGAAAGTAAATATTGGCCCAGATTGAGCTGTGCTGCTTTTTTCTGTTATTTTCATATCTCGAACATGTTTATGAGTAACATAGCTTACAATGGAGCCACCTGCAATTGCCAGACAAATTGATGGCTTGTAATTATACACCAGCAAACATATGAGTGATGAAAATGAACTGAAAGAAAGTGTCTCCTACATTTTTTATTATTGTAATTCACTAACTGCTACGTTCTTTGTGCACATAATTATATGTATAAAAGCACAGTCAGGAATAATGTGGAACTGCTTAGAGTAATTTGTTATATTTTGCTGGACTGTGACTTTTTCCCTCAATATAACCCTGAGGATAATGTAATAAAAACCTGATTCTGATTTAACACTTCAGAAGTTTCTTGATTGTACCATTTCATTAAAAGAAGAAAAGAAAGAGATCAGCTACAGTGCTGAAAAGCAAAATAGTGTTTTTGTTTAAACGAGTACAGTGCCCGTCGGAAATATGTATTCATATAGTGGGAGCATAAGTAGAGTTGTCAATTATGGCCAAATGAGTATGTGTTTGAAGGTTGGATGTACAAAGAGGTGTACATACTCTGTACTATGTAGTGCTATAAAGGGGTATATTTGCGGGTGCGATTTCCCTGGTTTAATTCTATGGGACATGCGCATGTGTTTTTTTTTTTTACTCATTTTAATATTTTTTTCATTTGGTGTATTTTTTTGTAATGTATGTTTTTTGGAGTCATTTTGTGTATTTTTGTTCTTTTTTGTCTTTTAATATTTTTTGTTGCCATTGTAGTGTGATTCTGGATTCATTTTGTGTGTTTTTGTATCTTTTTTTGGGGTAGTTTTGTGCATTTCTGTTGTCAGTTTGTGTATTTTTTGTATGAATATTTAGTTCAGTGTATTTTGAGTCATTTTCATATTTTTGTTGTCATTTGTTGTATATTTCTGTAATATATGTTTTTTGGAGTCAGTTTGTATATTTTTGGGCATTTCTATTGTCATTTTGTGTACTTTCTGTACAAATATTGTTTAGTTTTTATTTTAAATTTTAATCATTTAATATGTTTTTTATTATACATTGTGTGTGTGTGTGTGTGTGTGTGTGTGTACCTGTCACTACCTCCGTAAATTAAAATATGAACGTTTTGCAACACCAAATTACTCCAAAATAACTCGATGCACAAACTCGGGGTATTAGGAAGCCGTTGACAAAGTTTCAGGCTCCACACACATGCACGCACACACACACGCACACAGACCTTTCTTGCTTTTATTAGTAGAAGTAGATATGAGGCTGAAAAAGGCAACATCATCTTCTTTCCAGTGCTTTGTTTCTCCTTGATTGTCATTGATATTTATTACGCATAAGAGTATAAACGAAATTCACCTAGAATTGAATTTAGGTACTAAAGTACCGTTGGCATGCACATTCCACCCAACAGCTGGAAAGTCAGCTGGATACAGTATTTAGAACTCACTCAGCACCATTAATTAGTGGAGGTTATTGGCCATTTAGAGATAATTACACATCAATAAATGTAGATAACGAAGAAAATCAATGTTTAGATGACCAACAGTTTTATGAGATACTGAGCAGTTGTTACACTTTTAGATCTTTAAATCACCAATACACTGATTTCAAAGAAATTGAATTGAAAGAGCTTGCATGTTTGTTTCTCAGGTCCCCATTCTTTTGCGAAAGAAGAGATGTTGTAAAGCCCAAAACACTTTCCCAAGTGTGCAACGCTGCTTTGCAGCAAAATAATTATTTTTTAGTGAGAGACAAGAAGAGCGCCCGTGTATGGAGCTACAACTGTACCCAAATAACTGCAGAACAAACCCAGGGGACGCAGCAGGAAGCATGTTTGTTGAATGGCTGGTGGATTTGATAATGAGCTCTTGTTTTGTAGGTGGTCAGTTTGTGATAATGTGACAAATAATCAAACGAATTAAAAGGTATAAATATATAGACTGTCTCGAGATTCACGCCAACCACAATGTGTGTAACATATACAGTAATGCAAAAATGATAAGTAACATAATTGATAATGTTGACTTCAAAAATTTGCCATGACGCGTTGTTTAATGTTGTAAATTCATGATAATATCAGGCCGCCGGCCGCTTTCTGCTTCATTTTTGCTGCAGTACCATACATGAACTGCTGGGTGCAGTGTCGCTTTACCATTTACATTGTGAAGAAGAATTGCGCAACAGAAGAAGAACCAACCTAAAGTCTAAAAATTTTGGGAGCATTTCACTGAAATCTTATACTACACTCCAGAGGTGTGTATATATATATATATATATATATTTTTTTTTTTTTTTTTTTAAATGTTCATGTTCTGAAAACATTTTAAACGAAAAAGTGACCAAGTAGAAAATCAACATGTGGTTATTTGATCCATAAAACTCGCAGAAACACATTTTATTTCGACATTTCAGAGATTTTTGGAGACCCGCCTTTGTGCTACTGACCAAACTTCCGGCTAAGTTCAGTACGCTATGAATTGAACAATAGACAAATTTAACCATCCATCCATTTTCCAACCCGCTTGCTCCTTTTTCAAGTTTGCAGAGGTCTCCTGGTGCCTATCTCCAGCTGTCATCGGATGCTAGACGGGGGTATACCCTGTACAGGGCGCCAGGCCATTGCAGGGCAACACACATAGGCACATCAAGTGTCAACCCCAGGGTTTGAACCCAGAACTTTATTGCTGTGAGGCAGATGTGCTAACCAACAATGATATGCAATTTTATATGTATATTATTAACTTCTGAGGGTACGCTCTGAGCTTTCAGCACAGGTTGTTGGATCTACGCTCAACTACTCCACCTTTGGCTGCATTGTCGAGCACAGAGCCCCACACGTTGAAAAGTGCTGATAGAACAGGTAGATGAAGTTAATAAATGTTGTTGTCAATAGGGCATTTAGAAACTATTACACACCTGTAAGGAGATTTAACCTCCATCTCTACTAGGAGCTCCTAAGTGAGGGAAACACCGTGACCACAGAGACAGTTTTATTACAATATAACGCAACAACTGACTTGCACCCTTTTTCTCACATTACTTTCCAGTTACATATGTATACAAATATAAGTTAATTTATTTTAAATCTTCAATTTTATTGGTTTTCTAATCATTGCAATCTGGAATGACAAACCTCCCAAAGCAATGATGTTCCAAATGTTAAATATAGTGTGTAACTAAAAGGGAAAACCTTAAATAGGGAGGTTCGATAACTCGAAACGAGTTACAATTACTTAAGGTTACTTTAAGGTTTTATTGACTGGTTCTTTATTCTACCGGTTGGGAATGTGTGAATTCAGGGGCCTTGATATTGACCGTATGAAATCCCCTCTAACTATTGTTTATGAGGGATTATAAGCAACCAATGATGAGTTACAGGAAGTTCACAGCCACAAAGGGAGAGTAAAGTGTATAACATATGCACAGACTTGCCACATAAAATGATTAGGGAAGGATAAATGTGACGTGTGCCAAATATGCTTCCCCACACATTTTGTCTGCTCCCTCCTTCCTGCTCTGCTAAGTAAATACTCACGTTATTTTAAAAGGGCCGTAAATTTAAGAGAGCAGAGCAAATTGTCGTGTTGTCTTTTCAATCTTTTCAAGCCACAGTTTTTTTTTTTTACTTTGTCTGCACATGCTGTCAAAGGTCAACGCCACAAGAAGTGCAATCTTCTAAAGACAGCAATGCATGTTTTGTTATTGCAATTAAATAAATGAATTTATTTTATTGCATAATTGTGACCATCACCAGCCCTCCCTAAGGAAGGGTAAGAAACACTTTATTAAAGGGAGAATATAAAAAGAGAGGGCAGTGTTAACACCTTGGTGAGGGAAGAGGGAGTCAGGGTAGGAAAATGGGGAGTGTTAGATAGGTGGTGGGGGGAGAGAGGGAGGTCAGGGTAGGAAATAGAAAGGGTAGGGAATAGTTGATTGCTTTAAAGTGAGAGTGAGATGTGATGTTGTAGTTGTGCATATTGTGCATATTGTGCTTATTGTGTTGTGAAATCCGTTCAGCCAGTCTGGTGGCAAGTGTGGAGCTTAAGTATAATGGTAGTGGCCGTGAACAGAGGCAAGGTATTTGGGATCAACGTGTCTAAGGTTAAGCCCAGTACGAGTCTATTCCACAGCGCAAGACATGCCAGTTTGTCCATTGAACCGCTTCTGCATACCCAAGCACCGCCCCGGGCCCGAAGATGCAGCCAGGTCAGCAGAAAGAACGGAGGCCAAGGAGCCCCAGGCCCCACCCCCCATGACCAAGCAGCCCCCCAGACGCCCCCCAAGATCCCAAGTCGAGAGGCAACCACCACCCCCACATACACACCAGAGAAGGCCCCAAGGAGTCGAGGACCCAGCCTTAGTTATTGTCAAAGTCAGGACCCCCAGCCAGACCGTCATACCAGTATGCGGCGCGCACAGCCCCGAGGCGGCAGAGTGTTTCTTCTCTTGCTGTGTAAGATCTCAGAGGGAATTAGACCTCCTGCCTGTTTCACAAGAGCTTTGGCAATCCCTTATCATGTGCTGCTCTGTGGGCTTATGCCTGTTTTTGTGTGCACATTAGAGACACGGTATGCATGTGTTTGAACAGGAGCCTATGTGTACTTCTATTTCTCAAAATGTCAACTCTTTTTTACATGTTGAGATAAAAAGTGGAAGGCACACAATGTCTTATTGGTTAATGCGTCCTTTCTGTGTGGAGTTTGCATGTTCTCCCTGTGCTGCATGGGTTTCCTCCTGGTACTCCGGCGTCCTTCCACAATCCAAAAACATGACTGTTAGGTTGATTGGAGTCTCAAAATGGCCATAGGAGTAAATGGGAGTGTGAGTGGTTCTGTGTCTGTGTATTGCCCGGTGATGGACTGTCGCCCTGTCCAGGGTGTACGCCCTCCTAACACCCATTGAGAGCTGGAGATAGGCACCAGCAGACCCCCATGACCCTGAAAACAGGAACAAGTGGGTCATAAAATGGATAGATGGATGGATAAAGAGTGGAAATTACCGATGTTCAAACATGGGATCAGATGAAAGGAATTACCGGTACTTGTTTAATTCAATTCTTTATTTGGGAGGTGCAGTGCACAATAATTATAGAATAATAAATGGACCCAAGTTTGCTGATAGGCTAATTTTCATCGGTAGTCCCTTGCCAGGTGTTTATGGCATATGACTTGTATTTTGGGATGCAACCAACCAACCACCAATCAAACTTTATATAGGATTTATTTTATTTTTTGTCATTCTTACTATGATTTCCCAGCTTTTTTTGTATGCTAACATGTTAGTGTACTATGGAGAAATAATTTGATTATAAAGGTTTAAATGGTTGTCAAGCCTATAAAGTACCTCGGGCACAGGATATTTTAAGAGTTCTTTATGTTTTACCAGTTATTATTAATTAGTAACACCTTTACTTCACTTTGGCTTAAAGTTAGGAAACATATATTGTGTATATAACTGCTATATACAACTTTAACATCTGTTACTCCCCCATACAGCCAGGTCAAAACAGATATGAAATATGTTATTTTGGTTAGCTCCGTCTAGTAATCCAATCTTTAAAAATAATCCTGGGTTTGGCAGTTTGAAGAGAAGTGGTGCAAGGTCTTGAGGCCGTATGATCTAAATGTTTGTCATAGGTAACCTTTAGGCCTTTTTTTCTTCAGCTTCTCATGATGAGTGGGCTGGTTGATGTCGGTTGGTGTTTTTGCTGTTGATTTTTTCCCATAATAACATAGTTCACTGTCTCTGGTGCATGGCAGCCTTGCTTGATCTCAGAGCTGGAACTTTTGGGTCTGGCCTCACAGAAATAACCCAGCTTTGCATTGATGGAGACAAAAGTTTAAAGGTCTTGGGAATAATTTACATAAATCATAGCTAGAGGGTTCAATGTTTTTAAAAATAATAATAATAATACTATTTCACTGGCCAAAAGCAAACCACACCTGGGATATTAAAGGGGGGTATCATATTTTTTTCAGGTGCATAGTACCATTCTATACCATGCTCAAATAACTTTGCTATCCAAAATTGTTTGAAAAATGCAGCAAATATAAAAAATAAATTTCCCTCTGTAGCAACACTGTTCATGACGCTTCGATTTCACCTCTGTCTCTTTAAGAAACTCCTTGCCTGTGTGACACACCCATGAACACTCCCCCTTCAGTACATCATCCCAACATTCATGGATGCGGTTTACTTCTGTTTTTCTGTGTGCTGTATTTGGCTACTTTCTATTTTATTTATTTATTTTTATCATTTTATCCATTTCCATTGGTCGTAGGCTTACCTCATAAAACTTTTGTATGTTTTCTTTCTTCAAGTCAGAGCAACAGTACCATAACATTATTATTTATGTATGTGTAGTTCAATCGGTCTGTTAATCATGGAGCCAATGTATGAGGAGCAATTGTTTGGTTGCAACCAAAAGTGCATACATTATTATGACACGCATTTAACGTCATTTGTAAAGCATCAAACAATACTTTATATTCTATAAAACATACAAATGTGATTCTAACACATTTATATGTCTTACTACAGTACTCATTCTGAAACACGGAATATTGTCTTATAAGAATGGAACAGTGTAAGCTCGCTACAATACATGAGGATGGTTATCAAAGTGAGGAATGCTAACACAACAACGTTGAGTTACAGTATCGCTTACCCATGCTGCTGGCTCTGAAGAAGTAGTCTTCCTTAGAATAGGGATTGCATTGCTTTTTAGGTTCAGTGTACTATTAATCCACTTTCAAATAAGCTCTTGTTCAGTCATCTGAAAAGTGCTTGGAACAAACATAGCAGGTCTTTTTGGGAGCTCCAACCATTGTTGATGAATTGTTTCATCCTTGGGAAGTATAAAAAGAAGGCTGTTTTTTTTGCATCCAAAAATACAATTTCTCGCTGAAGGAAACACTCGGAGGTGTGTCCTGGAAGTGGGGGGAGGGGAGCACGTTTTTTTTTTTTAATTTATTTTTATGCGTACATAAATGAGTACAGACAACATAAGCCAGGGGTTTCTTACAAAAGTATTTAAGATAAGTAAATTAAAAGCTACATTTGCATAGGCAGGTGCTGTGGGCTGAACTGAGAAAGAGAACATAGGAGGGGCCTCGTCCCCAGGCAGAGCCTCGTCCCCTCAAGCAAAACAGCAGGAAAATGTCTGCTGGCAGGAAATTCAAAGATTACTCAAAAATACGTGAATCACTCTTAGCAACACTGGAGGTATGTTTTTTCAGGAGGGAATGACACACTAACATGATATACAGCTTGAAAAAGGGATTTTTAGATGATACCCCCCTTTAATAGTTTGAGACTGTGACTTCTCAAAATCTAGTTTAATTATTTGATTACTTTGTAAATTACTTGGTCTGTATTTGTTTCAGGTAAGGTTTCTGTTGTAAGCAAATGTTTGATTGGGTGAAGCATTTTAACCCCTGCCATGTTTAAAGCACTCAGAGAGTGCACACCTCGGCCAAGTTTAGAGCTACTGTATCTACAGTCTGTTTGGAACATTTATAGACATTCTGTTAATAAACATCCACATTAACAGACAGACAGATAGACATACGGCAGTGAAAAACTTACTTCCGAGGCTATTTTTGTGGTGTGTTTCTCTCTGATGCTGACATCAATGGACCACGGGGCGATAATCCCAATAATTCAAATAAAATCTTTGTGTCTAAATTATAATAATAATACAACATAATTAGGGAAGGAAACGTTTTTGGCTTAAGACTTTGTAATTCATGCATCAGATGATTAAAACCGCTTTCTTCAACTTTTTGATGATGCTTCAAAATGTGTCCACGCCTGCATACCGTCACACATCGTTGAACAGAGCATTTCAGCTTTGGCCATTCTCATTTGCATTATCTTAAGGAAATGCAGCCGTTCCTATGGTATGGCTCAGTATTATTATTAATATCATTATTATAAATCTCTGTCAGACTCGCTGTTTACATTGTCAGCGAGTTTATTCTTCTTGACCTTTGACCTCATGCGCGAGAACTGAACGAGAGCGAGATTTCCAAGAGTGTGAAAAGGCTTATTGGTATGGCTTAGAAATCATAAATTAAATACTTATTATTTGCTCTCTAAATTTGGTTTTGCAAGTTGTCAGATTTTAAGCATGATTTAAAGGGTTATAGGCACCTGCAGTTTGGTGCTTACATTATGATAAATTTACTGGAATTGCCCTAAGCATCATTTAAAAATAATTCAAATTGCTTGGATGCAGTTGCTGATGGAAAATAGTTAACTATGATAATCCCTTTGCTGTGACTCAATGAGGCTTTTCTCTCATTGAGAACAGCTTTGACACAAAGCACATAATTGATCATGTAAATAGAGAGTTGGCTGGCTTCTTTAGACGTTTGTCATGAGGCTGTTTACACAACATTCATTTGTGTTTTTTCTGCGATTTCCTGGACGATACACAGAGGAATGAGATAGGCATGCAGAGGTCGGGAACTCAAACACACACATACATGCAGCACAGCACAGGACATGCTTGAGTTTGCACAAACAGAGGCCTCCTGTCCCCGGGTGAAACGTCCATCTGCAGAGGGAGGCGTAGCAGCCTGGGGGCTATGCACACTTTTGGATCTCATGATCTTAGTGTCGACTTTACATCAATACATCAACCATGTGTAGCAAGACAGTAGAGCATTTCTCCCCCCCCAACATCTTTTGTTTATATTTTTTTGTCACTCGCTATGTCTGTTGTGAATCCACTTGTTTAGTTTTCAGCAGATTCCCTCCATGACCATCAGTCTTCATGCTGTCTTCTAT
The DNA here is from genome assembly GCF_900634775.1 of Gouania willdenowi. Lineage (NCBI taxonomy): Eukaryota > Metazoa > Chordata > Actinopteri > Blenniiformes > Gobiesocidae > Gouania > Gouania willdenowi. Next base: position 26,697,154 of record NC_041058.1, on the reverse strand, counting down.
TTGCCACAACGTTCTGCTTTTTGAGAGTTTTATATCAGGATGAATCAAAACTGACAGAAGTGCAGCAGGATATCATCTACATATGAATCATTAACATTTAAAACCCACATGAGCTGTTGCTTAAAAGTATTTAGCTGCTTGTAAATCTTAGTGTTCTTTTAAATTCTGAATGTTCCAAGTTTGTCCAATAAATATTGAAATAGCTAGAGCTTATTAAACCTGCAAGCACAAAGCACTTTTCTTTAATCTCTAAATGTTTAATCTTTTCTATGACATATTCTCCATAAGATTTGAAGGCCTATACCTTATGAATCACTGATAAGTTAAGGCTACAATTACTTGATAAATGATCTGGGAAAATAGCTAAAAAATATTGATAATAATAATAACTCAGCTTTTGTGTGATTTACAATTTCTCATATGTTATATTATTATGATCAGGGCTTAGTGAAATGAATCAGACTCTGTTTATTATTAGGGAAAGGTAATTAGGCCCAAGCAAACATTTGTCTATGGCACCAGTTCCTGGAGGGAAAACACTTGAGGATGCAGGTTGGAATCAAAGTCAAGCAGAGCATTTCCAACTGATCAGCTAATATTCTCAACTGCTGCAAAATGTGATGATTAAAGGATGCTAGAGACACGTTGTTTTGCATTTTCTTGCTTGAAATGCCACAAATCTGCACATTAGTGAGAGAGACTGTGATGAGACATGACCATCATGGAACTCACTATTATTATGCAACAGATTTCGATCACACTAAGCATTGTGTTGATGTTGCAACAAACAATTCTGGTCCATGAAGACCCATGCAACATATGAAACAATGGACCTTCAGAGGTAGAGTCCTTGCAGCAGATAGGAGATATGAACATCTGTGTTTGGTTGATTATTTCTTGGTTGGACCTAGGGTTGGGCGATATGGACTAAAAAAATTATCCCGATAAATTCTGGTATTTATCACGATAACGATAAACATCACAATAAATAAAAAAAAAAACTATAAATAAATAAAACAATTCCCAACTTAAAGAGTAAACAGGTTCCTTACAAACACAAATACATTTGAATACATCACATTAAAAATCAGTGCATGTGGGTCACTCTATTAGTGTTATTGTACGAAATTAATTAATTTCCTCACTTAAAATGAAATTATTTTCTAAAAAAAAAAACACATGAAAAGCACAAATAACTCCAGTGTTTTTGCTGCTGCTGAATCTTGTTTCATTCATGTTATGAGTTACATAACGTTATGGTTAATAAATATCTCTGATTTCATATGATTTAACCAGATAAAGATGATGATTTAATAATTCAGTATATTTAGGTGTAATAATCTCAATAGTTACATTAGTCTAATGGGATCAGCTTTGTCTGTGAACATGTGAAATGTAATTAAAAAATATTGCGTTTCACAAATCGGGACAAATGAATAGTGACATTAATATTTATGCTACCATTTATTTCACTCAACATGTGACATGTTTATCTTTTATTCTTCCATACAAGTGTTAAATCTGACCATCAACAAATCTGTGGCTCTATGACAGTAAGACGTGTACTTTTTACTTGGTCTATTATTTATATGGAGTGCTTAGCATTAGCTCTTAGCCCAGTCTGTGTGTCGGTGGGTTAGCTTAGCATAGTTAGCTTTAGTTGAGTTTCCAGTTCATAATCATTGCTACAGGTTCATCTCTGTCCCCGTGTTTGTGGAACTTTGGGTGGATCTGATGGAGGAACTTGGACTGGTTCACTTTGTTGGATGGTTATCTGGTTTTAACCAAGTAGCGGTCCATGATGTATCGCAGCACGGCAGCTTCAGGTAGCAGTGACGAGCATCGCCGCCTGTGGGCGAAATGTGTAGTGCACATTTTGTGGTGCACACTGTCAGTCTGCCCTAGGGCAGCTGTGGCTACATTGTAGCTTACCACCACCGGTATGACTGTGTGAGTGACTGGTGTGAATGAATAATGGTTTCTGCAACGCACTTTGAGTCTCCTTGAAGAAAGCGCCATATAAATCCAAGCCATTATTATTATTATTATTATTATTATTGCACACCGCGGCTTTGCTGCGGAGCTCTCGTAAACAGCGTTCCGCTCCAGAGAATAATAAGTTTTGGCCTGTGGAACAAGGTTTTTAAGGCATTCTTGGCTAAATTGAGGGACAAATGGCCCGTGACCCTCACTAATTTCCAACATGGGAATTTATCGTTTATATCGTGGGATGACATATTCTTACCGGTAAGAATATTTTTGACGATAAATCATAAACGATAAAATATTGCACATTCCTACTTGCAACTATGTTTCTTGGTAATAAATCTTATACCTTTGAAAAGTCTTTTTATCTCCCTTTTGAATGGTCCCACATTTGTAAGGAACATGTATTTTTTTGGATGACCAGCAGAGCTGAGAATGTATGTGGGTTGCACCTTTGAAAGATGTGCCAAATCTTCTATATTTGAGGGTAAATGGATTTTTTTTACATTATCTGTAATCTACAGTGTGAATTCATTATCCTGTGGAGGATTTTCCTTTCACCTCTGCATATGTTTACTACAGAAAAACAGTACACGACACTATAAGAAGTTCGGGGAAGGCGTGTATATATAAAGTCAGTTGTTTGAAAAGTTGGCACAGGTTTGTAGCCTTCATGACCTTTTACTGAGAGAAAACTTCCTCACTTCAACACTTCCTTTCCTGCTATGACAACTGAAATCATTCAGTGGGTAAAATGGGTACTTTCCCAGGAAAATGTTCCTCGACAGACTTGACAAACAAATGTGAAAACACAGTTGGCCATTGTTTTTTTTTTTTATTTATCTTTATTGGATTGTACTTTTGATGGTTTTTCTTCTTGTAGTCTTTTCAATAACACACTAAAATACTATTTAATCTGTCCATTTCCTCATTTGTTTGCCTGAGTGCAAAGAAATGCATTTTCCAGTTAGTCAGAAGGTTAGAAAAGAGAGAAGTGACGTTTGTAATGATGCAGGTGATGGATGATCTTTTTCACACTTGCATTAGATTATATTATTTAAAAACAATATTCCAGATATTTAAAAATCTTAAACCTCCATTAAGAGTTAACCTAAAATGTTGTTTGCATTATGTTTCTAACATCACAGATGTGTTTCAGTCAAAACCAAGGATAACCTTGTCAATGGAAAAATGTTTTCAGGATACAAAGTGTCCTGTTCTCACATCTGCACTGAAGCATTGTTTGACGTGCATAGAGTTCTGCATGTTTCTCTTACATGTATTCTTCCATTCGGGCTCCTGACATTTTGCCATTATGTCATTTTTTTTGGCTGTCTGGATATCATGGAGCATGGAGTTTTCCTAACACTTGTAAATGTAATTGAAATCTGTGAAAAAGAAACACACTTTTAATCTGAAAAGGCTTTATTTGTTGAAGGAGAATGTAACCGGTTTATTTGATGAGATATGTCCATCAGAGAGCAGATCTGCTGCATTTTTCTCGACAGGCTTTAACATATTTATTTTCAAACACAAGACAGTTAAAATATCATTTTTTTCTCATATTAATGACACATTTACTCTTGTTTGTGTGGAAAGCTTGTTATTTATAAGCAACGAGGGACTTTCTACATTCCTGCATTCAGAAGAAAACACATCAGTCTCATCACTGTCTGTAATCTGTATCCATTTCAATATGCAACAGACATCTGTCATCACTACTACTGAACTCTACAGCCTGCACGTGTTTGAGTGCGAACACGTGAAGCGTCCTGACGGAGATGTTGTTTGCACCCAGGGAAACAGGCCCATTGGTTCCTACATAATAAGCTGTTTTAAATAAAAAATGTTCAATGCTTTCTGGCGCTGATGGGACTGAGCCTGACCTGAAGCCTAGCAGTGGTGGCATAATGGGTAAGGAAGCGAGCATGTAATCGAAGGGTTAGCTCGTCCCTTAACCCTAACTGCTCGTGTTGTACGTTGCTTTGGGAAAAAGTGCGAGCTAAATGAAATTGTAATTGTAATGTTATCATTTCTAAATATGTATCCGTTTGGGTATCCATCCTAGAATGTGCATTTCACACATAGATGACCGTTTGTGTCTTTTGTTTTTTATACTTGTAACATGACCAAACTGTGGCTTTATATTGTACTTAGTATGGAAATAATTGTACAACAGTCTGACCAGCATGGACAGAAGTCTGAGCTACATCAGTGCTTCATTGAACGAGCTGGTGAAGCTGAAGCACTCACCTCGGAGTGCGCACTCTCGCTCTCCTTCCCGACACAGCACTCACCGCCCTGCCAGGACGAGGAGTGGATTGCTCAGATAAGATATTATGGTGTATGTATTAGGGGTGTGTATTGCCTGGCATCTGGCGATACGATTCATATCACGATACATACTGTATGTCACAATACGATATGATATATCCCAATATTAAAGGTGCAATCCGCAACTCTCAGATCCCTCTCTCCTCCTCCCTCCCCACTGCTCTCTTGCCCGGTCTCCAAACTTTCCAAAGCCCCTCCCTCAGAGGAGCTAACAAGCAAATGTTAGTCGACAGCAACATCACAGTAATATAATATGCTCTGTTAAAAGCATATTACTGCAGCACCTCTCTGTCTCAGTGTGCACATACCGCAGCAGTAGCAACAACACAGTGTCACTTACAGCAGCCACATGGAGGCTGCTACGCCCACATGAACACATGCACCACAGAATTCTAGAGTAACATTACAAATAAAACATAATGTAAATCAAGCAGCAGTAATTACCTTTCAAGCAGAAAATAAAATTCCATTTTCTACTCTTCACACCATACACTGTAAAAAAGACGGCGCTCTAGCTCCGGGAAAGGGGCGGGGCCTGTGAGCAACAGCTGTCAGACAGCCCATCAAATGCAATCCTGGCTCTGATTGGTTCTTTTTGCTGGGTCGCGGTGCATTCTGGTAATCTGCCAAAGACAGCAGGGGGACTCAATGAGCTGTTTTTTTTTTTCACACAAACTACTAGTTTCATGTAAAGCTGTCCTTACTTAGTGACAGCTTTAGTAAATATGACAAAAAGTCACTTTTATAAGAGTTGGAGACTGCACCTTTAAAGTATAAGGCAATTATTATAAGTGAACATATTTTATTGGCATATTTTACACATGCCATGTGCCAACAACTTCAAATAAAAAAAATTACATACAATCTGTCTGTGGCTTTTAAACCAACTTTGACTTTAGTGCAACATGGCTTTAGTGCAACTTAACTGAGGTATATGCCTGGAACAACAAATAAATGCAGAAAGCTTGTACTTTCTTTTTAGATTTTTTTGAAAAAACCCAAGCTGGTCAACATGCCCAGGTTTCAGTGCAGTTACAATGTCTCCTGCAGTGGAAAATATTTTCAATAAATTTAAAGTAAAGGTAAAAAAAATTAAAATAAAAAAATGATATGCATGCATTTTGAATTGCGCGACTTAATATCGCGATATATCACCGAATTGATTTTTTTTCAACACCCCTAGTACATATTAGAACTGCTGATGGACAATCCTTTGGCGTATTTGTGCTGCCATCCCCATAGGTTCTTGTCTCAAAATATATTTCAAGGTGTTTCCAATTCTAGTGATCACATAACTGGCTGATTGATAAATGATAGTCATCATTAAACCATCTGTGTTCATTTCAGATGAATGAATGATGCTGTGGAACTAGAAGGAAATACATAAAACTACATAGAATAAAGAAAGAAAGCTAATTAAATTAAAAAAAAATTTGCTGCAAAGTCTTTTTTGCAATATTATTAGTAGGCTTACATGTGGTGTAGAATGTAACTGCATCCAAACTTCACACTCACACCCACTCACCTACTACATACTAGGCAATGTGGGTGAAGTACACTAGATTAACTGCCACCCCACTGTGGCACCTGGAATTCTCAATGGTCTCCCATCCAAGTACTAACCAGGCCCGGCCTTGTTTAGCTAGTGAGATCTGATGAGATTGGGCAATCACAGGCCGGTATGGCCACAACTCTATGACCTTACAGGACAGTAGTTTGATTATTATTATTATTATTATTATTATTATTATTATTATTATTATTATTATTATTATTATTATTATTATGTATATTTACTTTGCCTCACTCTCATATCTTCTGTGTCTTTTTGTTTTTTACAGAAACCTGAGTAATAATAAGATAAGTCTGCTGAGAAATGGCTCGTTCTACGGCCTGGCTGCCCTGGAAAACCTGTGAGTACCAACGTCTTTTTACTATTTTACCCTCTATGAGCTGTCATTGCAGAATAGCATTTGACTAAAGGGGTTAGGGTTTACTCTTCAGACACTGTGTGAGTTGTCTTCATTGGTGCATAACCTCAGCAGCCTCAAATGGACTTGTGCAGATCATGCTGACTAAGTTCATGTTAATAACCTCACACCACATGTGATAGATATCCCAGAAGGGTTTATTCATGCAGGCTAATGATGTGCTACGTGATGGCTGCTCAATCACGGCGCTGCAGGCTGACACACAGCCAACATTAGTGCGAGTGAGTTTGACCTCTGACTCCTATACAGTTACATTTAGATGGAAATATTGACAATTAAATAATAGTCACCCTTTGCCCATTTTGAGAATTTACTGTTGTTGATCATTCCACCAGATTAAGCTCGTTACAGCAAACCCTTTGCCCTCTATCTTCAAAGGAGTGATGGAGATTGTGACATGTTTGGGAGAATTTTATAGGCATTAAACCAAAGGTTTGTCTCTCCTGACCTTTCAGAGCAACAGTTTGCATGGTCTGATTCCTTCTCCAGTTGATCCAATGCCAGGTAGCCCCAGTGAGTTTAAACCAACAGCCAGCTGTTTGCTCATCTGGTCTGGCCCGACCGCCTGCCCGCCTGCTCGGCTGGCTGGAAGACTGGATCTGAGGGTTGCAGTGAATTGCTCGTTGATTGACAAGCTTAATAAGGCATGTTTATGTGTTTGCTCCACTCCTGCTGCAGGAGTCCCAACGTGCCTAAAAAAACAGACGTTTTGGTGCAGGACTGGAAAAGCAGTGATCCTTGAACCAATTTTCTTGTTGGAAGCAGAAACGAAAACAACACAACATTTTCTCATATGTCTCTCATAGGGTTTTACAACATGCAGATTTTTTTATGTAATATGGGCACATTATAAAATATTGTAGAGCTGACCATGAAATAGATCTGTATTCTGTAATCTGTAATGTGATTTCAATTTTTTAAAAATAATCAATAATATCTAATGTGCAAAGTCATATCATATTTTTGGTGAAAAAGTCAATCCTACTGCATTACTTGATTCCATCCCAACTATTTCAGAACAGACTACAACATCAGGGTTTGAGTTTGAGGTGTTACAACACAGGTGCATAATTACCTCACTAAAAGGTCATATTTTATATTTGGTTTTGGTAATCTAAACTAGCGCTTAATTGAATCTGTCCAAAGGAACTTGTTAATACTATTGGTTTTCTTATCAAGAAGTGTTCCTAATCTAAATTTAAGTAGCTAAGTACAGTCATTAAATTGACAAGAATCCTCTCTCAAACATAAGATTACATTGATCTGAACTCATTACACTTGGTAGTCGACAGTGATGTTTAAATAAGTGGTTTATTAGTGATTAAATAAAGATAACATGAATCATTCTTAGTAAAGAACAGATTCTGTCATGGTCTGGAATCTGTTGGTTGGCTTTTTGATTATTATTATTATTTTTTTGATTTTTATACGTAGTTTGAGTGTCATTAATTGTTTGTCTGTGTGTGTGGGAGATAGGCACCAGCAAATGGGCACGACCCTGAAAAAGGAGCCAGAGGGTTATAAGATGGATGGATGTTCGTTGGGATCTGGTTTTTTTTTTTTCATTTTACAAGTGTGTGATAACTTGTGTAAAGGGTAGCTGTAGTGAGTTTTAATTGCAGACTCGATCAAAATATAATATATAAAACGAGAGGTTTTGTTGGGTAACTCCTCCGGGTACTTCGGCTTCCTCCCACAATCCAAAAACATGACTGTAAGGTTGATTGGAGTCTCTAAATTGCCCATAGGAGTGAGTGAGAGTGAGTGGTTGTGTTGCCCTGCGATGGACTGGCGCCCTGTCCAGGGTGTACCCCCGCCCAGCGCCCAATGAGAGATTGGCACCGGCAGACTCCTGCAACCCTGTCAAAATAGGAATAAGTGGGTCTGAAAATGGATGGATGAATAGTTGGGTAACTTTTTTTTAATGTCCATGCAGAACAGGCAGGAGTTGATCAAACCCGGTCGACCAGCAGACCACGGTGGCCGACATTTTGCAGGCATTGACATCAGGCCATTGTATTTAGCTGTGCTCATGGCTCTGTGCCGCACACTTCTCTAGCAGATTTTCCTTCCCTACAAACTTCAATGTCCTCCCAGACTCGTGTGATCCCTATCGCCTCGCCTATGTAAACACTGCAATGCAGCTGACTGCTGGCTGTGGCTGTTATGATGCACAACAAGAACTATACATATACATTTATTGTGGAGAAAAGCACTACAAAAATCTAAATTAAAAAACAGCAACTGAGATGTCAGTTCGGAGCCCATGTAAACACTGCACCGCAATCAACGGCTTTACGTCACCTCCAGCCAAACATGAACATGGCTGCTTCCCATGGATTGTTATTGTTATTCTGCATGTTCTTCTTCTTTCTTTCTTCTTTCTTTCTTTCTTTCTTCTTTCTTTCTTCTTCCAAGGAAATCCAAATCCCACGCACAAACAATCACAAGTTTTGCACAAAGGTCCAGTCCCATGCCACATCACCTCAGCTTCAAAAACCGGCCACTTATCCTAAAGGTGGCACTACAACATACCTCTAAATTTGAAAATTTTTATGATTTGCAACAAATCAACCATATATACTACAGATTTGCAACTTTTATCAAGACATAGCCTCATAACTGAAACACTTTTGTACATTTAAACCTAGTTGAAATTATGAAGTCCATCAAATGTGTTATCAAAAACTTTACAACTTATTAAACCAATCCCAACAATTGGAGTCAATGCAAAATGTTCTTTTTGTCACTTACGGAGCCAATAAGTCATTGTTATATTATGTAATATTTTAGTGTTAATAACTGTACATTGTACAGTTTGCTAACACATTGTGTCACATGAATGTTTTTGGCAATATCAATACAATATGAATTTCATATCAAATCTGATATCAAACAGTTTAGTCTAATTCATAACATATCAAGAATATATTGTAAAGAAAATATGTTTAATACATGAACTATGCAATTTTTACTTCAACAAATAATTCTGTAATTTGCTTTGACCCCTCAATTTCCTACAAAGTGGCCTCTTAAGTTGGGGGGGGGGGGTCTCTGGCGTTTGGGTGATGGCCTGGATCCCTCTCAAGCACATTACCATCAGCCAAACTAGGACCTTTGGAACAATGTAGAAACAAAGCCCATCACTGTTCTCTCGTGAGGATGCTGAATGTAGCTTTTGCCGCTTGATCATGGGTTCCCACCACAGAGGATGTCACTGTGTGAAAGGCCTGTGAGAAATCCATGGAGCTGGCATAGTTTTCACTTCTCATGCAGATTGCACTGCATGAATTTCAAAACAGGCGTTTGATAGGTAAATATCAAAATTTTTAGATCCATGAAGAATAGAATAGAATTCTAATAACTAAATAGGTGAAAAGTTAAACACACATTTTTGAGGATGTAACAATTCATTTATTAAATCATTGTTTCTCAAATGGGGGCAATGGCACTACAGGGGGTACTTGAGAGAGAGGGAGATTAGAAATTAACAAATGAAAGCGAGATGGGGTTTTATCATGTTTATTTTTAGTTAAAATGATAATCATAATACTGATGATAGACGAGATCTTGATCAGAACATGAATTGAAAATACAATGGTCAGTCTTGTTCCCACACCAAGTGGGAGATTACTGGAAATGATACAAACTAGAAATAAATCTATTCAAGAGCCACTAAAAATGGTTTCATTCCACTTATTTACAAAGTTAGATTCTTTAAAATGTGCCTTATCACTCATTAATTCCATCATTATGCACTATAGTTGTTTTTTCATAGAATTCTGAGCAAAATGTAGTCGGGCAAAGGGGGTACTTGAATTTAGAAATATGAGAAAGGTGGTACTTGAGCTAAAAAAAAGCTTGAGAACCAGGACAGTATCTTTGGTGGCGCTGTTTCCTCAAGAATTCACTAAGATTTATGGCGCAAATAGGTGCGTGTGTAGAGCATAGTGTGTGAATGAAGGCGGGCTGAAGGGAAGGAGGCGGTAATGTCATTTTTTTGGGCTGTCTAGAAATCACAGAACATGGAGTTTTCCCAACGCTTGTAAATGTCATTGAAATCCATGAAAATGATAAAGTTCACTTTTAATTTGAAACGCCTTCATTGATAAACAATATAACAATGCAATGTCCGAGTCACAGTTAAAATCTCTCTCCTTCATCATCATCATCATCATCATCATCATCATCATCATCATCATCATCATCATCATCATCATCATCATCATCATCATCATCATTGCTGTAAATCGTGACCGAGTTAGATGCTGGAGATATTAAGAAATAACGCGGCCGCAGAGCATCCTGCTTTAATACAGAGGGATGTTCGCAGTGAAACACAATTATTGGCTTCCATGATACACAGTTTTAAATATAAATAGTTTACAGTGACCTGAGCTGAGCCTTGTTATAATATGTGTGGGAACAGTTTGTGGTCCATCCTCATCCACATATGACAGCTTGTTTCACTCTGTAGTGGATCAAACTGTGACTTTACGTTGGACATAGTATGAAAATAGTTGAATCACTGTGACCAACGTGGACAGAAGTCTGCATCCGTCAGAGTTTTAATTAATCATGCAGCAGCAGCTGAGTGAACACTGAAGCCACACGGATTTGTGCGTGACGCACAAGTCCGTGTGGCTTCAAATGTAACTAAGTCCATATTTCTAGTGCAATATAATGTTTCACCTTATCGGGGCGCTGCACTTATTCCAGGGTTAGAGGCGTGTAAGAGGAAAAGGACTTATGCACACCGGAGAATGCGCGTAAAGCCAGATTTGAATGGGAACACCCACATTTCAGGGCTGCTCCACCCACAGTGCGTAACTGGGATGAAGGTGCGCAGCGACTGACTTAAGTACATGGGAAGATTAGCACACAGCCAGATGCAGTGCTGCTGCACAGATTTTTGGATTTACGCACATGAGAGAATAGAGCCCTTAATGACTCCGCCCCTGAGAGGTTTCAATTGTACAAGTGTTATGTCGTGTTTCTCAATTTTAAAGGCTATTCCAGCCAGCAGAATTTTGTCTGTTAATAAATAAACCTCAATAAAAAAATTTAAAAAAAACTTTTGAGGTTCCCTCATGAAACAAAACTTAAAGCTTTCGTGTAACCGAAGGTCTTTGACCAGCCTGAAGAAAAAAAACAATATCTGGGAGTGTCTCTGGTAGTTTCTCTTTGTCATCAGAATAAAAAGGATGTTTCACTGACAGTGAGGATTATGCAGTTTGTGTCTTTAGTCCTGTTAAAATGTGTCACCGTGGTTGATGACGATGTATTGAAATGCTGGCTGGATGCCAGTGCCAAAAAATGCATGGGGCATTTTCATTGAAGGATGGATAAAAGATCGAACCTTATTTATTACATTTATCAAATTATCTGTGAAAGACACAGTTTAGGTTTTGCTCTGAGCGACTGCTTTATCTTTACTTTGCTGAAGCACTCGACCGTGGCTCAGGTGGTAGTGGGTTGTCTTCTGATCGAGAGGTTAGGGGTTGGATCCCAGTACCTGACTATGTGTCGAAGTGTCCTTGGGCAAGACACTGAACCCTAAATTGCTCCCAGTGGTCGACTAGCGCCTTGCATGGCAGTCCTGTCCCACTGGTGTGTGAATGTGAGAGTGAATGGGTGAATGAGCTGATATGTAAAGCGCTTTGAGACTGCTTCAGTGTGGTGATAAAGCGCTATATAAAATCAACTCCATTTACCATTTATAATGTAACTCACAGCAGGAGACCACTGACAATACTGCAGCGTGGACTGTACCCATTGTGCTGAATATTTATGAAAAACCTTTCAACTGTCTTCATATTGCAACCGAGAAGCTGTTGACTGGATTAAGTAAATTGTAATCTTGTAATCCTATTTTACTGAGTTGTCATTGCTTACTGTTCTTTTCTTCTATGTAGTACAGTAGCGATGTACAATTTTGTTGACGCCCAATGCTGGCCAATAACGGGCATCGTTATGCTTATTGTATAACAAGTTATTCAGAATTTTTCTGCATAAAGAGTATGCAGAGTAATTCCGAATGTAAATACACTACAGAGACTAGAAGACCTCTGAAATTGGATGTAGAGCAGAAATTTATTGATATCCGTTATTGGCGAAATGAGTTGTAAAATATTGGCATATAATACAGTATATTCATATTATAAACACATAGGAATGCCCATTGCCATTTCAATCTTTTCAAATGTTTGTGTGCACCAAAGTGTCCATCTTTCTATTTTCTCCATAACCTTAACACTCATTTCTTGACAATCCAGTATCTATTGCTGAGAGGGTTTTAATTTCAAGTGTGTGACCAAGCCTTCACCTAACGCATCCGCAAACAGATAACATGAATATTTAACAAGTATATAAATGGTTTTCATAAACCCAATCCACATGGCTATCAGACCTGCTGGCAGTTTTCCCAGAAACATTATGAGGTTAGAATTCAAATATGTTACAAGGGAGGATGTTCAGATGTCAAAGAAATACCGCAATGTAGGATGAATTTATAAAAAAAAAAAAAAAAAAAAAAAAAAAACACAAGCAAAAACTAATGGTAAAATGTTGTAAAATTCAGTGATGGTGCCAGACTTGGACAAAATAATTACTGTTCAACCTTAAAGACTAGAACTGTGTTTTGTGAAATTTCATAATTTGTTAGAACATTTGACTCAACAAGGTCAATGTTATAGTTAACCAAGAGTCAAATGTTAAGGAACTAGGAAGGTCAGTACCATATGTGTCCTTCATTAAATGAATATTGTTTTTTTCTTGTTTTTTTATACTGGACAAGCAAAGTATGTCATATTTATTTTTTATTTATTTTATAGGTTAATAAAACATGCAGCAGTCATGAAGTTTAATTTGTAATACAGTGCTTTTCAAACACCAGTGCACCATGGAAGTTCATCAGGTATGTTTTGGATACATTTACTTACATTTTAATATGACTCCAAAGTGTGATGTGTTATGGCACTTTTTGCAGTTTTTTTATTTGGTATTTTGTCTGTGAGAATGGTAATATGGCTTTACCAGTAGATATCAGTATGTAGCACAAAAGACACCTATGTGTGTATTTTATATATTATATCAGGGTTGTGGGTGAGGTCAGGTAATCTCACCTGCTACCGGTAACTATGAATTCCGTACCACCTGTTTCATGGGTCGGACCATCAGCAACTAAACCGGCATCCCCCACCTCTATAGGGGTGGGGAGGGTGAAATATTGGGCATCCTTACAGAATCAAAAATAATATCTGTTAAAGGTCTGTGGTGGACCATCCCCAGTTGGTGCTCCGTGGCAGAGCTCAAGGGCGGTGTTAGACAAATTTATCTCCCGGCCAGCCGCTACAACATGGTGGAAATGCTAGCATGTCTTGACCTGTTCTCGCCCGCTGAATATCATTCCCACCCTGTAGAGATAGTGATCACGGTAAGGCGAAAGCCAATGTTACTTAAATTACTTGCACGCAGTTCTATGGATTATGGCGTTGAAAAACAGTTTCCCATATCAGCTCAAACATCGCCGTGGTGAACAAGGTTTGTGCTGGCTCACTTCCGCCAGTGAAAAGTAAGCTAGGACGCAAGAGTAACAACGGTGAGACATAGACACAGTCAACAGCTAGTAACAGAACTGTATGGAGAACTGTCATCAAACCGAAGCTGAAACCATAGGACAGTTCTGGTCACATCGACTGACTGCAAAAGAGACAACAGGGTTGGGAGGGTTATTTATAAAAAGTAATCCGATACAATTACAAGTTACCTGTTAAAAAATGGAATCAGTAACTTACTCTAGGTATCACGATATTAAAGTAATGCAACTGATTAGTTTTGGATTACTTCTACACCAAACATGCAAATAAAGACAGAAAATGATAGAATATGTGTAACTTGCTCACTTAGACAAACATAAAATCACTTTTTACAGTCACACTGCATTGAAGGAAATGCTGTTTTAGTTTAACACAGACTGAGAGAACCCACAGTAGTTTCAATAAATAAGGTGTTGAAAGATTATCAATCAATTTACTCATTAATTATGAACAATTAAGTTGAATCCTGGACCTAGACCACAGACCATACTATAATGATTATTTTATTGTATATAATAAATGTTATTGCTACAGTTTTGTAATATATGTAATGTAAAAACAAAAAGCACCCACTGAAAGTGGTTGGTCAGGTTTTAACAAGTTCTATAGTTATAGCTACAAAGGCGACATACACACCATAGCAACAATTGTCATTTCTATTAGAAAAAAGTGCCACCTGACGTTGGTGTTTTAGGTATTAACATGCTCCAATGTAAATTATAAGTCATTTCCCTACACTGTTGTCAACATTCTCTTTCATGTGTCATGTAATGTACAGGTGCTGACTTCGGTTCAATGTGTGCCAAACTCATTTTGCTGAAAATTTCCTAGACTAACAAATGCAGTTAATCTGCATCCTGCAGCCTTCTGGCAGAAATATTTAGATTTCACTAAACCATGATTTGTTTTTTGTTTTTTTAAACCTCCCTAAGAAGAGCTTTTAAAAGACTGGATGTTTACAACTTACAACACCATCCATCCATCCATCCATCCATCCATCCATCCATCCATCCATCCATGTTCTGACCCGCTAACTAATTATAAAATAAAATATAAGACACAGCAAACACATATACAGCCATTATGTTACTGCACACTATGATAAGCTGCTACCATAATACGTTTATATTGTTAACAGCTCTGTTGGACGCGTTTGTTGCTGATGATCCTAATTCCTACCATTTTTGGAGTCTCTGAAGGCAACATGATGGTGCAGGGGACTGAGAGGTGGTTATTGTTGAGGGTTTGTTCAGAAGTTAGGTTTCATCCTCGTAATTCACCGGAGCAGTGTACTACGGTGTTTTGTTTGGCGTGGTCACGGCTGTCGTTCGTACTTGTGTTTAAAATCGCCCCAGTTTCTTCACAACGTCCGTACAGGTGTTATGATATAAACTGGGTGATTAGGCTTTTTGAGGACTAACTTTAGCACCTACAGTCCAATCTCCCCCGATAATAGTTCTGTTGTTTTAGTAGTAAGTGGATGTACTGACAGGTTAGCAAGCTATTACTTTCTATTACTCTATTCCTGTGTGTTTTGTCAAATTTTACCTGTAAGGTTTCTTCAGATTGGACGTTAAATCCCTGGATGACAACAACATTTTAACAGCAGGCAGTCGTCATTCATGTCTAAGTAATCCCCATTTTTAAAAGAATACCTGTAATCTGATTACATTTTAATATACTGAAATGGATTACAGTGACAATGTTTTTGTATCCAGATTACATAACACCGTTACTTGTAACTTGTTACTTTCCAAGACTGTATATATATATATATTTTATATAGGTTTTTTACAAGAGTGTGAAAGCCAAAATAGACCTGTGGTCAATTAAAAGTTTAAAAACACATCTGTAGTGTATTTTCTTTGTTTGCTGCTGAACCAATCCATTGTGCTGCCCTTAACATATTTGATGGATATGACCAGAGAGCTAGCTAAACAACTCTATACACCAATTGTCTGAAGATGTGTTTTCAGTTTTTCTTTAGGTTCATTGATGCAGA
The DNA here is from genome assembly GCF_900634775.1 of Gouania willdenowi. Classification (NCBI taxonomy): domain Eukaryota; kingdom Metazoa; phylum Chordata; class Actinopteri; order Blenniiformes; family Gobiesocidae; genus Gouania; species Gouania willdenowi. The sequence continues at coordinate 26,681,243 of NC_041058.1, read as the reverse complement.
TTAATTATGACTTTTGTTAATTTGGTTAGCATTGTTAGTACATTGTACAAAAGCAAATATTAAAAACAGCTCAAACAATATCTAAACAATATATACAATATAATCATGTTCCATTGAAGATGATTATAAGTGGTTTGCATGCCCATCTTTGGTTCAACATGGTAACTATGTGATCCCATGACTAGCTGCTGACTTGCACTGCAGTCTGGAACAAAAGATGGTAAAACTGAAAAATAAATAAATAAATGTGTACCACTCTATCTTTCAAGTAACATGTCACACGTTAAAATGGCCACTAGTAGAACTGGAACAGCCTGATAATAACTGCTCTTTGTAAGTTTCAGTTGTCATAGCAATTGCTCCTGGCGACATTAAATATTCCTCCTTTTCTGCGCCCCAAATGTAGTTCTTTTTCTCTATTGATTGAAGAACTGCCCTATTCGTTAGTGTTATTATTTGACTTCTAGGATGTGTTAAGGATTCATTGTCTGCAGTTGCGGTTCTCACACAGGTCTATGACAAGCACTACTGACTCAATCTTTTTTTAATTGATTTCCTAACATAGTCTAACATTTGCTTTGTTTTCTAATAAGTCAACAGGGCAACTGTTGATTCAAAATATATAATAATATATATTTTCTCTTTTTTCATTTAACATGTCTAATCTTTTTAGAGATAAAAAGCATTGGTTAAAACCAAAACGTTTTTTTTTTTTATTTTTTTTTTACCACAGTTCCACAATCATACCAGAGAAAAGGTAACAGCACAGGACTGGCTTTTAAAGCTGATCGTTTGGGCAGCACATCATCACATAGAGCAGTGACAAAGTGTCCACCTGGCTGGTGTGCAGAGAACTACGTTGTTGTGGGGGGTGGGGTTATGTTGGGGTGCAAAGCTGGACTGGGACCAAAAAATGATTGGTGATAGTGGCCCACCCCCATACAATATGACAACATGCGAGAAGATATATCTGCACATTGTATTGTTTCAAAAATTAAAACAAGGTGTAGCATCCTATATGGAAGAGAGTAACCAATTAAAAGTTTCATATGCTGTTTCAATATTTTAAAGATGCTTATCTTGGGAGAGCTGACCACAGTGTCACAATTCCATTCTTGAATGGAAAGTGGATGTCAAAAGAACACTGCTAGATATGTCTTTTTAGTGTTTAATGAAATGAAAACCATTCATCCATGTAAAATGATAATAGAATATAAAGATATATTCAATTCTATCTCTCTCACTCACACACACCACAATGACCACCACCAGCAAAGACAAGGTTGTAAACAAAACTCTATAGACTCATATTATTATGCATGTATTGAGTTTGACTGAATACAATGAGTCTCGTTATAGTTTACTAAGCATTTGTACACTTTAGCCTAAAATTTCCCCAAATATTATTGAGGGAAGATGTGTATCTAATGATCTTTAATAATAATGCAATTATATTAATTCAAACTGTTTTCTAACCTTTTTTATTAGTATTTTTTTTTTATTATTATTTTTATTATAAACAACCTAAAACATTTTTATTGATAATTCCATGAGCTATCATCATCTAGACAGTTATTCTGACTGCTTGGATTTTAGCTCTTCTGCCAATAAATATCCTTTCCCCCTATTTTTTTTTTTACACTTTCATCCAATTTTTGTCCTTTCTTTAACCTTATTTTTTACCTTTTTCTTCAAATAAGATACCGTTTGCCCAATAGGTAGTTTTTTTTTTTTTTTCCAATAAATATACACTTTCCTTTTCCCCCTATATATACTTTGCCTCTTTTTGTTCCACATTTTTGCACTTTTCAGAATCAGATTCAGAAGTACTTTGTTTATCCCAGGGGTAAATTACTTGTGTTACAGCCGCTCGGAAAAATATATCAATATATGCGATATTGTAGTTTTCTGTATTGCCAAAATAGAAAACTTGATATATCTTGGATCTCGATATATCGCCCAGCTCTTGTTCCTACATTATAATACAGCCTAAATGAAAACATAAATGGGTATATGAAGTGCATAATTATTTAATATACTTACAGTTAATTGACAAGTCAAAACATTGCATATTTAATTTCAAATTCCTTGTCTTTACGTTTTTATTACATATTTTCTTTTAATTTCTCATGCTCACTCATGTGGTTCTCTGGTATTCACTAATGACTTATTAGACACATTTATTACAGACTTTACATTCTTTAACACTTTTTCAAAGCAGTGTATATTTGTGGTGCTTATGATTGGCTGATTTTTCATGGTGAATTACATGGTTTCTTCTGCTGTGGTAGACGTTAAAATCTCAGTTATTAATCTAACAGAATGTGTAACTGTGTCACATCCTGCTGCTCTTTAGGAAGATAAACTCTGTTACATTTTACAACGTATTTACATGAGTTCTTTGTTTTTTTTGCCGGAACATCTTCTTACATCTATCCATCTCTCTTTTTAGTTGTTTCCGGGTTTGTTGCCGCTGTCGGCACTACAGTAATTACCTGAGAACTGCCACCCAGGCCATTTCAGGTGGCAGTTCTCGCGAGGCTAGTGATAGCATTCAGTTTAGAGAGACAGAGAAATGTTTTTATTTTATTTATCTTTTCATTATTACCACATTAAAATGCAGGATATTTACAGGAAAATACTAAAATGGGACGATGGCGAGAAAGAGGGATAAAATGCGTGAGTTTCCTGGCCAAAACGGGATACTTGACAAATATGGTCTGATGGGTCATGTCAAAACAATAAAAATATGTAGAAATAAATATGTAAAAATAAAAAAAATGTAGCATTGCCCGGTATGCCAGATGCCCAGTCCATGCCTGTTGGTGTGTGATGACATATTGGACTGGGCATGGGCACCCCTGCTTGAAAGCCAAGTCTTTTGTAAACCTCTGTAACTGTGAGTGATCAATGACATTTTGTTATTTTAGAGGTATTTCTTGTTTTTCTTCTGGACGCAGGCTTTTAAACACATCCACCTTTTCTGACATTTTAATGATACAGACTTCATAAAGGTATTTACCAGACAGTAACCATTCTTTTATTTAAGTGGAGACAAACAAGGTGCCTTTACACATGGTGCTGTAGACACCGACACGCCTCTGACAAATATGACATGAACTATACTAATGAATATATGTCACTGTCTCATTTCGGTAAGTGGGCATACAATCGAATACATCATGCTGCATCACTTCCTATTTGGATGAGTGCCAAGTGTCCATAAGCGGGCTGTAATTTTGTTGGCTTGTGTACGCTGTGTAGAATGTGACCTATAGTGAATCTGATGGTATTGTGATAATTGTAGCAACACAGAGAATTCTGTATCACTGTTATGCTATGCAAAGAAAGCACATGTGTGGTCTATTATAAGTGTGTATTATCACACACCTGTACACTGGTGCGATCATGTGATGTGGTAATCAGAGTGAGTTCAGCCCATTACTGTCACATGGTGAACAGGGCTGATATTCTCAGGGTCACAGCTCAGGGAAAAAAGGAGGCCAATATATAGTGCAGTTTAAATTAATTGGTAAGCACTTCAACAGCTTTTCAAACATTAGCGATGAACAGTGGAGTGCTGCTGCTGCTTCTCAGACAAGCAGGGCTGGGGGAGTTTGCAAATGGCTATTGTTTAAACATTCATCTCATCTGAGCTGCTGCAGCTGTATCCACAGCAGATAATGTGGGGCAGTTTTCCCAGGAGCAGGTATCATTTATTTGTATGCATACATCATATATCAAAATAGCAACTGGGAAATTGTATACCTTAGATAAATATGAAATGCATATTATAAACAAAACTCAGGTTACCTTTTTAATTTAATTTTTACTAATATTGCGCATGTATGTTTGAGCCTCTGGAGTCAGCTCTAGTCACTTATTACTGGTAATCAAACAAATACACTGTTGAATAGTGCATTTGTGTAATTGACAACAAATACAAGGTTAAATAATGCATTTTTATAATTGACTGGAGCTTAATTTATAGGACTAGTACAGTGCCCGTCAGAAGTATGTGTTCATGTGGGGGCTTAAGTAGAGTAGTCAATTATGGTCAAATGAGTATGTGTTTGAAAGTTGGATGTGTACATACTCTGTACTCTGTAGTGTTATAAAGGGGTTTTTCTGCGGGTGCAAAATAAAAAAAGGTGTGTGCGATTTCCCTGGTTTAATTGTATGGAACATGTGCATGATAAATGTGTTTGTTGTTTTGCTCATTTTTACATTTTATTTTGTTTGGTATATTTTTCTGTAATGTATGATTTTTTGGAGTCATTATGTGTATTTTTGTGTCTTTCTGTTGTGTTTTTGTGCATTTTTTGTATAATTATAATTTTTTGTTGCCATTGTAGTGGGATTCTGGAGTCATTTTGTATCTTTTTTGGTGTACTTTTGTGCCTTTCTGATGTAATTTTGTGTATGAATATTTAGTTTTGTGTATCTTTAGTCATTTTCATATTTTTTTGTTGTTGTTTGGTGTATTTTTCTGTAATGTATGTTTTTTGGAGCCTTTTTGTACATTTTTGTGCATTTCTGTTGTCGTTTTGTGTACTTTTTGTAAAAATATTGTATTGCTCATGTATTAGTTTCACACGCTCACGTAAGCCCGTGTGGAACTTTTATGTGAGCGCGCAATAAATAAATAAATAAATAAATTTGTGTCCCTTTAGGGGCTCAGTAAAAAACAAAAAAAACAAACCAAAATTAAATCTGGTTCTGTTTGTGTGATATTTGGATATTTACGGGGAAACAAAGACGAGAGCTTCATGTTTTAATCTCACCACACAGAGGGGACACACAGATGGACTTTTACTCTGGTGCGTTTGATAAAAATGATCTTGTATCATATTGTCCACCTCACACTGATGGCAGAGGTGTCATTTTTGTGTCAATGACATTTTGTTAAAGAGTTACTGATGCTGGAAGTCTGAATCTGTGAATATCTGTCAACTTTACCGAACAGTGTAACAGTCCAAATAGTATCCAGATAATCTGGTGACTGGGTGGACTTTTGCTTCTGGTCCGGACACTGAGCAACGCATAAGTCACATTACTGGTGAATTGAAACTTTATTAATACATAAATAAATCAAAACCAAAAAGTTGACGTGGAACCAGAGGTGGTGTAATAAATTGTTTCTTATGATCTACTTCCGTGTGTGTTGAAGGCTGCTGTTAGCGGTATTTATAACGTGCAAAATAAACATTTTACTACCCTCAAAAAAGCTGTAATTTTGTTTTGCAAAAGTGTCAAGTGGTCGAAGTTCTAACATCCATTGATCCTCACACCAGCCTCACGGTTGATAGTCAGTCACCAATGTATTTGGATACTATTTGAATCGTAACACCACTAAACAAAACATAAACGTATAAAAGCATAAACGAGGAGCTTTTTACAAGCTAAAACATGCACAGACTGGATGAAAACAGGAGCAGGACCAGAGAACTGCTGAAATAAATCTTAACAGTCCTATTATGTATGGAGACCTGGTCCAGGACCTGTGGAGGGAAACGAGGTGCAGCGGACTTCAGTTCTCACTGTAATTTCCCCGTAAATATCACACAAACAGAACAAGTTTTAAAAAAAAAACAGAAAAACGCTGCTCTGGTTTTTGGTTTTTCTGTATTTCTGTTTTGGTTTTAAATCAGAAAAATAAAATAACCACACTGTTTTTTTTGTTATTTTCATTTGATTTTGAATTGGAATAACCAAAGAACGAAGGGTACATGGACTCTCCTCTTAGTGTTTGGTTTTCAGTTTTGTTTTTGTGGGTAATGGTTTCCTGTCTAATTCACTGTCCTGTTTTTTGTATGAGATTGAGTATAGTCGCTCTTTTCCTCCACTGTTTTTACTCAGGTCTGCCTGGTTTTCCTATTGCTTTCCTCCACTACTTAAGGAGTGTCTGAATACTGAGTGAGTACCGCTGCATTTCTTGTCTGCTGATGCCCTTTTTTTCTTAGTCATACTGTATTCTTGTTTTACTTTGCTTTCATGTTTGTTGGCTTTGATTTGTAGATCTTTAACTCTGTAAAACCCAAAAATAGAAAAAAGAGCAAATATATATATATATATATATATATATATATGCTTAATCTGATTGTATTCTATGTATTTCTATATTTGTATTTAGTATGCTGGTGGCCCTGAAATAAATGTTGTTTCACGTTGCATGGAAATAATAATAGAGACCTTGAACCTCGAACAACTTTATCCGCTGAAGAATGAGTCAACTACCGAGACAGAATTTATTACAGTTGACCCTAAAACAATAGTGGAAATTGTTCAGCACTTACATTCATCTACTCAATGCCTTGACACGATGCCATCAGACGTCTTTAGAACTATGGTAAAGGTAATTGTGACTGATTTGTGCCAGCTAATGAACTCATCATTTCAGTCAGGTGTTGTATCAAAATCCATGAAAGTGGCTGCTTTGAGAACACTAGATGCCTCTATGCTGGCAAACTATATAGAACATTACTAACCTTCCTTTCAAGACCAAGATCATTGAGAAGGTGGTCTTAGACCATCTGAGTCAATACCTAACCTTTCAACTGAATATTTGATTAAAATTTCTGTCAGGCTGAGCTTTTATCAAAGTGCTAAATGACATGAGGTTGAACACTGATTCAGGAAAGTGTCGGTTCTCATTCTGGTGGATCTGTAAGTGCTGAATTAGACACTGATGACCATAACATTTTATTGCACAGATTGCAAACATGGTTAGACTAAACAGAAAATAATTGCAATGGTTTAAGTCTACTTGAAGGAACATAGGTATTTCGTTAGCATTTAGAACATTTAATCAGACAGATTAACATTAAGTTTTTTTTCTGGTGTAGTGGTTCTGAAAGTTCTAGTTGTAGTGTGTACCCTTAAAGGTTTAGCATTATGCTATTTTTTACTCATCTCCATTTGTTCGAAAAACCCCAACAAAATTGTATTTAAGGTTTATTTTCCCAAACTCGCCTTTTTTCTGGAGTTCTAGCCCTCTGAAAAGTCACTTTAATGATGCTTCTGAAAACTGGCTGTTCTATTTCCTGCCTTGAGTCTCTCCTCCCTGCTACCTGCTCCCTTCCCCCTCCACCTTCTCCTAGGTGTAACACTGCTCTCCCTTTTTATATCCTCCCTGTAGTAAAATGTTTCTTACCCTTCCTTAGGGAGGGCTGGTGATGGTCACAATTAAGCAATACAATAAATGTATTTATTTCATTGCAATAACAAAACATGCATTGGTGCCTCATAATTGCACTTCTTATAGTGTTGACCTTTGACAGCATGTGCAGACAAGGGAAAAAAAAAAAAATGAAAACAGGTTGTTTTGGGGCCTTCATACATATTCATGAGTAGGCGTGTCTGTAGATGCTGACTTCATGCCTCGCTCTTGCGAGGGTGATCAGTGATCACCCAAGTGATTTTCTTTTGCTATCCACACACACTTGTTATTGTAGCACATGGCTATTTAAGCAGCTATTGTGATTGTGTGGCAGCAGCAGAGGAATCAGTCAGAGTTTCAAAAACTCACCGAAGTATTAAGCTGCTAAGTGACTTTCTTCTCCTCATCTCTCCTAACCACAGGAATAGTACATTTAAGATGAAAATCATTTGTTTTGTCCTACCTCTGCGTCGCATTATGTTACAAACATGTCAGATCGTGTCAAAGGCAATTGATTGATTGATTGATTGATTGATTGATTGATTGATTGATTATACTTTATTAATCCCTGAGGGGAAATTCAGTTTCAGTTACATCCCGACCAAGAAACATGAAAAGACAATCGCATATTACATGGGGGAACAGAAACTGGAGAACTGTGGAGCAGGAAGCAGCACGGCGGTGCCTCCATTTCTTAGATGAAAAATATGGAACAATTTGTAAGAAAAAGAGGTAAAAAAGGACAAAACCAAACTAGGTACCTTATAGAGAGGGGCAGAGTTTGGGATCATGAAAAAACTTGAAAAAGCAAACATTTTGATGAAAACCAACAAACAATATTCAATTCAGTACAACAGCACATTGACACAGAGAATGGGTCTTAGGATGGATAGTTCCCAGGTCGGCCACAAGATGGCGCTGCCCTTACAGCTCGCCTCCTGCAAGAAGCATCTGTCTGCAGTCCGCAGTTCAAGGCGGCGCTCGACTATGGGGGTGGCGCCGAACGTTCAATAAACCAATCAAGAAGCCCCTGCCTGCAAACTAATCGTGTTCAGTGTTATTACATATAACTTTACTTCATTTTGCAACAGTTGGTGGCAATCAAATCATTTTATTTTGGCTTCAACAAGTGGACAATGGTGGTAAGTGACATTTTTTCTCTTATAGTGAATACTTTATATACTTTCTAGTATCAATGATAGTGCAATGCTGACACAGTTGATCAGATGGACAGCACCATTCATTTTAACATAATAACAAACCGTAAGCTAACTAACTGCTAGCAGCTACAGACATTAGCTTGCTGTCTTGGTTAGTTAGAAAATGTGTTTGCTGTTCAATAAAAGCTTGAGGTTCTGTGTAATTACTAAGCATTTAGACAGTGACATCACTCCCCTGTCCTTTTATAGTTAGACAATCATGTATCTCGTTTCTTTTTTATTATCTGATGAAATTATGTTCAATACTGTACCCCAGGGGTACGCAAATTGTCATGGGGCAAATGAATAAAAAATAGGAAACTAGAATATAAATCAACCAGCAGTCAGGAGCCTCCATGCATTAGCATACAGTATATTACACATTAGCCGACTACCCATGGTTACAGATTATAGTATTATTATTAGGGGGCCAAGCCTGCGGGGCCAGGGAACTGCGTATGTAAGCATACGCGGTTCCTAGGACCAGTGGTGCTAGGAACCCTATTGTAATCGCAAGGATTTTTATTATATATATTATATTTATTATGTTTCCTTGGGTAAAAGTGGTGCTGCAGGCTAAACCGTGCAAGGTAGGGCAGTGCCCTTTGGTGGTTGGGGCCAAAACCCCCAGTGGACCTTGGACGCAAAAATTCACATATTTCCGCCAACAGGTGGCGCTATAACAAAGGTCAACGCATTTTGGTCAATAACTCCCACACCGTTTGTTGCAAATTTAAAACCTTCATATCCACAGATTCCTTGAATAGCACTGAATTACCTGGGCTAGGCCACGCCCATTTCCGCCTAAACTTTTCTCGGAGCAAAATCGCAAAAACTGAAAAACCTACTTTTTCGAACTCCTCCTTGGAGTGTTGTCCAATCAGCGTAAAACTTGGCACGTAGAGTCTTCAGTTGGACGTGATATACAGTTAACTAAATGAGTTTGTTCGAGTAATTTATGCGCAAATTATTACCGAGTAAAGTTTTCTAGCTAGCAATAAATATGCGAACTGGCGCATATCTTGGTCAAAATAAATGCTAACAACACCAAATCTGAGATCCTTGGTTGGCATGTGACTGTGGGGGTATGAGCCAAATTTGAATAAATTAGGCCTCTAGGGGGCATTGCAATTATGAGAATTTTATATCTCCGAAATGGCAGGACCGATTTCTACCAAATTTGGTGGGTATGACCTTGGGTCGCTCCTGCGACCATATCTCGAAGTTAATCGCGATTGGTCAATGTGGGCGTGGTTTATTACTACATAACATATAAATAAACAAACCTTTATTTCAGCTGAAGTAATATGTTGAGGAATGTGAAATTTACAGGGTAACTATAGAAGAGCACACAGATCACCCATACCAAAAAGTGCACCACTAGGTGGCGCTATATTGGGTGCAAATGCATTTTGGCCTGTAACTTTCACACTTTAAATCACATCTTCCAAAACTTCATATCCACCTGTTCTCAGCAAATGACACCTTGGCATGTGTCCTGACGCTCGCCACGAGCCCGTCATCCTTCGTGACGTACTTCCAAGGGCTCCGCAAAACCTCATAAATGCTTGCAGTTCTAGTTTTATTATTATTATTATTATTATTATTATTATTATTATTATTATTATTATTATATTGTTCCTCAACAGGATAGGTAAAATTCAGAGGCCAATTTCATTGTAGGGCTACAATGTATATGACCAACTTTTTTGGGTTGTGACACCGTTCTAATATCATTTGGCATCTCAAGAGACATTTTTCTTTCTTTCTAGAATTAGCTTTTGATTTTTGTTGTTACCAGGATTAGTGCACAAAGTGATGCTACAGCTCATATTTTTTTACTGCATTTTCTTTAAACTAGATTTATATTTCAGAAAGTGAAAGAATACATTTGTTTAAGATTGCTTTGTGTGTATGGTGTTATAATTTGATGAGTAATGATAATGAAAACATTAATAATCACTTGTTTTTATTGTTATAAATTAGACTTTTCAGAGTACCCCATTTAAAATCCAGATGACCGCAATGCGGCCATGACCCCAAGGTTGAAATATTTGTTAAATTTGTAGGAGTAGGGCTTCACATTAAATGTCTGAAGGGGTATGGGACTTTGAGAAGTTTGGGAACCACTGGTGTATACAGTTGTAAAAAAAAAAAAAAAACAATGTTTGGTACTTAATGCAACTATAATTGACACACTTTTCTTGTCTTTGGTATGTCTTCTTTATGCATAGAAACATACCAGTATTCTGGCAATGGAGAGACATTGGCAGGTCAAATCTGCGAAGCAGACACTTATAAATGTCCCCTCTGCTTATGCAAGGCTGCCAGGTGTATGGTAGAATACCATATAAGAGGGCATTCATTTGTGAAGCATGCAGGTAATGTTCTTCAGTTTACTATTACTCATTCACTATTTGTATTACTTTACCTGAAAGAAATCACAATTCATATGATTTATTCTAAAAGTACAGCTTGTTATACTCGCAGAATTGTATATCTGCTACCCTACTGCTTGACCCACAGCATTAGTGTACATTACATGATGGATTTGTGTTTTCTTCCAGCCCAAACTGAAAACCTTTCAAGTGAGTCGAGTACTGTTGGGGATGTGGGTATGTAGCCAGAGTTTTTTTTATTTTTTTCATGATCACCAACTATTGTGCTAATGATAATCGTTGTTTGTCCTCTGTATTACAGGAAGAAAATGTGTTTCTGAAGGACAATGTTGAGGCAGCATCGTGGTGCAGCAAAGAAATGTTCAAAAGAAAAGTGTCTCTTCCAGAGATACTTCTGATGGAGAGAGAAAACTGCAAAAGGGAAATTAAAGAACTGCAGCAGAATGATGGCCTCAATGAGGAGCAAAACCTTATCCTCACAGAGCTTTTTATTTTTTCCTTTGTGTTGAAAAGCAACTATGACAGATTTTGCACAGAGTTGGTGGACAAGAGGTGTCTGAAAGTGTTTGCTTTTTTTGAGAAGACGGAGTAATGGATTATTCTCATTGAGACGAGAGCTTGGCCTTGTAGTTGTTTTGTCATGTAGTTCTGGCAGCTCTTCAACAGCCTTTCTATGTTCAGTTTTGCTTATGTTCATGTTGTATTAATGTTCTTAAGTTTGTATAATAAAGATATTTCCAAACTAAATGTTGCAGAATACACACCTATTTATTCCTTACTCCAGGACTTTAACATAAGGATATTTGGCAGAGCAGCTTTCATGTGTAGTTTAAATAGCTCATTTGAGGAGAAGTAACAAACCATACACTTTGATGTGTAGTGTATTGTCAAATGAATTCTAACAGACCACTCTCTGTGTTCAATATTTATAATTTCTGTTGCTATGTCTAAGAGGCCAATAGGTTAAGCTCAGGATGTCAATGTAGGTATCCCCCTTAGAGAAACAGTCTTAACTGTTCAAGGAGGCAGGGACATGTGTATCTAATGCATTTCACCCTGGGCGCTATATATGTATATTTTGTATTAAACTACAGTGTTTGTTTTACCTGTGAGGTAGTTTGACAGGAGACAGCATGAGAAAAATCCAACTTGCCCGTTTGAAGCTGACTTTTTACAAAACGTGGAATAACAAGGGAGGGAGGAAACAGACTGTTTCAACTTTAGCTCTCTGAATGATGCTAAAGGAATGTATATCACTGTAGCAAAACCAATATAAAGTGATTTTTTCATAATACTGCCCCTTTAAAGCAGAACTAAGTAACTTAATAAAAAAATAATAAGTCCTTCTTGTCGTCCCTCTGAGAGTAATACAAGTGTTTATGGTAGAAATGTCCCAATATAACATTTTCACTTCCAATACGATACTAATCTTGCAGCCTTGCATATTGGCCGATACTGATATTCATCCAATCAGCACAAATCCTACATACTTTTGTAATGTGGAATTGTAGCTTGTAGCTTGATCAAGTGATGTTACTCAAACAGAGAACAATAGTCAGCAACGGTAGGTAATTAGTTATGAGGAAAACTGACCCATTTTTTATTAACCAATTGATTACATACATTTTAACCTTCAACATGATATCTACAGTATTATACAATTAAATAAATATAATATATAGCAGAGATTTTAAATGCAATCTGATAAAATCCAATATTTGTTTTTGTATTCGTTCAGTATCGGATCAGGACATCCCTAGTTTATGGGGTGATTGGGGGGTCTTTTATCTCCCCCTGCTGTCTCTGGCCAGAAAACCACGCTTGAAACTTCCCCTGCCTCCGAGCCGGTACCAGTCTTGCAGCTCTGTTCTCGTTCTCGCAAGAAGACGTACTGCTTTAGGACAGCCCATACACCCTAATGCTAGACTATCACCAGCCCCGTGGCTGCTCACAGTTGTCTACAAATTCACTGCCTTCAAAAAAAAGGCAGAGAAGACCTTTGTCTGAGGAAGGGAAGAAAAAGAAACAGGAATCGGATCAACAGAGGGCTCAAACACGAATCCACTTGGGGAAGGCATATGCTGGCACTTGTTTACATTACTTATTTTTTTAGATCATGTTCAATAGTACCCACCTCTTCAGACATTTCTTTGTGTTGTCCTTCTTCTACCGGCATGTAGCTGTGGGGTGGGGCAGGCGGCGGGGGGTGCAGAGTATTTACGACAGTGACATAACCAAAAGGGACCTTTAAACGGAGCAACCTTTGAGTCATATCAAGTTTACTGTCTCGTCATGTTTTAGGTTTTTAATGTGTGCAGGCTCCCTGAACCTGCTTTGGCGTTTGAAGTAACTCTAACTGGATGTTTGATCTATTTATCTACAGTATGTCTTCCTAAAGCGTCACCTTTAAAGAGTTGTGCTGGTTTGGATTAGTTATAAGGCCTTCCTGTTTTTGAAATGTGCATCAGAGCACGCGCATTTCATGCATCGGGAAAAACTCAAACTTATCATGGGTCTGTTCTGGTACACGTGTATTTTTTTATGGCCCAATCAACAAAACAAAGACCGTTACCCTTCGAATGGAGCCATTTCTTCTGCTGCTTGTAATGGTTCATCTGTTATATTAGTAACAAGCACTTTACATCCATCACATGAACCAAAAGACATACACAGATTAGGCTTCTCAGAGCAGATAGTAAACATCAATGTTTCAGTCTCTTGAGAAACCAAACATACCTTTATGTTTCCTATATAATTTAGTCTGTGAGGTGTTTTTCTTTTTTTCTATCTTGTGTGTATTTTGCTTGCTTTTAAAATGTCCCTGGTGTCAAATAATGAGAGCTGAGCATTACTTTTATTTTCTCTTTGGGACAATAAACCTGGCTTTGATAGTCCTGTGGCTTTTGTGTGGGTTTTCCTTGTTGCTGGTCTTGATGTGCCCTGTGCGACAGTTAATATCACTAAAATGAGGTTCTTATTTAATTCAACAACACTGTTGTTCACATTTGCAAAGGCACTACTATTCTTCTCACCATGCTGGCCTTCTGAGTCAAAGGAAACCAGGCACAATTTCAGGAAGTTTTCTTTTGCTTGTGATAAAAACCAGAGGATATTTATTTTATTTTTTTCTGATCTGTTTTTAGAATTTATACCAGAGCTTTTTGGGTTTAGGCGGATGAAGGAGTGCTTGGCTGGATCCACAGCATGTGTGTCTTTTGGTTTCCTATCTCAATGTGCTCTAGGACTCAAGCATGTAGAAACTTGGGCAGCTTGCTTTATAGCTAGCGGTGACTTTACTCAGTAAATATGATTGTATCTACAAGGAGATTAAAAACAGATGACATTTTTTTAAACAAAACAATAAAAATTTGATTCAAAGAAAAAAAGGTGAATAAAAATAAATACAAAGGCACCGTTAATGATGTTATACACAGACGAAACAACATGCAATTTGTCATATTGATATGAAAGGACATGTGATCTCTGTCTTTGACCCTCTGTGTCTTCTCTGCAGGGACCTGAAAAATAATTTGATAAGTACAGTGGAGCCCGGAGCATTCCGTGGTCTGCTGGCACTGAGAAGACTGTGAGTATAACAAATCCTCCAAACAATATGTGGAAGAAGTGCTTTGAAGGTTGACGGGAATGCTAAGGAATATTATTTCTAATTTCTTCAGATGAAAATTGTCAGAAGTTATCATTGACACAGATCAGCAACAAAAAATACCCATCTCCCTTACTTTCCCAGAATATTGAATAAAAGACAAGTTCAGAGAAACAAATATTATATTTCCAAAAGTTAAATGCAGCTTCCTCCTCTTTAATTCAAAAGCAGACTCTTTCTAAATGAATTAATTACAAACTTAATAAACTTAGCCCATATGCTATGAAATCTATTTTAAAACACTCATTTTAATATTGAAATATACTACAAGTGTGAAAAAGAAGAAAGTTTTGTCCATATCCTCACAGTTCACTAATGTCCTAATTATCTCTCAAAAAAATACAGTAAAACTTATGTTGAGTGTGATATACGATGAAAAAAACAAAATAAAAACCCATTTTGCCACAAGCTGTTTGGATATCTGTTGCATGAAAATTCTTTTGTCTGACACTTTGTTTGTTACTTATAATAACACATATATATGTATATATATATATATATATATATATATATATATATATATATATATAGTTATGGAGTGACCTTTTTGCATCCTGATAGCAGAATCTGGGCTGGCTGAGATGCAAACAGTGAGTGAAGCCACACTTATTCTGGGCGTGTGTGCGCAGCAGGGCTTTGGGAGCTGCAGAGTGCTAATTTTAGTGCTCCCCAACTGGTGATTATTCAAGTGCGCTGCTTATTTTCCCACAGCTGCTCCAGCAAAGCAGCTCTTTAATTACAGACTGTAAGGGCACTGAGCCACGGAGTCGACGGAGCTCAGCCACTCGTACATGGAAGCCCCCCTCCATTCACATGTTTTTGCATCCGTCTTTGTGTGTTTGCCAATGACTTTGAAATAAAACGGTGACAAATGGTCAGCTTATATTTGGAGGAGGTTTACGGAATTACATTGATAACCAGCCATCACTGGTGTTTAAGCTCTGTGTGAATATGAAATCAAACAAACAAACGGTTTTGTCACCATCCTATTCTGACTGAAATATTAAATTAGTTCATTGTATGAACTGAAGCATGGTTTTCTTTGCCATTTGGGCCTTACAGGGACCTATCCAACAACAGAATTGGCTGCCTCTCTCCTAGAATGTTTCTTGGTCTGGGAAACCTCTCAAAATTGTAAGTCTATTCCTAAACTGTAAACACACTTTACTCTTTCCAGTAAATTGTCAATGAATCTGGAGCTTCCAGCCTTCAGCAATGTATTCAACTATATATCTAGCAGTGTGACTTCTTCATTGTAATTGTTTG
Source organism: Gouania willdenowi (assembly GCF_900634775.1). Lineage (NCBI taxonomy): Eukaryota > Metazoa > Chordata > Actinopteri > Blenniiformes > Gobiesocidae > Gouania > Gouania willdenowi. Next base: position 26,665,556 of record NC_041058.1, on the reverse strand, counting down.
CTGTTTTGTTTCTCACACACAGGAATTTATCCGGGAACATCTTCTCTACTCTGACTGCTGGACTTTTCACACAGCTTTTGGCTCTAAAAGTTCTGTAAGAGAAATAAACAAATAGAAATATTGTAAATTGATATAATACGAGAAAGGCATGTCAAAGAAAGACACTGTCATTGAAAAATAAATTGGTCTGATCTGTCTATTCAATTTTTCTTAATGAAAATGTATTATTTTACATTTCGTGGCAGAGTAAGTGTGTGTGTTGGTCAATTGATGCAAACATATGCACACACACACACACACACAAATATAGCTTCATGACTAACCTATATACGTATATCAGGGTTGCAAGGTGCTAGAACGGATCCCATCCAAAGTAGAGCAGATAGCAAGGTTTACCTTGAACGTCTGTCCATCAAAAGGCTCCCATAGACATTGCACACACATTTTTTTTCTACAGTTTACATTAGTTATTTTAATATACTATGAAAAGTGTAAACCTATTTTGCATGATGTTCGTATTGCTTCTCTCAGCGCAGAAGATCAAGCTGTTTTCTGTTTGGATGCAGTTCTGCCAATGTGTCTCTGTGCAGAGCCTGGGACCTGAAAGTGTCATACGTACCCAGGATGTTTTTTTTTTGTTTTGATCCAAGATTGATTGATTTTTTTGATTTTTGATTTTTTTTTTGTGAGTGGTTTAAATGTGTGCTGTGACAATAGCCTGTGGAAATACTAAGTCACTGGTGTTCTCTCCAGGCACTTTGGCACCGACACTTTGTTCTGTGACTGTGAGCTAAAGTGGTTGCTCCTTTGGGCTCGACAGAACTCGGTGAGGATTGGCAACGACACACTCTGCATTTTCCCCAACCACCTGCATGGCTTGAAGTTTCGTCACTTACGTGAACAGCAACTCAGATGTGGTAAGTAAGCAACATGTTCCTTAAAGCTAAACCCATAAAGAACTAAACTTCAGGTTTTTTTTTATTCATAAAAACTGACATATTTATAAGTATTTTTTTGTACAAATTTATATTAAAACAACATGAACTAATTGTATGTACTATTTTCAATTTATCCTGTAGCCCCCAAAGCTAACCTTATTTACTGTTTTTAGTTATACTCAATCTATAGATTAACTTGAATGCCACATGTCGTATGCAAACAGGTAACAGGGTTGAATTATTTTTTGAAAGTAAAAGCAAACCGTCATTTATATCTCTGTCATCTTTTATGTATATCTCATTCTTTCATTAGAGGTCACAGTTTTCTTTCATAGGGGTTATTGCAAATGAAGGTAATGACAGTTTGATAATTATAAAGGTTTCATTACAAAAAGATGGAGTGTGGTTGTTGGTTAAATATCAATCATGTAAGGCTGGGTGAGTGGTTGTGATGAGTGAGCGAGCAGTGTGTGAGGTGAATGCAATAACCAAACAACAAAGCAGACATGGGAAGGAAGGTCACAAGCAGGTATACTGGAGGCAGTGGCAGGAACATGATGTCAGGAGCCAAAAGCAGCACCAAGCAGGTGGACAAACAGTTATGTACATGGCCCAAGTGATCCACATCAGGCCCAAGCCCCTAATCCAGGGGTGTCCAAACGCGGTCCTGGAGGGCCAGTTGACCACCAGGACTTTGTTTGACTTTGTTTGACTACTCATACTGTCTGATGTCAAATTAAGTATGTAGTGCGTTCACATTTGATAGTATGGAAAGATTGAGTACGTGAGAAATACCCCGATGTATACTGTAGTGGGCACACTGGTCATATTCGACCGCACCAGGATGCAGTGTGAGCGAAATGTAAAATTGTCCTGGGGCCGGCTTCAAGCTAAAAGTCAAATATCCCCTTTTCAAAACAAAAGCAACTATTCTTGCCTTCCATTAGTTTTTTAACACTTTTGTAAATATGGCTCTTGTTTTGAAGTTAACTTGTTTGGAAGTTTTGTCAGTAGCACAAAGGCAGGTCCCCAAAAAATCTCTGAAATGTTGGCATGAAATGTGTTTCTGCAAGTTTCATGGATCAAATAACCACATGTTGAGATTCTACTTGGTCACTTTCTCGCTTAAAATGCTTTCAGAATGTTCAAAGGTGGCAAATTAACGGAGATATTCAGCCTCAGTGTGCTTCAGGTCTTTGTCGTTGTGGGTTCAAAATACATCTTATGAAACTTGAAAGTATACTTCAGTGGGAATGGTCATCATCAGTCATCATCATAAAGATACTTATAGTATATAGTAGACAGTATATACACATTGAGTTTGTAGTGAATGATACAGAGTGCGCTATTTTGAACACAGTCGTGGACTACCCGTCCCTCAGGACCGCGTTTGGCACCCCTGCCCTAATCCAGACTCTATCTGTCTATTCTGTTAAAGAGAAAGGCACAGGGTTACATGGACCATCACACACTTAATTGACTCCACTTGGCATTTAGAGGTGGAATTTAGTCCTTCAATAAAAATACTAAATGGCAATGGGTTTCCAAGTTCACTGTTTCATAATTGGACAGACTTTGGCTTTGAGAAAGTAACTGAAAACTTGTAAAGCCTTGTACAATCTCATGATAAATCTTCACTGCTAAAAAATATGTAAAGCAAGCCCCTACACACACCAATGTAACTCCAAGTCAATCACACTTCTGAAAAATCAACCTGTCCAGTTAGGAATACATATTGCTTATGAATCAGATTAACCTGCTGTTGTGCAAATTGAACAGACAACTGGTGGAAATAAATGTTGATTAGCAATACAACCTCTTTATAAAATGATTTTGCAGATGGTGACCACAGACCATATATCTGGCCTGATCCTTTCTAGTTTTGGTCACTTTTGCATTTTGCCCGTGTCCCAGTAGAGCTAACAGGAGGTGGTGTCTACAATCCACAGAAGTTGCTCAGGTAGTGCAGCTCATCCAGGTTAGCACATTGGTGCATTCTGTGACAAGAAGAATGTTTGCTTTGTCTGTCAGCAAAGTGTCAAGAGCTTTTAGGAGATACCAGGAGACGGGACATTGGCAATTGCGTAATGTATTATTTCTACATGGAACAACTCTAAAAGAATAAATTCAAAGCTACACAATGTAATGAATGGACCAAGGACACTTTAGCTCCTCCCAAAATTAATGCTTGTGAAAAAACCATTGGAAACCACTTTGAAAATCTATTAATACAGAAGTTAGATATTAGCAAACATTAAAACTCTCCTACATTCTAAAAGCCTTGTCTCTTGTTGTTGCCTTTTAAAAGCTTAATAGCTTTTCCTAATCCTTGGCTTTAAATTAATGTACGATTATAAATATTTAATAAAGCCTTACCGAGGGTCAATTATCTAGTAATTAACATTTAGTTTTATGCAATCTGTCATGAAATTATCGTACTACTGCTAATGGAAGTCAACCAAATCAAAGTTGGAAGAGTTTTTAGCATGAATGCTCATATTGTTGCATTTTTACTGAAGAAAATGTTAATGAACTTTTGAGTTTTTGGGTAAATGAGCTTCTGTTGAAAAAGTTATGTAACATGATGTGTCCTCTTGGGAAATAGCAGTGGTTTTTGTTTATTTTCTTAGTAAGATTTATTTTTAGGTCTTTTCATGAATAATATAATATTTTTTACCTGATCAGATATCTCTGTCCCCATTACAGTGACTTTGATACATCAAACAATTAAATAACTACTGTACAAAGTGTTTTCCAGAAACCATTTATTTATGCACATAGCAGTCAGAGAGATGGATTCAGCAAGTTCTGTAGTATAGTTTGACACAAGCTTCACCTAACACCACATTTATTTTGTCATACCTGAAAGTGTTAACATATTAACAATAACAAATTGTGATTCATTACAATCAATTCTTAGCTGCCTTTTAACTAATATGAAGATTTTTTTTTAACAATTCTGACAGGCCTTCACAAAGGTATGAAAAAATACTTTGGTATTTATAGAATGTTTAGTACTGGTATTTGTTTTCCAAATTTGGATACACTACAATAGTCAATGGTCACTGACATTGTTCAATAAAAAATCCTGAAATAAACATTAAATAGAAAGTACTCAGAGAACACTGACCTCCACAATGCCATAGCAGTTCACTCATTTGCATTTTTACCTAAATGGTAGATTCAGGATAATGATCTGAATCATCCCCAAAATCTAATCACTTGTTCCTTATCCCATTTCAGATATTTCCTCAAAATATCATCAAAATGTATCCATTGGTTTTTGAGTTAGTCAGGTCACAGACAAATAAATAAACACTGGCAGAAACATAGCCTCCTTGTCTGGAATACGTTTTTTTTTTTTTTGTTTCTTGCTGACACATGTACAGTGAGAAATTGTCTATGGAGGGAAGCTAAAGTCTGAGCCATGTGCTTGTAGTAGCTATACAGTATGTCCATTCTCAAGGTAAATGTCAAGCATGCAAGCAATGGAGATTTAGCCACAACCTGAACATGGATCTTCCAGTATTATCTTTTTTTACAAACTGAGCAATAGAAGACTTTATGGCCCGAGTATTGAATGGCCTGTCATGAGCCTGTAACATCCATAATTGATTGGTACACCTGCGAAGGCAAAGTGCTTACTGACGCTGCTCTTTGTAGCATGTCCAAGGTTTGTCCAGAGGAATTTCCAAGGTGGTACAGTGAGCTGTTGAGATATGATGACACCCAGTCTAAATAGAGACCACCAATGCATGCTCATGGCACATGGCAGACACAATGTGAAACAGTGTATTGTATTATGCCATGTTTCCCATAAGAGTCACGTTTTCCATAATATTTTTACAAACACTGTCTCTCTTCCTTCTAATCTTGTTACAGCTGTGTTCTTGTACTTTAGTAAAAATGCTTGAGGATTCAACTCCTGTGTTCAGTAATCTCATCATGGACGTGGCAGATTCATGATAAACATGATCAAATTCAAGGACAGTCCAAGGAAGTGCTCAAGGCTGTTCTCCTTCATCAGCCACTGTTCATCAACATTGACATATAGGAACACCTGATGGAATGTGTGTGCCACAATGCCTCTGTTTTAATGCTGTTTGGGTTTACATGTTTGTGAGTAATGCAAGCTTTTGTATTATTTCATACAGGAAATGTCACGTAGGAAATGTCTCCGTCTCAATAAACACTGCCTCTGCCCTTTTCTCTCCAGGAAGAATAAGTAACCTTCTCACCTCTCTCTTCCTTCCTGTCTCATAAAAAGATTTACACTTTGACCTCTCTTGTTTTAACCCCTCTATCATTTTCCAGATGGACCTCTTGAGATGCCCTTCTTTCAGCTCATCCCCTCTCAGAAGCAACTTGTTTTTCGAGGAGACCGACTGCCTTTGCAGTGCACTGCCTCTCACCTCGACCCTTCAGTGGAGCTTCGATGGCGTCACAACAGGAACATGGTTACCACGCAGGAGGACCGGGGCATCTACTTGGAGGAAACCCTTCTTCACGACTGCTGCCTGCTTACCAGGTACACAGAACACAAGGGGATGGGAGGGGGATAAATAAATGAGAAATTGCTTGAGAATGTGACCTGCAAGCTGATGAGATATCCATTGAGCCGGTTGCATGCACACACACACACACACACATACACACACACGCACACACGCACACACACACACACACACACACACACACGCAAGGATAATTTTCTGTATTCATGATAAGCAGAGACACAAGCATTCAGCTGACTACACCTGTATTGAATCTTTTTGCCTAGTCACAGACTTAGATGTAATATATGTACAAATAACAAGGGTAACTAGAATACTTGCATTTCCTGGAGAAAATGCAAATGAGGATACAGGTGCTGGCTGGTGTTGTCAAACACTACATTGGCATTAGCCTAACATTAACATTAACCTAGCATTAGCATTAATGTTAGCCTAGAATTAGCGTTAACCTAGCATTAGCATTAACATTGGCCTCACATTAGCATTAACATTAGCCTAGGCCCTAGTATTAGCATTAGCTTTGCCTTGCATTAGCATTAGCCTACCATTAGCATTAGCCAATTATTATCCCAACATAAGCTTAGCATTAGCATTAACATTAGCTAAGGATTAGCATTAACTTAGCATAACTGCGCCTCTCTATCTTAACAAGCTATCCACTCTAAAAATGAAAGGTCAATGCAGTTACACAACAAATTTGTCATTAGCTTAAGTTTAAAAGTTAGAAATCACAAAAGCGATAGCATACTGTAAAAGCCAGGAAATTTTTTTTAAAACGTTTTGATAGCTTATTTGTCAAAATCGGACGGTGTAGGTGTAATAATGTCCCTTACTCGCTATTTGTCACTTACAAGACTTTTGATTTATCATTTATTCTTTTTGCCTTTGATAAGGATCTGAAAGGTTGGGGCAGAATTGGTTGGGCAGTGCTCCAGCAACTCAGAGCATTCTACAACTCATCTCTTAGGGTTCCCTACCACACCGTCTGATCAGACACTAAAAGGAACAAATCCTGACTCACAGCCACAATGATAAAACAGACCAGCAACAGCATCTCTTCACACATTACAAATATTGCCTCAACCCCCATCCCCTTCCTGTCTTTGTTTTCTTTGTGGTTTCCCATGCATAATGTGTGAATGGGCCTCCTATAGGGTTTTAATATAGGTATTTGACATAATGCTGGGACAGCAGCCTTGAGAGGCAAAAGCTAGTAGTTACTGATTAGTTTACCTGCTGCCTGTTGTGACTCAGTCTATATCCAACATGAATATTGATAGTGCGTTGGAAGTAATGTATTTTATATCAAGAACTGGGGCCTCATTTATAAACGCAGCGTACGTACAAAAGAAAGCGTACGCCACATATAAGCAAAGTTTGGGATTTACAGTATAAAAAAAAAAAACCTGGCGAGATAATGTGCGCACCTCCACGGCAGCTCTGACCCTGCGCTACGCACAAAATCAGGAGAAACGGGAAACTCCGACGCCAACAGGAAAAGGATGAAATTAAAGACTGCTGTGTGAAATTAATAGAATTTGTGTGATATAAACAATAACATTGAACATTTCACAACACATAATATTTACAGGATGCATTTGTGAAAATGGAGGAGGAATTATTATACTGACCCCTCAGGGAGTGAGTGACGTACACGCGTCTACAAATACAGTTTTATATTATTAATAATAATAATAGTAATCAAAATCACATGATCATTGCACAAAACTGCTGATCACTTGGCTGCAACATCTGTAGCTGTTATAAAAAGGAACACACTCTAATGCGTAAAGACGCACAGTGGCTTATTTGGCACTGCTGGAGGACGAGGTGCACGGGATACACCGGAGGAGAGGATCTTCAAAGACTAGCGAGATCTATAGGCAGGACCCACACATTGAGTGAAATTTGTTTTATTTGCTTGATTTGCACCTCAGTCCACCATGAAATTTGTATTAATGAATATTCATTCAGGGCGTTCACCGGGCCATTTATAGGCACCGTATGGGTGGAGCAAGGTGTTTTCTCACGTGCGTCAACTTTCCACATTGATTTTGATTTAAAACGGAAACAGGCGTGGGACGTACGTGCGCCCTCGTTTATAAGTCGTAAACAAAACTGTTCGTACGCACTTTCTGGTTTTCAGAGTACGCCAGCTGAAGTGTGCTTACCTAGGCACACTTTTATAAATGAGGCCTCTGGACTCCTTGTTTTGGAGTTTTTTTTAGCAGAACACAACACTAGCTACTTCACACTACTTTTTCATTCTGTTTCTGGGACAATGCACCATTCCCTTGCCAGTAAACATGTTACAAAGTCAGTATTTTATCCTTTATTATGTACCTGCTCATAGGAGATCAAAGATCTTTGCTTTGACAGCAATACTGTAAAAGATCTGATTAAGGGGAGTCTAAGCTCGGATGGCGAAGTCTCAGTGACACTAGTAGGGATTTATATTTGATCAAGGTATATTTCAGTTCAAGTCAGCACAATGCGTTGTCACCCACTCATCACCACCTTCTTTTAAAGTTGTGTTGTGAGTTCTAAACAAAAAAATACACAAATGCTAATACAAATCATTAATTTCCCCAGTATTCATAGAAAATATGATTTTTAGGTAGATAATATTACTAGATTAAAATGCTAAATAAACATAATCTTTACACTAATAACTGAAGTTAAAGCTTTACCAAATTGCATTGCATCACACAGAAAATGACCTTCCATCATTTTAATTAACAGACAACTTTACTTAATGTTATTGTTGGTATGTAATATAATCTTTAAACACGTCATTATTTATTTACAAAGGACTTTGTCCATAATCGGACCGATAGCGCTGCCTCCGGGAATTAAGGAACTTTGTTGATTATTTGGTCCCTCCTCCATCCTTAACAACCATATGTCAAATGATTCTCAGCTACTTACTAAATTGCTGCTTACTACTTTGCTTTACCGATGCATAAGGCGTTTAAGTTCATGAGCTGGGTGATGTCGCAAAATGTATTGCAAATTACTCATTTCTTTCTGCACCATATTTTTACCTTGGGACAAACTGCCCCTGCCCTGCCCTAATTCACAAGTTTGCAGAGACAACATGGTGACAGACAAGTGAGTCCAGTGTGTAGCAGCAAATACAATCTGCAGAGAAAGAAAAAATATTATAATATTTATTTATTAAGTATAAAATTCTCATACATTTTGTTCAAAGTGCTCCAGGACATTGGCGTTAGATCAAAGACACTTGCATGTGGGGGTGCAGTCCGAACGTAAACACAGCATGAAACAAAGGTGGAAAGTGATTCAAACGTGACCTCCTTTGTTACTTTTTGCAATCTTCTTAACACTATTCACCATCCATCCATCATGCAACCCACTGGCTCCTTTAGAGTCGCAGGGGTCAACTGGTGCCTAACCCTGCTGTCATCGGCCATTCACTCCTACGGGCAATTTAGAGATTAGATCACTGGTTCAAATCCAACCTGGACCATCACCGTTGGATGTTGAGCAAGTTCTCTAACCCTAACTGCTCGTGTTGTATGTCTCTTGGGATAAAAGCGTCTGCTAAATTATTTTGTATTCATGTCATCTTGTCCTGTCATTTCCATCTCACTTTTTTTTCTTTTTTACAAATCTAGCTTTGTAAAGAGATAGACCTAAATGTATTGTCAATATAATTGGAAGGCTAGTAAGATTTGAACATTGCACCTCCTCTAAGCTCCACCCCTTGCTCCTCTTACCATCAGTGCATTGTCCAAAGCCAGGCCCTAAGAAACATTTCACGGATCTGACATGACAGAGAAAAGCCACCTTTGTAAAAAAAAATGATGACAAACAAAGAGTCTGACATTAACAATAATTGTTTTGTACCAATGATGGCATTACCAGTGAGATTATTATTGCTATTGTTTAAGGCTTGACAGATGTTTACTCTCATGGAATAACAGAATGATAATCAAAATAATGGAATGGAACTTTTCAAAGCCAATGAATGCCTTATCGATAGGTCAAGGTTTCTTATACTATAAAGTCACTTAAATTATGTTTTATATGTGCGATACGCACATTGAATGTTATTGTTTACGTTGGACGTTCCCGCGCATGCACTTTATGCTGGAGGGCAAAACAAAGCGTGTTCAGAGTCAACGAAACCTAGCATCCTACATTTTTTGGGTTGATTGATCTGTCCTCTGGGACAGATAATCTAACAAAATGAAGCCAACAGATTTGTCAAAATTTAGAACTTCTTTGTGCAGAGAGGTACAGCACAAAGCTAACTGTTGCTAAATATATGCTCCCCAACTCATTTCAGATACCTGACGATCTGTGGATTGACAGATTCACAAACGGCCTCCGGTTCAGTATGGAGACATTTACATGTATTTGATTAACACACCAGGTCTTTACACAGCAGAAACAACGAAGGCATACAAGTCACTTGATGGCTTTAACTTTTTTGTGTCTGGAAATGTGGGGCAGATAATGTACCACAGTAATGAAACAATGAAGCCTGAAGTGCAGCGTGATGACATCACAAAAGATAACTACAAAAAAAGGGCGCCATCAGGTGTGGATCTGCATGGATAAATGACATGGGTGTCTTTTATCTGCCCACTGTACATGCAAAGCAGGGTAAGGACTCATGATTACATAATTATTATCATTATCATTCAAAATAAAAATCTAAATCTTAATCAACAATTACAATACAGCTGTAGGTCTTCTGATTCCAGTTTTCTTTATTATTTGTAACTTTATTAGTTGTGACAGATGAATTACAATCTTTGTCACGCAATGTATTGACTACTGTATATAAATTCAGGCTCGGGGAGGCTTGCAGCCACATTTTCTGCTGTGTTGTTCAAAGTTGAGGCAGCAGTAAAGCTAGGACTCAACCATCAGTCCAAAACAAGCGCAGCATGTCTTTGGAACTGCTGCTACAATGATAAGGTATAAAGCCTCATTTTATCTGCGTGACATATTTGTAAAATGCTATTTGGAGTACCAATATAGGTAGGTTCTATTAAACTTTAATATACAAAACAACTGTGTTAAATAAACCAGCATTGTTATAAAGTCTCAATACTTTCACAGGTTGCACCCAAACGTGTGTCGAACTTTAAAAATCCAAATTATGGCAAGGCGTTAAAGGCAGGACCTAGAAGGACAACGCCTACTTTCCAATGAGATTTTGATAAAAGAATACAGGTATCCTGGCCAAGCCATGCCCCCAGTATGTGTAGTAAAAATATATTCTATTTTAGGTTCTATTACACATATTCTTATTGTCATCATATTATATAACATCTTACAAAGCAAAGCATTTCTCATGTAGAATGTAATGAATTTGCAGCTTATTATGATGAAGGACTACACGTCAAAGCCTCTTGTCATGGAGGCAGAGCTGATGCTCCAATGTCAGCTTGTCCTGAAAGACGTCACTGTCACTGCGGAACAGTCCCCCAACTTGGAGGCTGCAACAAGAGGGCTTTGTGGAGACAACATCGGGTTGGACAAATTACTTCCACAGTGGCCCATGATATCAAAACCCTAAGGGAAAAAAAAAACAGCCCAGCTAACTGTCTGGAAAAAAATATTTAAAGATGTTGAAAATAACATTTCAATATGGTATGGTGTGTCATGTATGAAATCCACAAAAACTTTGTGTTAAGGGATTATGGAATGTTAGTGGATGACACTTGTCCTGTATTTGCTGCCTCACCTGACAGTGTGAGGTTCTGTTCATGTCGTGGTGAGGGCTTACTAGAAGTCAAGTGCTCATACACTCAGAAAGATCAAAGTGCTGGAAAAGCAGCTCAGTCTGACAATAACTTTTATCTTCGTCAGGGATCCTTAGCATTAAAGGACAACCATAGACATTATATATGCACAAATTCAGTGACCGCTTTATGTTTGCAAACAGTCAGAAAAATGATCGACTAAACACAAAATAAATAATAAAAAACATATTCAGAGCATGTTTTGAGACGCTTTAGAGTTATTGTCAAGGTGTTGTTTCTAAGAATATTGTTTTCACATTACAATTGATAGTTGGTTCACAAAATAAATGTCTGTTACATTGAGACAATAAATGTTGCTTCTTTATACTTGATCACCTCCAAGTTTACTTCACGAGTCTAGTGAAAAAATTGATAGATCCGCACAACTGTGATGCTCACCAAAATGTATTTCTCACCGGCAGAAGTATCATTCCAGGCCTTAGCTCTGACACACCTGCATATATGCATGGGATAATTAGGTAATGTGATCAGAGGGGTCACAGCTATGAGACTTGCAAGATATATAACAGTATAGATGTTTGATATAGTTGATCACATTATACTCTAATTGCAGAGATTGTAAAAGAGGTGTGAATTGGCACATCTAAAAAAGCGGTGGACCAGAGCAACCACAACATAATCTAAAAATACCAGAATTATAAATTTATTTATATGCATGTGCATATATAGACAACATATATATACAGATATTTACAAAATATATACAAGAAATTCAGCGATTCCCCGGGGTAGGACATTATCAACCATGGCAACACTGCTGCAGGGAAGGTATGGCGTCAACATCTGTATATTATTTATTTCTGTTCTTTTTTATATAAAAGTGGGACTTCAATTTTTGAGTATTTAGTCGTTTTTAAAGTTAGGCTGATGAAAATAGACATAGTTTGTCTGCCTTTCGTCACTGAAAGAATTTGTATGAGTGACTTTTCATCACTAGTATTGTTGCTGGTGTACGTGAGATTTATATAACTAAACACCCCATGAAGCAGTCTCTCTTCTGTTACGGAATTTGATTGTATAGTGACAATGAAGCTTCTCTGTAATCCAGAATATTTTCATTTGAAAAGCCACCTCACTTCATTGTGAAAAGCTTTTTGGGAACTTAATAAGACTTTTTGGATAAGCTGCAAAAATCTCCAAGTCGACCTAGTTTTCACTGCAAGTACTTGTAAATATTGTAATAAAGTCACTCCCTGTTATTGTGTGCTGACACAATACCGGGTGACTATCATTTTCTTCTTCTCTTGTAAATATAAATGTTTTCGTTGATTCAGGAATAATTTTAAGCCCTTACAAATTTTCTTTTTCATATCAAGACTGTCACTTATAGGTCATTTTACTGATGTTAAATTTAGATTTATGCTTGCAATCACTCTCCAACATTTGTTGGCTAGTTTGGGTTGATTCAATATTCATTCTCGTAAGCAACATTATGTAAACATTTAGTTGAACATCAGCACACAGGCATAAATGTTCCTAATGAGTCCTTAGAGCAGCTAGTGCTCTACAATGATGCAGTGTTACCGTGGATGTAGGTCAGTGCTTTGTGTGTGGTTTCTGCCCCTGCTTCCCAGATTTCCTCTAAGTGGACTCATTTTTTTCTCAAATGATTCTCATGTTAAAGTGACTTTTTTCCCTCGAATGGAGGTTGTGCTGCAGGATGGTATTCTCTGCTCTTTTTCCTGTTTTGTCTGGGGGCAGCATTTGCTCAGCTGATTCAAGTGTGATCAGGCTGCAATGATAATATTTTCAGTGAGGCTCTGTGTGCGTGTGTGTGCGTGTGCGTGTGTGCGTGCTCATTAGAGAAGGTGTTTAACAGGATTTAAACAGATGGCACAGGCTCAGCTATGATGTAACTGTTCTCACTGCAGACTATTCATGCTCTGGGGGAAGTGAAGCTGATGGGTCATAAACTTGCATGCACGTAATTACACGTCATCGTCATCTTCAGCGCACATTAAATAAAATTTTTAGGCCGGGCTACTGGACTCAAAACGTCGCTCACTTTGTTGTTGTTGTTCTTTTTCTTGCATACACTTGTTGCTCCAAAAGAAAAAGAAAAAAGAAAGTGATTTCTCAGGGTGGTGTGTAGCTCAGTGGGTTGAGCGCCCGCCCCATGTACAGAGGCTATAGTTTCTCACCTGCAGCGGGTCCAGGTTCGATTCCCGGCCTGGGACCCTTTCCTGCGTGTCATTCCCTGCTCTCTCTAACCCCCTTCCTGTCAAGCAACTGTCATATAAAGGCCACTAGAGCCCAAAAAATCCTTTAAAAAAAAGAAAAAAAGAAAGTGATTTCTCATTTATCTAAATATTACGACGGTTGTGGTACATAATCATCGGCACGTAAAATTATTATTATTTTGCTATTTCGGTCAGAATTGAATGGATTTCTTACTGTATTTTGGCATTCCTCCAAGTCTCTCCCCCGCCATTCTCCCCACATGCAACTTCCTCCTCCTCCTCTTGTGCATGCCGAGTCTCACCACTTGTCCCGCTTTTTGATCGTTTTCTCTCACCATCACGACACTCTCAATAGTCCACTGAGTAGTCCACACATGCTCTGGTAGCACCATTTTCTGTCTCGTAAACTCCTTTCCTCTACCTCTGAGCTCTGCCCAACATGGATGATCTCTTATCCAAAGGTGCGCTTCTGCCACCTACATGGCACCAGTGGTCGCTACATCATGATACAAGTTAGATATCCACAAGAGAGCTTTGTCACACTGTCTCCTAGCAACCCCAGCCGAAAAACACAATTAACGTCTATAGACGTCTTTGGCAGTCAACGTTAATAAACCAAAAAACATCTATAGACGTTTTTGGCAGTCAATGAGTTAACTGCCGAAACCAGCAGGCTGCTTTAATTGTGAAATATACCGGTATGCTACTACATCCCGTCACCGAATTAGCTTAACTGAATAGCAGCTTGAGTAACAACACTACACACTAACCACTACAAATTACTGCTCAAACATGAACCATTCTAACACTACGTTTTAAGTGCATAAAGAAATGCTTTTCACTAGACATGACATATGTAGAACTGACGTACTGAGTCAGGTGCGCTATCATGAACACACACATACTGCAAGCACGCACGCTCTGGTTTTCATTCACACTACATCAACATGAGTAAACACCAACAATATGACAAACTATGTAAAGGTGGGTAATCACGCTTTCATTTACACACAAACATAACTTCTAGTTAACACTTCACCGCCAAAGCCCACAAGTCAGCTCGTCAACAGCTTTCTGCGTAACACCCATTTGGAATATCATTCTGATCTGATCTCACGTGAGTAAGTTCACCTCTGGCATTAACAGCGGTGAATAACATATTCCTCACACATCAGACATGGATAAAGGAGACCTCCATAAATAGCAGTACTTATTTATCTTTTAACTTTGGGGCCTTTTCTACAGCATTGCATGACGCAGCTTAGCTCTGCAGCAGCTTGTGTGTGTGTGTGTGTGTGTGAGACGTCATCGCAAATTTATTGTTGTTTGTTTACAGTGGCGGCGCAGCCCGGGAACAACCGATAGCAGAATTGCAAAGGGTTTTCGTTAGCGATTCCAAAAAATTGTTTGACTGGGAAGCGGTTTCCAAAATGAAACCATTAACGATGCGCATCCCTACCCATTACCCCGTATGAGTCACGGGGGCCCCCAGGGGTCCCATTTTTCAAATGACTACTCCTCTGTTAGTTCTCGTACGATCGGATTGCAGTTTGGTATGAATACTCTATGAATGAATGTGATGAGACACTGAGAGCCCTTTTTTTTAATGGAGCACAGGGGCCCGGGGGCCCACCACTATTTCGGGTAATTTCCAATTCCATAGGAACATAGTCGTGTGATATATCGTTTCAAAGGTAATTCAACAAATATTATGATTATGCCTTGCACACCACCCTCCTTTTTTCGGCACTTTCCATTAAAGACATTTTCTCATTTGTGAGTCAAATATTGTGACAGCAAACGGCTAGAGCGATGTAACGAACAGGACGTTCGTTACGTGCACTTGCACTTTACACACACAGCACTTTTATACTCACTAGCACTTTTATGCACACTGCACTTGAAACACGCTAATTTGCACATATAAAAGTATTGCACACGTTGGTCAGTTTTGGATTTTTTATTGAAAAGATTTGTTGTTGTTGCCCGTGGGTCCGGTCGGGATGCGTCGCCTCCGGTAATGGCGGCCGGTCCTGCGGAGGCAACGGGATATTTAGGATTGGGATTGTGCAATATTATGTGCCATGTTTTAAGAATTAGTTGATGCTTTAGGTGTTGCGTGCATGCGGTGAATGTTTGGGTGTGTGAATGTGTATCTGTGTGAGTGCAAGCTACTTACGTTTCCTCTTGTGTCCAGGGTGGCGGTGTCTGGCCAAAAGATTCCCCAGGGAAACAGACGCCGCTGAAAAGCGTTCCGGGCTGGACCAAGGGGTGGAAAAGCTTGGGGGTGGCTGAATAGGTTTTAACCGGTTTTAGGATGTAGTTTGATTCAGTTAGGTGATTTTGGTTGGGAGTTTATTGTAGTGGGGTTTTTCTTTGTTTATATTATGGCTATGGGTTTTATTGGAGGATTTGAATGTGGTTTTATTTTCTACACCTGCTTAGCTTTTATGGTTTTATCCAGTTTAGTGGGAGGGTATTTAAGGCACCTGATGCCCTCACTCTAGGTTCTTTCCAACAGCTGACTTCTGTTGGAAAGAACATTTCTCAGCCAACCAACATTTCTCACCCAACTCAAGCCTGACTCATTAACTTAAATTGTAGGCCCGAGCCCGAAGCAAACCCGACGTAAATTATTATTTTATTGAAGATCCTCACGCGGAGAGAGGGGGGCTCACACACGCACCGCAGCTCTGCCCAAAAGGTAATGTAATGACGTGACTCAAGCCGTTATCACAGTTTTACAGGCTTTAATGGAGGTCGTAGTAACACGCTAAAAATAAACAATCAAACACACAAAGAACCGTCTTACACCGTCATACACTCTCACCTCTGTGGGAACAGAATTGTTCACTAGTCTTTTTCCCGCTTACGCCCGCCCTTTCCCCATCCTCCCAGCCAATCAACACATGTAAACAAAAACACACATTGGCAGAGAAAGCTGCACGTAACCATGATGCCTTCTCGGCCATGGGAAATCTCATCATCAGTTAACCACTGAATATACACAAGTGGAACATAACCAGAACATAGAACCCAGTCCGTTACAGCATAGCAGACCAGACCATTTATTAAAAAAATTATATTTCGTAATGAAGATTTAAAAAATAAATAAATCCTAATCCTAACCCAACTCTAATGCGTGACATCTCGGCCCGACTCAGCCCGATTTTTAGGTTGGGCTCAGGCTGGGTTCGGGCTTAGTTTTATTGAATATGCAAATTTTACTGTGTACTATTTGTGTGCATTTGTTTAGTCTGTCAATGATTAATATTGTTAACTAATTGTTTCATTTATGGGTTAACCCCCGGGACAGAAACAAAAGAGCAGTTCATTGTCCAATAGGAGGTAGGAAAACAAAAGTGCATGGCAGAAACTCAAGGGAATACGGAAAACGCAAGGACACGAAAATTCAGGAGTAAATGTTCAGTGTCCAGTCGCACATTCTCTATTTGTGCAGCTGTTTGATAGTGTGGTCATCAGCTTCACTGCCTCACAATATGGGATCCATTATGAGTCCACTATAGCTATTATAATTATCTAGGGCCCTATTCTCCCCTAAGTTGGAAAATCTGTGCAGCTGCACGATATTCTCTCACTCCTGACTTCATCCTAGATATGCACTCTTGCTGGAGTGGCCCTTATACAGTACATATTCTCCCATGGACCAATGCTATTCTGAACTTGGAATGAGTCAACCACCCCAGGAAGGTGAAACATTATAATGCACTTGAAGTTTGGATGTAGTTACAATTTACGCCGTACGTACTAATAATATTGCAAAAGAAACTCCCAGAAAGCTTTCAAATCTATTCAAACTGCCACTGGCACCAAGTATGTTTCTTTTTTTCTTTCTTTCTTTCTTTCTTTCTTTCTTTCTTGCTTATTTTATAGACAATATTATGAACCTTTTGAACATTTTATTCTCATTCCATTGCACCATGTATTGATCTGAAATGAACACAAATAGTATAATGATGATTATCAATCAGCCAGTTGTGTGATCGCTTGAATAGAACAGGGTCAGGCCAGCGGTGGGGTGTTTTGGATGGGCTACAACACCGCTTTAGTGGGGGCTCCTGTAGCTTTTCACCAACCACTCAGAAAGGGTTTGAAAAAATGTAATTTCTGCTACTTGACTTCCGTCAAAGTAAATTATAAGTAACCCTAATCCTAACCCTTTTTGCTACTGGTCGGATGAAATACAGATCAAGACTGGACGTTAAGTTACAATTCAGAAGCGGAGAAAGAAGAAGGGGGTGTTTCTGTTTTTGAAGGGGATGTACCCGCTTACAAACTAAAACGCCCCTTTTTGCTGCTGGCCGGATGATATTGCTTGAGTTGGAGACACCCCACCCATCCATCCATTTTCTTACCCGCTTATTCCCGTTTAACAGGGTCGCGGGGGTCTGCCGGTGCCAATCTCCGGCTCTCATAGGGCGCTTGGCGGGGGTACACCCTGGACAGGGCGCCAGTCCATCACGAGTTGGAGACACCTTTAACGTTAATTGAAATGAGAACCTGTGGGGAGGGCAGAATAAGTACAGTAAATCCACCGGCATTTTTAATATTTTCACCATTTACCAGTTAAAGGTGGGACACAAATTAGTGTATTACATTTCATCATATAGCATACATATTTTATCTGTTCTGTCCACTCCTTGTCATGGGAGGGCAGTGTGTCGGGAAGTGCTCGTTAAATGAAACTCTGATGGAGCTCAGACTTCTGTCCACGCTGGTCAGACTGATGTCCAACTATTTTCATACTTTGTACAACATATAGCCTCAATTTGATCACTCTAGTGTAAATAACAAATAAAACAAGCTGTCATCTATGCAGAGGTTGGTGACGTGCACATTAGAGGATTGACACACATATCTAGAAATGATGCTCGGCCT
Source organism: Gouania willdenowi (assembly GCF_900634775.1). NCBI lineage: Eukaryota > Metazoa > Chordata > Actinopteri > Blenniiformes > Gobiesocidae > Gouania > Gouania willdenowi. The sequence goes on along the minus strand of NC_041058.1, from coordinate 26,647,224 downwards.
CAGGTCAGGTTAGCCACATCAGGTCAATAAGGCATTGAACATTTCAAATTTAGAACAGTTTATTATGCAGGAAACCAATGGGTTTGTTTTACTTGTTGCAAACAACATTTCCCGTTTTCTTTGTATAAAGCAGGGCGCTCTGCGGGAACCCAGACACTTGTCACATGCCCACCTTGCACTATTTTCTCAAACCTGCAGTACTCGACAACATGCAGGCTTTCGAGTTCACACAGTGGTGATGACAGATGTCTGTTGCATATTTAGAAAGATACAGATCACAGATAGCAGTTAGTGATGGGACTGACAAACTCATATTTGACATTTCCCAATGCGGAAACATTGAAGGTTCCTAGAGTTGTTAATAAAAGTAGGCTTTCCACACAAACAAATGTAAATGTTTTGTTAGTATGTGTGGAAAAAAGAAGAGATTTTAACTTGGCTATAAATATGTAAATGCATGTCGGGTTCGGTCAAATGCAGTCAGTCCGTACTCTAATGGACATATCTTCCATGAATTACAGACAGACAAAAAAAAGACTTTGTGACATAGTCTGCCTGCAAATTAATCACATTTCACCTTCATTGACAGCCTTACACAGGCTGGGTCTATCTATGTGTAAGGAGTCTGGATGGGAGAATACGTGTAAGAAAAATGTGCATAACTCAATGCACGTAAAAAAAAAGCACAAACGGGTAAATATGACTTAATGAAGCTGTGCAGAATGTCAGATAAAGAGTGTCTGGAAATTAATGTATTATTCAAATCAGAAAAAAAAAGTATATATATATATATATACAGTATATATATATATATATATATATATATATATATATATATATTTTTTTTTTTTTTTTATATATGTATGTACTGTATCAAAGTGGCAGTGCCATTTTTCAGCTTTTTGCGGAGTGGTGCGAGTGTTGTTTCTACATTGGATCAAGTAGAAGAGAGAACCAAGGCAGTCACAAAGTGCCAGTGTTTTATTCCTTTAATGGCTGCCCCACATTTGAAAGACCGCCAAATGGAGTCCAACCACAGACAAAAGGTGTGTTTTCTGTTATTATTGCTACTCTGCCATGTCTCTGTACCTACAGTTTGTGTCTGCGTGTTTCTTTAAAAACAAACAATGGCCGGCATCCTCTGGAGGCTGCCAGAAGACCCTCGACCTGGCGTTATGTTTAAAGTAGTTAGACTTTTATACTTTGTTTACATTTTTCACGTTTATATTAAAGAATAAAGTGCACGTTTAGAAACCATCGTTTTTGATGTTTGCTTCCAACACTATACACACATTTGGGGGCATAAGTGAGTAATATTCCTGAAAGAAATTGCATCTCAAGATGCTTGAGACATAAAACATTGTTTACTGTGGCATGGCAATAAATTGCAGAGTGACACGTTCCCTCGACGCAGACCTTTTTCGGTGAATCACGGTGTCACGTTGCCGCCGTAGCTCGTGACACAGCAACACGATTTAGTTTTTAGAGATAAATGGAGTACTAAAATAAAATTTTAAAAAACAATAGATATATGGAAAGAAGAGGAAGATTCAGTGAAGTGAAGTATGGGTACATACATGAAATTGTTTCTCTGTGTTTTTAACCCATCTCTGAGGAATATTGAGCCTCCACAGATTGGAGCCCATGGGACCTGTTTGGTTAGGGACCTCAATCCTTACTCGTCTACTTCTTTAACCCCTCGGCCAGTGGTTCCCAAACAGGGGTACAGGAGCATAAATAAATAATAACGAATGTCACTTTATATTACATTCATTGTTTGGAGTTTGTAGATTAAGTCTTAGGGAACCAATGTTCGAGACACAGTTAGGGGTTTAGGAGAGTCCGCTGTTCCACAAATGAAAAAGCACATGATTAAATTGTATAGAAAATACTCACAAAAACGCAAAGGGACCAAAAAGATTGGGAACCATTGCTATAGACCACCATATACCTGCATTACGCATAGGTTCAGTGTTTGCTATCTGACTGAATTCATGTCAAATGAGGATCATATTTCTAAATTGAATTTCTCTGAGCTCAATAAATTCCACTAACCTATCATGGTAAAGGTTTCTCCTGTCTTTTACAACCACATTTTGCATTATAGTGCATTTTGGTAGCATTAACAGTGAGAAAGGTGAATACCATGAGGCTGCAGTAAAGATAAGTCATCTCTCTCTATTATCATTGCGGCTGTTTCCACCTTGATCTGTAATCCACTGCTGAATACATTAAACGGAAAAATACCCCGACTGGGCCCTCTGGTGTTTTGTGCTTTTGATGCTCTAGTTTTTCTCTTCACTTTTATTGCAGTATTCCTGTGGGTGGAGTGTCCTCGCAGAAAATACAAGCTGAGAGAGTTCCGAGACAAAAATGATTGTACGTGTAGTCAGCATATTGAGGCGAGGAGGTAATGGAGGAAGCTGACAAAATGAAGACATTTAATTTCTCCGAATAAATACTTTCCTCAGAAGTCTTTCTGGGATTACAGCTTCAGCACATCTGAGCCACCCAGCCACTAATTATCTTTACTTTGAAAGATTTCAATTCATTTCCCAACACTTTTGATTTTCAATGTGTCATTTGTTTTATGTGTTCAGTATTGTTTCATTAAAAATGATTTTAATCAAACTTTGAAAAACTGTGAATTACATAAACACACAATCTTTTCAAAAGCACTGCTTTTTATAAAAACACAGCCTGTATTACTAAACAGTGTAGAGTTTCTATGATTCGTGTTAACAGCAGATTTCCTCCTTTTTTCTGGACAAATTTCAATCCACATCAATCCTCACTGGCAAATGTCTTGATTTAGCAGGTTTTTTGTATTTTTGTATTGAACCCTCCTTTATTAAATGGGGCATTTTTCACTGAGATAAGACAGTATAGTGACAAAGAGGGATAACAATGAGTAATCATGATTACACAGCCAACACACAAGGATCTATCCATCCATCTATTGTCAGACCTGCTTGTTCCTCTTCCTGTTTGTCAGGGTTGCAGGGCTCTCCCAGTGCCTATCTCTGGCACCTGGAAGAAACCCATGCAGCATGGGGAGAACATGCAAACTCCACACAGAAAGGACCTAAGTGTTCACCCTAGGGCTTCAACCCAGGACCTTCTTGCTTTGAGGCGGACATGCAAACCACTAAGCCACCATGCGCCCACACACTTGGATGTTTTTATACATTCAGTATCTTGGAAAATGCCACAGATGCATGTAATCTAAAGTTGGGTGGTTGAGGGGTCGTCTTCTGATCGCTAGGTTGTGGGTATGATCCCACTCTATACCTGTCTATGTCTCGAATCGTCTTTGGACCCTGAGCCCTAAGTGGCTCTCAATGGTTGACTAGCGCCTTGCATGGCAGCTCTATCCCATTGGTGTTTGAATGGATGAATGAGCTGATATTGTAAAGCGCTTTGGACTTTCTCTGTGGTTATAAAGTGCTATATAAGTCAAGTCCATTTACCATTTTACCATTCTCAAAAGATCTTAATTTCATAACTAAATGTTTCATGAACCTTCCTCTTGTCATCATTCAGCGGTAGCTTGTAATCGGAGGGCCGCTGGTTCAAATCCAACCAAAATCACTGTTGAGCAAGTCCATTGACCCTATCTGCTCCCTGGGCAAATTTTGTGTATGTACCTGAACATATTTGACAATAAAGTATATTCTATTCTATTCTATTCTATTCTATTCTATTCTATTCTATTCTATTCGTCCAGCGAGGTCATCCTCTCCAACATCGACATGGGTGTGTCTGGCATTTGGGAGTGCCTGGTCACAACTTCCCGAGGCAACGCGTCACTGCAAATGGAAATAGTTGTAGTGGAGACGTCAGCACCCTACTGCCCCGCTGACAGAGTCACCAACAACAAGGGGGATTTCCGGTGAGTTTTTTTTTCTTTGTCTCTGCATGCTGTTTGTCACAGTGAGTCACCTCTAACATGGCGTTTTGGACTAGTGACTGATACTCTTATCAGTGAGAGATTTCTAGTGTATAAGCTTATGGAGGAAAACAACAGTGTTGACATTGAAGGTCAGAAATGTATCTGTTTATTTATCAGTTATTTCGATACTGTTTATGCATATTCTGCCTTATATAAGAAAAAAGGAACACCTCATAAATCTCACATTGCCCTCCATTTAACCTCATTTTCCCTCTCCCCCACACCTTCTGTGACCATTTCAAAGCATGCAGCTGTGTACATGCAGGTGTCCTCCACCTCTTCTCCACTCCTTTTTACCTCCTGTTCTTTACAGCACACTTTCACAGTAGAGAGCACAGAGGCCTTGTGGTCGCTGGAGGACTGGAGTAATGGGCTGGAAGAAAGTACCCCTTTTTGTTAGAGGCGAAATTAATGCCATTTATTACTAAGTAGCTGCTGCTGCAGCAATATCAATGGGGATGAGAATAACAGATAGGAAGGAAAAGAGCTATATGGGGTGAAAAGCTGAGGAATGGCAGGTCTTTACAGTCTCAACAGATTACCTGCTAATGGAATGCTGCACTCTGTTTTACTAATTTTACTCGTGTTTTCGCATCAGACATCACATAGTTAGATTAGGTTGTTGCAATGGAACCGTCAGATCCATGTTTCTGTTCAGCCTGCTGAATGCATTACATTGACTTTAACAATAAAAATGCCCATTTGTTTTTTAAATGTGAAGCTGAACACTGTTAAAGTAACGACTACGACTACTCCATGTGCCAATGCTATATTACAGCATATGTTTTTACAGGTAATGTTCAAATTGATTTGTATAGTTGAAATGTCATCACTTTCTTAAAGCTACATGCCACATATGCAGCGCTAATTGGGAAGAACATATATTGACCGTTTAAATTGACTGCTTAATTTTTTGTTCTAATCAATATTTTGTTTAAAGACATTTAAGCTCCATGTTTTCTTGTTTTACTCCTTATATTGATTGATTATACATTATTAATCCCTGAGGGGAAATTCAGTTTCACTTACATCCCGACCAAGAAACATGAAAAGAAAATCACATATGTCATGGGGGAACAGGAACAGGAGAACTGTGGAGCAGCCATTAGCATGAGCATTTCTTAGATGAGAAATATGAAACAATGGGTAGGAAAAATAAGTAAAAAAGGACAAAACCAAACTAGGACCATGTAGAGAGGGGCGGAGTTTGGGATCATGAAAAAACTCTTTAGCAAACATTGCACAAAAACCAACAAACACAACACTCAATTCAATACAACAGCACATTGGCACAGGGAATGGGTCTTAGGATGGGTAGTTCACAGGTCAGCCACAGGATGGCGCTGCCCTTACGGCTTGCCTCCTATTGCCTCTGCAGGGAGGGAGGAGGGGAGGGGAGGGGGCCAGAGGAGACGGTGAAGAAACAGGTTGTGTATGTAAATAAATGTGTGAGTGAAGTGTTCTTTTTGAGATAAGCCTGTGTACTGAGACTCTGCTATAGTCTCTCATAGTTCTCCAGGTACAGTGTTGTCGTAGAGATGACCTCGAGAGTTTGTTAGCCGAGCCAGATTGCAGATGTTCATGGAAAGTAAGGGAAAGGTGAGCGCATCGAATCAACATCCATCCATGGAGAGTGTGGAGAAAAAAACCCAAAAACACTGTTCTGAGGGGGGCCAAATGAGACAGGGGGAGGAGTTTTCAGATGTGCTAGCCACAACATGACTGCCAGCCTTTTTGTTACTGGTGATTTGATCAATAATCCAATAATGTGGCCATTTCCTTGAGACAAACTCTCCATTCCTCTTAAAGTTCACCACGGTGGAATCCATCAAAGAGTTCTGAGAGCTCGGCCCCTTCCATCGATGACAAGCGGCTTCCAATATTGCTGCCACCGTAATCTGAATTTTGCGATAAATCAGGAAAATGCCAGATCCAATCAGCACAAGACCCGTTATCATAATTCTAATCTGGTGGTGGACGTCTTCCACGTCCTCAGGATTTACGGACTCTCCAATGCCCATTCTCCTAGCTGAGAAATTATATATATGTTATATCCTGCTGTATTACTGTATGCTTTTTGTGTGATGGTGGTCCACTTCATGTAATGGAGTCAACACAATGTTGTTTGAGTTCTCTTTCACCATACTAGGTTTGTAAGGATTTGTTTTTATGTCTTCTGCTTTTTGAATCCCATATACTGTAAATCTTATTTTTCAAGAATGTCACACAACCACATTGCTGCAGATGTGCATTTTTATGAAGTTGTGTTTTAAGGGCAAAAGCAAGCGTATCTGAACTTGTCATAATACTTTTGTTCTATCTTAGCTGTCAATACCACATTTGGAACTAACAGCTGGGTCTGACACAGCTGCTGAGTTTTAGACAACAGTCTGCTCATACTAGCATCATTTCCAAAAACAAAGTTTCCTAACCACTTTACTGTAAATATTATTGTGCATAAAGTTACTTATAAAACATTTGATATGCTACGTTCTTTTTTCCCCCTACACGTGGACACATCAGTAAATGACCTATGCAAATTGTCTTCTAAATAGGTGGAGTGTGAAACTATCATCTGGTTATGCTGAAAAGATTTCTAAAATAATTTTATTGCCATTTTTTATTACAAAATGTCCTTTTCTGGTAGGTGGCCAAAAACTCTGGCTGGCATTCTGGCTTTCCAACGCTGTGCCCCTGCCCGCTTTCCTTCTGGCAGCTCTTCCCCATTAAGGACGAAGGAGAAGAAGGCATGGCGACGCTGCGACCAGACAGGAAGGTGGGCTGAGGAGGACTACACCCAGTGTCCATATGCCAATAAATTCACCTATGACCTGCATGAACTTACCCAGGTATCCACAAAGACTCAGGAAAAAAAAAACAAAAAACATCATCTCAACATCATGACAGCTTATTTTTTCTTTAAAAGAAAATGTTTATAATGTCTTGGTAAACATAGGCCTTGATTTTTTCTGATGCAAGATTATGTCCATTAAAGCTGCAGTATGTAGAATCCTCTCTCCTTTCCATTTGAAAACCGAAACATAACCTCCCTTACCGTTTTTTTTTCTGATTGCTCTTAGCGACTTTTTTCTCAATAGAGGCTAGTGAAAAATATATTGTGTTATTGGAGAGTTTTCTGGTGTTTTAGAGACTCTGACATGAATGCATGTGTTACTTTGTAGTAACTGTCCTTAGCACCGGCTGATGCTGTCAGCTCGTCCCTGCCAGAGAGCTCACACAGTGATCCCAGATTCCTGCCACTCAGGGCAGAGTAACAACCATCAATCCACATCCAGACTGTAAAATAAATTCACCTTGGAAAAGTTTCTCTTTGGTTTACACGTGTTTTATGCCCTCTGTTCTCACTCTCCTGCTGACACCAGTACATGCCGGTGGATCCTGCTAAGTCACGAGGATCTGCTGGGATGCAAAGCGGTCCGTTCTTCCCAAGTATGTTTGTGACTTCAGACTGTTGCTTCTCCACTTCGGTCTGCCTTTTTCTACTTGATTTACCGTGTCACTGTTGTGTCTAAAGCCGCAATGGGGACTTCTGCTGGAAAGTTCGCCATTGCACTTAACTATCGATGGTACGTGAAAGCGCCTGACTTCGGTTGAGCAGCCAATAGTAACGGCCAGAACAGCTCATGGAGCACACGTGTTTGGAGAAAAATCCCTGATTGGCTGAAATCTAGCGTCAGGGCCAGGAGAATACTGCAGCTTTCATTGGTCTTTGTACATGATTGACACATAAAAAACATACATGTAAGACACATGTAAACACAGCCATATTTATATTCTTTTCAATGTGTTTTGCCAATTCTAAATAGGAAATAACATCTTTTATTTTCAGCTGTGTTTTGTTTCCCTTGTATTCTAGATACCCATTAATGCTAGTAATGCTCAGCCTTTAGGCCAACAGTTGGTGGCCTTCACCAGCAATGCAGCGCACTTTACAGATGTCATGGATGTCATCTTTGTCACACACCTGGTCGAGAGGTTGACAAGGCTTGCAGGGAAACATAAAGAGGTAACCAAGGCATTTATCTCAGACCATAGCTTAATATGTAAATGTAGACTAGAAATAAAAAAAAAAACAATAAAACATAAATGCAACTTTCCTAAGAACAAAATAATTGTCTTGTGAATGAATTCATTGGATTTTTATTTATGTACTTTGTAATGTATGTACCGATAATAACAACTTATGACTGTTCTAACATGACAACATTGCAATACTTTGATCTGTTTACAACTACAATACATTTAATCACATCCCAAAGGCATACACATTAGGTAGTTACATTGTCGACAGAGGAAAGTTACAAAACCTAGGAAATGTTCTTGACTTCTCACATTGCTGAGAAGAGGTTGAAACAAAAACATGTGTTCTCACTAAGTTTGCTCCTTTTTGACCCTGATCCCCTCACCCTTCAAACGTCTCTACACGGCCCTGTTAGCATGAATCACAGAGGAAAAGTCTGTCATTTAAAACTTTACTGGTCTTTCCTTCACCAATGGATAGCAACTAGCAAAATGTTTTAACCTTGGAAACTGTTGTACATGTTGGCTTCTACAGCTCAGAGTCACACACACTTGCATTTATAGCAAGCAGGAGTTTCCTGTTGCTTTAAGGAAGGAGGAGGATTTGTCAGTTGCTCATCAAGACGTAATGTGAGCTTCTCGACATCAAACTTTCCGTTTGATGTCGAGAAGCTCACATTACGTGCTTCCTTAGAGAAGCAGCTGAAAAAGGCCTGTCATTCATGTTCACCCTTTTTAGTATAACTTCACAACTCATGCATGCTCCTCTTGCCTATAGCAATGTTGGACTTAAAAGTCAATTTATAGACATACTGTAAAGATGTATTACTCTTTCAATAAGTCATCTTTTTTTTTTTTTTTTTAATCTAAAGCAGGCTCTTGTGGCTTCTGGTTGTTGTTTGAAAAAATAATAATACAAAAACTAATAAGAAATTGCATTGAAGGACAGGCTGTGTGAAGGGAGGAATTGGTTAAGCTAGGTCAGGAAAAATAATCATAATTAGCTTCTGTTCTGCATTTACTCACTTAAGCAATTACTGGCTCGTATTTGTTTTATAAGGTTTTAATTACAGACAATACAGATCAGACTGCCCTCATTCATACAAAAAAAGAAACCTGTCAAAGAAACCAACACCAAAATCTACACTAAGTAAATAGCAAAGAGCCTTCCCAAGAAAGCAATTATGCTTCACCGGAGCTGTTAATCTAAATTAAATCTCCCTGTAATGAATGAAGCCACCACATTCCCTCACAGTTTTGATGAGAGATTACAACGGTGCCCATTGTTGGGGGTATGATTGATGTGTGTGATGTTGAGTCTTCTTTTTTGCCTCTAAGTGTCCACTTTTTGATTACATTGCATTTTAATTTGTTTCTGTTTGTGTTTTAAAAAGCTGGGTGACTATATATCTGACATCGCCAGTAACATGATGCAGGTGGAAGAACACATCCTTTGGATGGCCCAGAATGAAGCCAGAGCATGCACCCGCATTGTCCAGTGTGTGGAACGCATTGCTGACCTGGCGCTGACTGGTGACAACCATGTCATTTCTAAGGTAGCTAATATTAATACCTATCTAAAATCCCAGGTTCAGTTAAGGCAAAGGTTAATTACCCCTCTAGCTGTGTCATTGATGTTTCCTGTCTTTGAAGAGTAATTAGAAATAACTTTGTTTCAGGCTGATAGTTAGAATGAAGCAAGATGTGGATAAATGACTTCCTTTCTTTAACCCCTAATCCAATTTTTGCATTTCTACTCCATCCTGTCACTCAGTAAACATTTCTGCTACAGAACTGATACACAGGGTTGGATAAATCAGGGAGCAAATAGCCTGGGACAGCCTGGGAAATTTTTCAACTGTTATTTTTAATTTTGCAACTGTTCCAGGCAATGTTGCAGACGTCTTCCCTTTTTTTTGGAACAATAATACATGTCAAAGGAGGCCACTGCTGCCAAAGCAGGAGATATTTGGTTTAATGAACACAAAGGTTGTTTGAGGAATTAACTTGGCCTTCAAAATTCACCAGGTAATGAACTTAGTGTCTTCACTAATCAGGTCCTGGCAGTAAAAGTGGGCATTTAACAACATTAGACAGGTGGTTGCAGTGATGGAACAACATATTAAAACAGGGTGGCTATAGGGTGGGCAAGGCTAACTGCGGGGGTCCATATACTAATAGGGATTTTTTTGATTGCTAATTTGAAATACTAAAAGTGCTCAGAGCTTTTTGTTCATGCCAAAGGTTCTGCAACCAAGAAGTGGTTTTGAATTCTTACATTTGCCCCAAACCTTTAAACTCTTGTGGGTCCCATTTTAGGTGTCTGTGAACATCGCTCTGGAGGCTTTTCTTATCCGGCCTTCGAACGTTGTTGGATTGTCCTGCACAGCGCTCCAACACCCCCCTGCCTCATCTCCCAACTCACCCTTTCCTGCCAGCCACCCCCACAATGGCAAGTACACAAGCAGAGAGCGTGATGTCATCGGGGATTCATTGCTTAATTTCAAATGCCACACTGTCAACAACAGCGCACCACCGATGAGTCAGCTCCGCAAGGTAAGAAGCAGGTGTGAAATAAGTGTGAATATTTCAGATGTTTCAAATATGTTTCTTTATCTGTCTCTTTTAATAATCAAATACACTGACAGAATATTTCTATTGAAACCATGTGTGAGTAAACATCAAATCTTGCCCTCCCCATTTTTACATTTTCAAAATATATTTAGTCCTTTTTCAATGCCTAATTTCCCTGCACAGGGAGCACATTTTTGTTCACTCCTGGTGCTTATCTTGCTAACTTCTTGTCGAGGTTGGGACTGTTGTCTTATCTTTATCTTGCAAAAGGACTGCCAGTTTATCACAGGTTTAGATGACTGCAAGAATAAAGTTATGCTGCATTGAGAGTTTCTAGTTTGTATATGAGAAAATTCCCTTGTCAACTACAACAACTTAGTTGGTACTCATTGCTTTCTTGGATATCGCCAATGTTCTCCTCTGGTAGGTGAAGTCCTGTGGTGGGCCGACATTTGGTACCTTGTCCTCCATGGTTGCCAGTTTTGGGCTCGGCCGGCCGGCCCTCACATTGTCTAGTTGTTCCGGTAATTTCTACCTTCAAGGAGGATTTTTAACTATGTATGCGACCAAATCAATCTCCCCTCATCCTTCAGCCATTGTGTACGTATCGCTGCAAATGTGTCTTCTTGTGTTGTTTTTGTAAAATCTACAGTGAAAAGTATTGCTCTGGCCTTTCAATCAGAGACACAAAAATAGTGACCGTGATGTTGACCAGCTGTAGTGTAGAAAAAATGTTTCATTGTCTAGCAGTTGGCTCACAATGATGTCACCAGGGGCAGATGCTAAATCTGATTGGCTGGTTTTAATGATAGTTTAAGGGACATCTGTCCTCACTACTGATTATGAAGGCCCTGGGCATTTTTGATTGACCCTGGCAACACAGAGGCTGAAATCTGATTAGATAAAAACTCTAACATTCACATGTATGTACTGGAAGCATTACAACCAAGGTAAACTGAGATCTGACTGAGGGGGTTGGGTTTTATGCAGAAAAGCAGTGGTGCAAGTGCTTCTCCTTGGTGTGAGAGCACCTTGATGGTGATTTGGGCAATGGACTTTAAGTTGTCCTCTAGGGTGGTCTTCCACATTCCCATTGAGTGATTTTTGAAGGTATTTGGTGTCCTTTTGATCTTGTACAGCTCCAAAGATTCTAGCATCTATGTGTGAGGCATTGAGTTGTAGACTTTCTTGTAGTCAATCCAGGCAATGCTCAGGTTGGTCTTCCTACCCTTGCAAAGTCAGGAGATTGCTCTGTCTACCAGTGGCTGATGTTTGGCTCCTGTAGTGTTACTGGCAGGTTTGAGTGGCACTGGAATGGAGATGTTGTATGTAATTTTTATTTTGGCCTCTAACCGTCTTTTCCATTGGAGAATACCGTTCCTATTTTATATCTCATGATCTGTAGCATTTCTGTTGCTATCCTATGACTTTTTCACCTTCAAAGTGCTTCATTAATACATAGAAACCAACTGGTCAAAGCTATGCCTGCGGTATCAGATTGTGGATTTTTTGTGAGTAGGGATACACACTTTGTATCACTTTTGATACGATGTACCTATACCAGTATTGGAATTGGGACACTCCAACATAAAACTTTACTTAGAACGACTGCAGACAGCTCTAAAGCGGTTCTGTTGAGAACGAAAAAGAAAAACCTATGTTTAACAGCTTTGCTCTCAATGTTGTTTGTGTCTGTAAAATTTTGCTATTGTCATTTACATTTAAGGGGTTTAGTAGTAGCAAAGTATCCCATGATTAAAAATCTCTTTTTAAGCCATACACACTCTAAAGGTCATCTGAGATTATTATTGTAACATTGGCCTTTTTGACATTTACAGAATGTAATTGTAAATCAAAATCATATCATACAATATGCTTTGGTTAGTAAGTGTAAGCAGAAAAACTGAGAGCACCACATGACTAAAGCATCCAACATAAAGCAGCAGGAAAGATAATGCTCCTATGTAGAGAAGACATATTCAGTAATTAAGACTTGACTCTTTTGAAATTTGTAATTTGCTAAAGTAAGGTGGAAGTATTTAAAGCTGGGGTTTGTAGAATCGCGAGCTGCTCCACACTCACCCCTCCTCTCCTGAACAAAACTCTGCGTGTAACTCTTTGCAACTGTTTTCTCCATAGAGACTAGTAACAAATGTAGGAACTTCATCTTGTGATATTGGAGAGTGTTCTGATGTTTTAGAGACATGAAGCATGTATCACTCACTGTTGTGAGGAAGTAAGAGGGTCAGAGTGACAGCTGCTGCTCAAACACAGCTGAGCCGATCCCAGCGTTTAAGGGAGCAGACACACTCCGTCCACACTGCAGATTAATTGGTTTGTTCTTTCCACCTTACATCATTTTTAATAAGCTATTTATTCCGTCTGTTCTCACTCTCTCTGACTCGGGGCGGACTGTGCTGACTGAAAGCGGATCGCTCGCAGTTCGCTGCACACACCGACTCCACGGTCAGCGTTCTTCCTGAACACGTTTGTGCCTTAATGCTGTTGCTTTTCCACCTCGATCGTCCTTTTTCCTCTTGATTTGCCGTGTAACCGCTGTGCCAAAAGCCACATTAGAGACTTCAGCTGTAATATAATGCCATGAGACTGTCCTTGTTCTCAGATCGAGAACGCGCGTCGACTTTAGACGAGCAGCTCGAGCAGCCAATAGTAATGCTTAACCCTCTGGGGCTGACGGACGATCCAATAGCTAGTAGCAGCAAAGCGCAGCATCCTTGGATCTCCGTTTCAACCCGTGTCTAAAGTGCCGATGTCAAACTACAAATCAGTCTTCAAATCATGTTGATAGGCCAAATAAAAGTGGAGTTGTGAGGGAAAATGTGTGCATGTTTTTCTTTGACATTTTGCTCCGTGCAGGAGCCCAGACTTCTAAAACGAAAGAGAAAGTGCTGTGCAGCAAGAAAGAACAACGCTGAAACGTCACATTATAGCTTTTTCCTATTGGTTGAGAAGAAGAATGCCATTGTCCAATCAAAATGTCCACATATAGCAGGCATTTTGTTTTCAAGCGACAGGTAAACAGAGACGCACAAACAGAGATGGGGAAAGAGAGGGTAAGTTGAGAGATTTGAGACAATAGTGATTATTACTGTGATTTGACTGTTTAGTTAGTATGTAGTGAATGAGATTAGAGTGTAGTGTAGTGTCTAGTATATTTGTTTATTGTTTTATATCAACACAATGAGGCACAAATAATTTGTCTTTCCCTGTATTTGTGATTCATACTTTTTTGTAAATAGTTGTACAAAATCACCTGAGACATTGCTTCCATTTCACTGTAATTAGCTATATATAACTGTGTTTTTTGAAAAATCTGTATATAACTTTTTGAAATATATAGTTTAGATTTGCTACGCAAGCAATAAAAATGTTTGTGACTTTTATAGTCAAAGAAAACCTAACTTTCTTCCACTCAAATTTGAGTTTTTATAGTGGTTTTAGATCCACTGTGTTATTACACAGTCACATTTGGGAGGTTCTCCTGAAAAAAATCATACCAAACAAGCAAAGTTTATGGATTTCCTTATATGAAATATAAAGGTAAAATCAAACGCAGTTAAAACAGCTCATGGGATCGCCCTGTTGGTAGGAAGGTCTTTGATTGGCTAAAGTCCAGCGTCACGCTCCTGGATTTCTAAAGCTCATTTACAGAGCCAGAAGAAGGAGAAGAGATTAACTGTCCACTCAGAACACTTTGGATTACGAAATGCAGTACAATATATTATATACTGTATATATAAGATGATTATGGATTTTTGACCAAATAAAACAAAAAAACAAAACGTACAAACAGCCGCTTTAAGTGTATTTTAGAGCTAGCTGGCCCTGTTGAAACCTAAAAATTTCCCACTTTTTCTTGCAGTTTTGCCCTTGCGTTATACAATTGGGCAATTGTGGTGGAAAAAAAAACCTCTCAAAAGGTCAGTTATCAGGAGCAATAGTGTAATACTTTTTCCACCACAGTGAATGGGCAGAATTAATAAAGCATGTTCTCCCAGGGCAAGTTCCACTTTAACACCTATTGACCTGCTCCTTGGGACAGTTTGACTTGGGGAGTATCTTCCTGCTCAAAAGCACTTTAAAAGCAATTGTAGAGGGGAATGAAAGAGACTTTATCAGCCTGTAAAATGACTCACGATTTTTCAGCACCTTGTGAACAGCCTGCTGCCTTATCTTGCGCGTGTATTTATGAGAGTTGTCAGTAATAAAGAAGCATCAACTTAAATACAAACAATACTCCTACACTTGACATAGTGAGGAGGTTAGCCGCAAAACTCCTCAACCGTTCTTCTCATGTACTTTAAAATGTCTGTTAACCTCTGCTTCGCCATTCCCTGGTATATAGTAGTATATAGTGGCCCAGCCCTTACATTATTTTGTTTTTTTTTTATTTGGCCCATTGTGAAAAACACTTCAATACCACAAATATCTTTACACAAATATGAAATCAAATAGCTGAATGAATAGCTCATTTTATCACTCTGGCAGAGAATCAGCACCATTCACTGCATGTTTGGCACACTGCAAATGGGCCAGCTGTGCCAACACCTTGCTAAATGTGATATAATAAAAAACAAAAGCTTACTAAATCAACATCTTCGTAATGCAAACTGACTTATTTGTTGTATTTACACTGATTACTGTGATACTACAAATGGTGGTATATGACAATAATGAATAGCGATGTATCTATGTTGAATAAGAAAACATTAGGTCTCTAAAAGACTGCATGCAAATCAATGCAATTTAATGAAAGACCAACCTCATTAGAACTATGTCATGTAAATGCTTCTATTTGATTAAGTTGAGCATATCTACCGTAATTAAAATCAGCATTGGATTAGAAAATGTGGTGTGACCCTCTTCTGATCAAACTCTGTGTAATCACCACCCTGCAATTTAGAACTGACCACAACATAACGTTTGCATCAATATAACCCAGGGGTCTTAAACTCAATATACCTGTGGTCCACTGGAGGCAGAGTCGGGGTTGGGCTGTTTTCTCATACGGGTTACTACTTGTTATTATTTAAATAATAATATATTTTTTTGTACTTTATTTGGTGGCCACAGCAATGTAATTACCAGTAAAACAAAGTTATTTACAGCTGTTGTTGTTGTAGCAGAGTTTATTTTTATAAATCACGAAGTTTGCGTGGAAATCTTTCATATATTTATTTCAGATACAAATATAAAACACAGACACTGGCAGGACTGGGCCTTTTTTTAGTAAGGGAGGCACAACACTGGTACTGGATCATTGAGTTCATAAAACAGTGCACAAAATGTCCGTACGTCCAGATTACAGACAAAGTCATTTGATAGATGCTCCCAGATGCAAAATCTTTCCTGTGCGGCCGTGCGGTCCGATTCGCACATCAAGAGCGTTGGCCGTGCGAGCGCGCTCCCAATTTTATGCATATCCTCACATTCGCAAGAGTTAAAAATTTTGAACTCCTGTGACTGTTTCGCATGACGAAAGCCAATCAGAGTTTTTGACGTTTGTTGACGATGACGTCAGGCCGTCAACACGGACACCGGTCTGTTCACCCATTCAACCATAGAGTAGAAGCTGTGTGTGACCACCTGGAGCTGTATGACATGGCCTTTATAACCGGGACAGGACTAGGAAGGATTTGGCGTGGAGGAGAATCAGCGAGGAGGTGGTAGCAGCAGGTAAAAGTTCTCTCTGTAGCACTGAGCTAGGATAGCATTAGCCGCTAATCACACTGGCTTTTTTCACTGGTGGTTTATGTTTGTGCGAGGAGAAAAAGGAGCGCAGCTCCTCGCTTCAGCAGGCAGTGAAACTCACCAAGTTAGACATGTCGCTGGTGGGCGGGACTTTGCTTCAGACGTGCGTGTGAAGCGAATTGAGGACATTTTTTGATCCTGCGGACCCTGCGGTACGTTTCGAGCGGCAGATGCGTCCGGTGCCGCAGAAGACGCATTCGGTGTGAACGCAGTATTAGTTGCACTATGAACTGCAGAAGGAAGGAAAAGGTAATGTTAATATCACTGTGAACCGCTGTTATATGGGGAAAAGTTTGATGAGTGTTGTGTCTGCCTCATCGCAGTGTGTGTGTGTGCCAGTTGTGTGCTACATGCTGCCACAGTCAGTGAGGTACCGTCACATCTTCTCCTGCTTCAATGGCCGACCCCCAAGAGCCATATACCCTATTGTGATTGGTAGGTTCGTTCAGCTCCAGCTCATGCATTAAAACTTGCGGGCGGCACTAACAGTAAACTTTCATATCAAAGTTGGGGCCACAAACTAGCATCCTGTGTTCCACAACTGGCCCGTGGCCCGCAAATGTTTTACCTCTAAAAAACAAACAGTTCATCCATAACGCTTTTATGCTGATCCGGTTAGCTGAGAGCCTATCAGAGTCCCTAAATTTGTGGTTGTTGGAACTTTCTATACGCTTTGGACATTTCCTGTGATCCTTTTATCATCATCTCAAAAGTTTCACAGTTGAAGTAGGAAGATTCTTCCTGGTTTCTTTGCAAGGGGAACCCTGTGGTTGCTTAGAGTGGAAGAAGAAAGAGAGAAAGTTAACTAGCAGGGCAGATGTTTTGTCAATTTTCCATGTTGCCCCGTCTTCTTTATTACTGCTGTCTCTGGTATATAAAAAAAAAGCTGTTTCCATTGATATTTTTTTTAACTTTAGACACATTAGGAGAACTGTCAGAATGTTTTTGATGAAATTTCTAAACAGAAATTACCATAGTTAACTGTGATACTTGGTGTAGCCCTATACTTCAACATGTTCCTGTCATGATAAAAATAATGCAAAATTTAATGCGAAACACAAAAGTCCAAAAAAAACTACAAGTACAAGAACATCTAAAGCAATACCAACTGACTAAGCGATAATAGCAGCAGAATTATGACGATAGATACACTAACTAGACCAGGGGTGTTGTAAACAGGACAGGACTATGACCAACACACAGAGACCCGGAAAACAAAAACTGATTTAGATGATATATTTCATTTATTAAAACATATGGTCAAAAACCAAACAAAACAAAACTCCAACTCAAAGAAAACCTCTTTGTGGTTTGAAGTCACAACAATTAAATTACATAACTGAAATTAAACCAATACATCACTAAACAAAATAAACTTGTCACTGGAAAAATGAACAGAAAAAAGGCATAAAAACTGAAGCTTTTCTGTTTGTTTTCAGGAACATTTTCTTCTTTATACAGATTAAACTAACAACACCATTTTTGCACATTTGAATGAAATCCTCAATGATTGCATGAAATCTTTTCTAATGACCCTTTGGATTACATCCACTCATCTATCAACAGTTCCTTGCATATCCATAATTCAACATTATCATCTTATGCCTATGCTTTGGATTAGTGTCCCTGTTCAAATCATGCTTAAGCCTTATAATTAGGTTGACTTTTATCTGGAACAATTGAAGTAGGAGCTTACAGTATTTTAGCATGTAGATGTTTTCATGGACATTAAAGTATGGTTAAGACAAGTGTTTTTTTTGTTCCGTTTAATGACTTTTTTTTATAGTGTGTATGTAAATGAAAGCTGTCACACAACTTCTCTTTCAATTGTCTTTAGCAAAGTGAATTTTGATCACAGCACCCATGTTTTGGCTAATTTGACAGGGATACATTTGAAAGAGCAAAAACCTAGTGTGGATCATTCTGTGCTCATGCCTTCCCCTTTTCCATGTTTACTTTACAACACTGTTAAGCAGTGACTTTCAATTTTTTTCTCTAAATATTTAGAAACCAGTTAAATGCAGATATCAAATAAAATACATTTTGTTATAGACATGCATTGCGTATGTGAGCTCAAAAGAGATCAGTGCAATGACAAGTGTTAACAAATACTTTAAATGTTCCCATAGAGCAGATCTTTTGGGATCCTACCATTTACTCTGCGATGAACATGTCGAGCACTTCATTGTTATGGTGCGTTCACCCAGAACGTGACTTCAGCAACTATAGTCGCTTAAATCACCCGTGATGAGTCGCTTGAATTGATTGAGAGGGAGATTTTTGGTCATTTTGTTGATGATTTTAATTGATTTTACTGATGATTTTAAATGTTCTTATTGATTTTAAGCTGTTGAATGTTTTCTGTTGCACTTTTTGATCATGTAAAGCACATTGAGTTGCCTTGTGTATGAAATGCGCTATACAAATACATTTACCATGCTTTGCTTTGCCTTGAACATTGTTGTACTTTTTGCCTGCTTCATCACTTCATTACTCCATTGATGTGACAACCGGGGAATAGTATGTGTCTGCTGAGCCGGCACTGCGCCGCCCAAATTAGGGGCCAGTGACTTTGAACCCTTACTATAAGTTAAAGGAAGTAAAGACACAACTTATCCTGAAATACATTAAATATGTATATATTTCAGTACATACTTTATATTTAGAGGTTGTCATTGTAAAAATTAGGTCAGTTAACAGTGCCAGGTTTAGAAGAGATACTTTGACATATTCAGTTCCAAAATATGACAACTGTTAAAAGTTTTTTTTAGCTGTGACATATAGTATTTTCAATGAGCGAAAAGCTGATGCATCGAGGTTGTCAAAGGAATGACACTAATCCATGCGTCCATCCATCTTTATATACTTAGTCCAAATAGTGTCATATTGACAGCACTGAGAACATATATCTACACTTGGGTTACCTGCTGTTCATTGCTTTTAGTCCCCAGGTCATCCAGGGGAAATTATGTTTATAACAAGTCCTGGACCATCCCTAAGGTCTGGCCCTAAGCCAGCTTGATTGGTACAGCTGCAAAAAAATGGAACAAAGGGCATCACAACCACCTGAACTAAGAAACTTAAAGAGTAACTAAACCCCAAACACACTTTTTTCTGCTGAATACATACAGTATGTATTTAAGTATTAAAGCTGATATCCAGAGTTTTTGAGAAATCTATGTTTATGTATGATTCTTTTGAAATGTGAAAAAATACATAACTAGTCTTTTATTATGTTCCGCAATGTGCATGCAGAAAAGTAGAGGTGTGGCTTCTGGTAGATTGCAGAGGCCTGAAGTCCGGCACCCCTGCTCTAAGGGTTGAACGCCGGCTATTACAATTCAATTTTGCTGTTTCCTGAAAAGGATTCTTTGGATTGCCCTGTGTCATCAACTTTCATTGTTGGCCCCGTCCCTCCTATAAAATCTGAGAGGAGGGTTTTCTCCAATCACAGCTTTCAGTGAGCATTGATTGACAGCCTAAATGAGGAAGTCCACTGTGTTCCATGTGAAACAGCTGCAGCAGCGCTGATGTTTTGGACTACTCTTCTATAAAGAGCAGATTCTGTTCTAATCAGAGGGTTCATCAAGCTATGTGTGTATTTACAGAGACATCTATGCTATGTGTGTATGTCTCTCTGTGTGCGCGGACGTGTGTATACATCTTATCACTATGTGTGCGAGGTGGTGAGAGAGTAGGGCTGTTTGCCCGAGTGGTGTCTGTATAGCTGTGTTAGCTTCACGTCGTGATTGTGTGTGTTTGTGGTTGTAGTGACACATCTCAGCTTATGAACTTGTGTGTGTGTGTGTGTGTGTGTGTGTGTGTCTGCGTCTGCGTGTGTGTGTGTGTGCGTGTGTGTGTCTGCGTGTGTGTGTGTGTGCGTGTGTGTGTGTGTCTGCGTGTGTGTGTGTGTGTGTGTGTGTCTGCGTGTGTGTGTGTGTGCGTGTGTGTGCGTGTGTGTGTGCAGACTAATCATTGTGTGTATTACTGTTTGTCTCTGCGCACAACGCTGGGCTGCCTGAGTGGGCGTGTCTTAATGCTACAGCAGTAACACCCATAATCAAGGCATTTTTGAAATTTCCCTCCTAATGGCAGGTCAGTGGAAAACTTATTCTCTTGGTCAGGAACAATGGTGAGGGTCATGTACCAAGAACGCGGTGTGCCTTATTCAAAGGCACACCGCGGCCCCATATGAGTTATTTTAAATGATTCCTCAGGCCAATATAAAGCGGACCGGCATTCTCCAGGTCAAGTGACCTGGTCAAGTGACCTGGAGAATGCCTGGAGAACATTTCACTTTACGGCAGTCACGTGATCACATGCTCTGATATACTCATTGGGCTAAGGCTTTTGCTAGTATTTTTCTGCCTGTTCGACTCCTGGTCATGTCCGAGGCAAGCAAAAAGTTTTAAACTGCTTCTGAGGAGGCTAAAAGGACGGCGCCGAGACCCGGTCCCCTCTCCTTCCGGGAGAGAAGGGGGGCAGCGGCAGCGGCGGCTGCGGCGGCTACTCTTCCAGCTGCGGCGTGAGCCCCGCCCTGCTTCGCACCCTAGCCTGACCGACCCAGCCCTTAGAGCCAATCCTTATCCTGAAGTTACAAGTAAACTACTGTCTACATACACTATCAAAACACAAGGGAGGCTGACCCAACTGACAGTGCTGCGGCCACTAGGGGGCGCTTGACGTGAAAGTTACAAATCTAGCGCCCCTAGTGGCCACAAGTTACACAGTGTGCCTTTAATTTCATCAACTGCAAATCGAGCTTTAGCTTAGAAGATACCCAGATATTATTCACTAAATCAGGGGTTTTCAACACCACCTTACTTTTCTCACTATTGAAACAAAATTGGCGTTATTATATGACATATCATAAATAATTTCTAACCCATACCGATGGTCTTTATCCTTCAACTTAATTTTGAAGTGTCACGCTCGCAGAGGAAAAGTATTTGGAAGAATCTTCCCTCCCATTCCGTTACTGGAAGGTAATTAGTGGGATCCTTTAAACTGAGAAGGTCTGAATTCCCAGTACCATCTCTGCTTATATACTTTTTAGTATTCCACAGGGCTTCAGTGCTTTTTAATTATACCCTTGCAGCTCTGCATGTGTATAGTTTTTCTCAATTTTAAAGGGATGTTTGTGGTTGTGTGCAGTCATGCTGCAGGT
Organism: Gouania willdenowi; assembly: GCF_900634775.1. Lineage (NCBI taxonomy): Eukaryota > Metazoa > Chordata > Actinopteri > Blenniiformes > Gobiesocidae > Gouania > Gouania willdenowi. The sequence continues at coordinate 26,625,718 of NC_041058.1, read as the reverse complement.
TGAGGCTCTATCAGGGGACAATATTGCAGAATTTAGCTGTAGGGCTACCACGCAGTAAAACAGATACTCTGTGTCAGCAAAGGCATCTGAGAAGAGCCAAACACGACCCAATTTTCCCTGTTTCCTTATAAATGTGAATGCTTAATGTCCTTATAATTCACTAGGAAGATGTTTTTGGATGTCTTGTGTGCACGGCCCCAATTAGAAAGGGAGAATTTAAAGTGATTAACCCATGCGCACGCAGAGCAAAGACACTTCATTAGCTGGGTGACCTGTGTCTTTGTGAGCACGGGTCACAGATGAAGGAAATCTGCTCCTAATATTTGACATGCAATCGCCCTGAGGTTAATCCTATGGATGCTGAACTGCTATCAAATCAAATAAAAGCAAACATCAAGAAAAAATGTATTTTAATCATGTTATGTTTCATTTCACACTGTAGCTCTGTTACATCTCAAGCATGTCATTTAGCAATGTTTATTGTGCATAAACAACGTCTGCAGATGTGTAAACCTCGAGCATTTTCAGCTCCTGTCCATGCAGATGCATTTTTTGTGCAGCATGAAGGTATTTTCATTATTTTTAACTCTCCCCCCTGAGGAACCACATCTTTTTCCTCTCTTTGCTGCTCTGTGAAACAAACAGGCCTGTGATGCAGCAGCGAGAGGCCTTGAATGCTAAACACAACATGAGAGAGAAAGACAGAGAGTGGAGGGAGAGAGGAAGTTGGAGAAAGGCAGAGAGAGATACGTGAAATTGGGAGGGAGACGAAATGAGAATTGATGCAGTACAGCTAAAAGTGATAAATAAAGGACCTGGGGATGAGCAAATATACGTACTCTGGAAACGGATTGGGAGATTGCAAGAGAAAGAACAAAAAAGGAATATATCAAACTGAAAGTCTAAAGCTTGTCCCAAAGGGGATCCTTAATGCGGAGTGTCAGACAAGTTACTGAGCTAATCATGAAGCCCATCACCCTCACTCCTCCTCTCTACGTTCTGTCAACTTATTCTCTCATTCATCTGTTATATGTAAATATCTTGATCAGAATCCTGGAAACTTACAAAGATCTTTGTAATATCATACGGTGAGTGTCCAAATCACTTAAAAGAGCTAGAAAACTCAAAACAAACTTGTATCCTTTTTACTTTGCACAAAAAGAACATTAAAATAAATAATGGGGGATGGTGGACTTTATTGTTTGGGACATGGTCCGGTACCGGTCCATTGACCATTTGGTACTGGGCCACAAAGAAAGGCTTAAAATATTAATTTTACAGTTCCCCTGCACGTACCAGCAACCCAGAATCACCCCTCCTTCCAGCAATTGTTCAAACACTTATTAGCCACACTGTGTCCGGAAAAAGAACTGTTAAATGTTGTGCAGTGGTTTGAAGTTGGATTGGGGAACCAGATTGAGTACAAAATACCCACAGTATGAACTACCCTGCTTTGCTTGTATTGTGATTGTACATACTAAACCACTGATTCACAACCTTTTTTCCATCATGACCACATTTTGATATCAAGAATTTCTGACGACTCCAAAGACGTTTTTTTTCTAGAATTCCTGTTTGTTACTGTATTAGATACAGAGTAGCCAGGATTAGTGACAAATTGTGCCAGCTCAAATATTTACATTTTTTTTACTGCATTTTTGTTGTACTAAATATATATTTGACAAAGTGAAAATATAGAATACAGTTGTTTATGATTGTGTGTTGTTTTGATTAAAAAAAGAATTATAATTTTTTTTTAAATGTATTTCATTTCTCAGACATTTTATGCAACCTCATTTAAACTCCAGGGAAACCCACATGGGGTCCCAACACCAAGGTTGAAAAACTGTACTAAACCTATGTAATCACATCTTAGGGGTTGTTTGTCGTATTTTTGTTCTACATGTTATTATTAAAGAGTAACTAAAAAAGTGTATTTACTATAGGTATGAAATAGTGTTGTTGATTGATTAGGGATGTAACGATTCACTCAACTCCCGATACGATTCGATTCACGATACTGGGTTCACAATACGATTCTCTCACGATTTATTTTACAAAATGGGATTGTAGATAAATGATGACTGAAAAATATTCTATTATTTTTTTGGGGGAAAAAACTAGCAAATACTGTACTGTTTTTGTTTTATTTTTCATTGTCAAAAGAATCCCTTGATAATCTATTCAAAACAATGCTGCAAGTTAACTAAAAATAAATATTGAATGAAATAAAGGAATAATACAAATGAAGAAGCGTATTCATTTAAATTCTAGTTCTATAGTAAACAATGCAAAACTGCATAATAGTTCTTTTTCTTTTTAAAAGTGCAACTGAAAATGTATTTTGTGCCTTAACAATTGGACTTAAAAAAAAAAGTCATTTCAATATATTTACGTCAGATATTTGTTTGGACCGGCAGAGGGCGCTGGTAACCCAGTGGTCGGTTGGCGTGCAGATATCTTGCAGTGAAGAAGAAATGCTATGCTAGCAGACAGAGCTAATAGAAAAACATGACTTTTACAGACATTCACGTAATATTACAGATATTTTTAGTGCCAAAGAGGTGAGGAATCATTTATGAACATGTTTAAAAGTAGAAGGCGGCCAGAAAGAAGGTATTAGCAGATTCCGCCCGCCGCCAACACTTCTGGATAGCGCCCTCTGCTGTTTAAAAAAAGTACTGCGATTCAATTTTAACAGTATCGATGTGAATCGTGATAACTATGAATCGATTTTTAACTGCCTTACGATTAATCGTTACATCCCTATGATTGATTCTAATAAAAGTACAATTATACTAGAATTCTTTGGTAGTTCACCAGCATAGGGGAGTGCCTGTCTCTGTAGTGCAACACTGAACTAAGTATATTTTGTCTGAAAAAAATTTGTCACAATTAATCACGATCAAAAAATGCCAGCAATTAATCGCAGTTTTTTTGCATTGTCAGCTTCTAATAAACACGCAAAAATGTATAAAAATTTTTTAACCAAATATTTGCATAGAAAGTGCATAACTCAGGTGTAACAAAAAATAACTTAATACGTCTTTAAAAGACAAAGCTCATAATAAATACATTTCTTGTGATTCAAAACATTGTTTGTGCAACATTGTACTATTTTATAATGTAAATGATGAACAGAAAATTAGAACCTCAGCTGTATAGCTGGCACAATTAGCTTATTTAAAACTTTGTTTGAAAATCAATTATGTAATGTAAACAATGTCATTTTTCACAGCAGCAGTAGAACATCAGTACCAAAAAACTGTTAGCTTATTTGTTTAGTTAGCTTTGATATTTTAACCAAACCTATTCCTCTTTCACATTGGGCAAACTGCGGAGACACACCAGTTTCTCTATATTAGCAGAGGAGAGAGAAGCCCTCCTTTTTTGAATCAGGCGGTTGGCGGTTGATGTACGCTACCGTAGTCGTATTGTCCGTCCTCACCAGGACATGGTGGCCCGTGAGGAACGGGAGGAAACGTTTCAGCAAGAGGAACACCACTGAAAGTTCCAAATAATTTATGTGAGAGTGCTAGAGGCTCACATTCCAATGATTTCTCACAGATTGGCCCTTGTGCACCCTACCCCAGCTCGTCAGACTGGCATCCGTGGTCACCACCTTCCTGGACGTGATGATTGCATAGGCACCCCTTGCGTCAGGAAAAGCGGGGCGCGCCAGTGGTGCAGAGCCCTGGTGCACTCTAGTGTGACCAACACCCTCCATGCTCCATGACGCACCGGGTCCAACCCACATGCAACCACCCACAGCTGGAATTCCCACATGTGGAGGCAGCCGAGGTGGGTCACAAGGATGGCGGGAGAAAATAAAAACACAATCTGAATTGGACAGATTTTCCTTGTTGTGAAGGTTTCCACCTGTGCAGCCGAAAGGCGTGCCGTGAACAGCACCAAACACAGGGATAGACAAAGAAAGACTGTCTCTTGTACCGGCTTCAACGTGCTCTTTTCCGTGTTTATCAGGAAACCCAGGTCGCCAAGGTTTCCACTGTGCCAAAAGCAGCCAGTCGTCCAGTTATGTGGCCAATGGGATGCCCTGCAGTGTCAACGAGGCTAATGCGGCTTCCATGCACCGTACAAACACCCTTGGGCTCAGTGAGAGGCCGAAAGGGCGCACACGGTACTCGTAACATATACCCCAAAAAGCAAATCTCAGATACTTTCTGTGAGGAGGATATATCGGAATATTGAACTATGCGTCTTTCAGGTCGATGTACGTATTAATCATTTGTACTGACGTATACCATGCGCAGCAGGGAGGCAGAGGCATGCGTAAATATTCTGAACCTGTATTTCCTGAGATATTTGTTCAGAACACGGCACAGTGGCAACGGGAGCCAGGGGCGTGTCGAGGGCCTGCCGGGCATGTTCCAGCCCAAGGCAGCCTGAGCAGACCTGGTGTGTGTCTCAGTCCGATTTTTTGTTGCCGCACATGCAAAGCCTTGCCTCTGAGTCTCCAGACCCCCTGGTGAGTGGGGCCTTGTTTTCTATTCCTCTGTGCTGGTGTGCAGGCAGAGACAGGTGGTCAGCTGGCACGTGGCGGCTAGCTGCTAAGCTAACCAGGGAATTAACACGTGGCGCCTGGCGACCATGGTGGCTCCGCGAGGTTCATGGTAATGGTGTCAACAGAGTTAATAATGGTCCGTATACATTATCTTTGAGCACTTCTTTAGATGGTCCACTTCTTAATGGTGAGTGTAATAATGTGTTTAAAGGTGCAATCTGTAACTCTCAGAGTCCTCTCTCCCCCTCCCTCCGCGCTGCTCTCTTTCCCTGCCTCCAAACTTCCCCAAAGTTACTCCTTCAGAGGAGCTAACAAGCTAACGTTAGTCCGATAGCAACATCACAGTAATATAACATGCTCTGTTAAAAGCATGTTACTGCAGTGCCTCTCTCTTTCTCTATGTGCACAAACCTCAGCAGCAACAACAACTCAGTGTCACTTACAGCAGCCACATGAAGGCTGCTGCACGCACATGAACACATGCACTACAGAGTTCTAGTGTAACAATTACAAATCAAACACCTTGTAAATCAAGCAGCAGTAATTACCTTTCAAGCAGAAATGTCAGCAATTCCATGTTCTACTCCTCTAGACCATACACTGTAAAGACGGCGCTCTAGCTCCATGAAAGGGAAAACTTTTTTACAGATGTAAAGCAAGTATGCTGTCTGAAGTTTGGCTCTGGTGACATGCTGATGTACAGTGACATAATGATTTGTTGGCTTTTGTCAATGAGCCATAGGTTGCTTCTTAAAGTAACACCTGAAGCAGCGTTTCATAATAAAATCTAAGATGAGACTTCACTGTTAAAAATTCTACTTCATCATTGTGCATCAGGCCGTTACATGAGCTTAAACGCATTAGTCAACGTTGTGACAGCTGCTGACATCTCATATCTAAAGCCAGGTAAGGTCCTTCAGTCTGACATGACACCAAGTCATTAGGCCCAGTCATGAGCTGGCTTCACTGCCTCCCTGCAGTCAGATGGCATTCATCATCCTACACCTTCTCACTGGCACTAGTGGAGGCATGATTTAGTGTTTTCTCTTCATTACATAATGATATGATATTTTAGGTTGTGAATGCATTCAATCTGCAAAACTTTTTAGAATGGTTTTTGAAAAGTATACTTCAGAAAAGCAATGAAAAATATATTTGAAGGCTTTTTGCCTAAAACTAAGTTCTATGTTTACTGTCGGATTGATTAAATGTTATACCACTGCTATAATCCATTATTGCCATTGGTGGGCAGTGGTGATGTAACAGTTAAAGCTACAACGTAAGTTTTTTTTTTTACATCATTTGGTCAAAAATCCATAATCATCCTAAAGCATTTTGTAATCCAAAGTGTTCTGAGTGGACAGTGAACAGTAAATTAAGTTTAGAAATCTAGGAGCAAGAAGCTGGATGTCAGGCAATCAAAAATCTTTCTACAAAATCATGTTCTCCATGGGCTGTTTCGACTGTTACTATTGACTGCTCGAGTGTAGTCAGGCGTATTCACATACTATTGCTAGTAAAAGTGTAATGGCGGACGTTTCAGGAGAAGTCTCCATTGTGGCGTTAGACAACAGTTACAGAGCAAAGCAAGAGGAAAAAGGCAGACCGAGGTGGAGAAGCAACCAGGGTCTGCCCCACACATTGGTGTCAGAGAGAGAGTGAGAAGAGGCGGGATAAATTACGTGTAAATCTAAAAGAAGCATATTAAAGGTGAATTCATTTTACGGTCTGGATGTAGAGTGAGGATTGTCAGTTTGAGATAGGGAGGTTAGGTTTCGGTTTCAAACCGAAGTGGAGAGAAGATTCTACATACAGCAGGCTTGTTATCAGAGGGGCACAAGTTTGAATCCAACATGGGCCATCACTGTGTGATGTTGAGCATGTCCCCTAACCCTAACTGCTTGCGTTGTACATCACTTTGAATCAGTTGTACCAAAATTACATTTGAACTAGTACCTATTTAGTGCTCTCATGGAGATCTGCTGGTGCCTGTCTCAAGCTTTCTCCGGGCACTAGGCGTGGGATGCACCCCGGACAGGGCACCAGTCTATCACAGTGCAGCACACACAGAGACAGACAACCACTCACATGGACAATCGATGGATGGATGGATGGACTCAAAGCACATTACAGAAGTGACAGAAACCATTATTTATTCACACCAGTCACTCATTCCAGTCATACCAGTAGTTGTACAAAAGCGTGGCTACCATTTCACGCCTACGGCCACTCTGAACACCACCAACATTAATGCACAATTCATACCCATTCATACAAGGCAATGTGGGTAAAGTGCCTTGCCCAAAGACACAACGACAATGACTTGGGTAGAGCAGGATTTGAACCCCCAACACTTTGATTGTTGGGCTACCCGTTCTACCACTGAACCTTGGTCGCCCGTATTCTTACGTACAATATATGCAAAAATACACAATAGCAAAACAAAATATAAGAAAATTGCTGGTTATGTTACAAATGTTCTAATATAATATGACATTAAAAGAAACAATTGTTGCACATTTAAGATTGTATTTGGCTCATGAATGTGTACGTCTGACTGCAGAGGAGTCAGAGCCTTACCAGTCATCAACCACATTGCAAAAAACAACAAAATGAAATGAACCTTACTGCACGTCATCACTGCTCCCAAGTTATACAGTAATTGTGCCCTCGCTGTGCTCCTCACTCATTTTGCCTCCCTGTATGTGTAGAGCTCTAGTTGTTTTCATTTCTCCAGTGGTAATAGTGTTTTTACTCCCTCCTCTCTGTGTTTCTGTCTTGTGTAAAGCAGTAAATTTGGCGTAGCAGCTACAAGCACTCCCACTGAGTGTCCATAATTTGGGATTTACTGAAACAATATAAGCTGCTTATTTTTTTGGTGTTGTGCTACTATACACAGAAACAGTCACAGCGTGTGTTTACTATACATGAGGTGAAAGATTCATAAATCAAGATATATATGCATGTAGTTTTAGCCCGATTTATAGCCCAAAGACGCCTCTTTAAAGTTATTATTCTGATATTTCTATAGACACAGGGGGTAATGGTTTGTCTGACCTTTTGTTCTCCTATTGCTAGGCAGGTAATGAACATTTCTGAGCCTGCAATAAAAACACCAACAAGCAAATCAGAGACATCAGCTCAACTCGAAATACAAACATAAAAACAGGAATCCTTGCTTTGCTATGAATGAATAAATAATGTCAGTGAAAGACTTTTACAGGTCAGTTTCACCCTTACATGCTCATACATGTTTATTCTAGACAAAATAGTTGGGGCTAATTTGAATTTCCTGATGTTTGTCCCTGAAACATGTAAATTACTCAATTTAAAATAAATCCAAACTTAGAATAATGGAAATGCAGTAACTTGCTATCTATTTGTAAGCCTTCCAATTTTATTCTTTGCAACGGTATTCTTGATCTTTAGAATTTGAGTAATTTTGTGTTCAAACTAAATTTATATTTGAAGTGTTATTATTCTTGCAATTTCCCCTGGCATACCATCTTATTCCTCTTTAGTTGTATATTTACATAGTAGATAACAATATCGTATGGATTCATTACAAGTCATAGAAATCTCTATTACTATCTGGTCATGTTTTTTTTTTTTTTACGCATGATGAATTTTTTTTTTTTTACTTTTCAGTAATTGTTGAAGATATGCATCTTGTAATTGTGTGTGAGATGAATGCGTTTAAATGAGAGCAAGACACAAAGGAAAAAAAGCACTTTAAAATGTGCCCATATGGATTGAGATGGCATGAATTACATTCACACTTTCCAAGTAACAGGCTCTTTGGGAACCAGCGTATGTTGGTTTCACATACAAAGCAGGGATCTAATTCTGATCCTAAACAAACCTTACAGGGGAAGGTTCTTGCTCCTGGGCAAAGCCAGCAAAGATGGCTTGTCATTGAATGAGGGGAAGTAATGTCCCTTTTGGCCACTCTGAAGATCCTGTTCTATATTCATTTTATTCATCTATTTTACACATGCCTCTTTTTTCCTGAGATAGCTGGTAGGACATGGAAATTTCACAATAGAAGTAAAAAATACATCCTTTCAAGAGCTTTATTCAGCCATAATGCTAGAATTCCATCCTGTTATTCCTCGAGATGTCACAATCGTACAGCAGTATACAGTGCATGTATTATTCTGGCCTGTGAAAATGTATAAATCCTCAGTGCTCATTCACACTCACCTCTTGAGTTCATTGTTGCATCTCCACACCAGCTCCTTCTTCTCCCACAGGCCCTGATCAGCATGGAGTCACGCTCAGAATGCACATTAGTCCCAGCCCCACCTTTCCTCTATAAATGTAATCACGGTGTGGTTTTATTTTCCAGTTCAATGGGTTTGTTCAAAATATAACACTTAATGGTTGCGTCTTAAAGGTGCGTTCACACCGAACGCAACTGTAGCGCTGCAGTCGCTTCCATTGCCCCTGATGTGTCACTTGCACATAGTGGTGCTTTTTGGTCACTACTTCATCGCTCCAGTGACGTGATCACCAAGGAACTGTGTGTTTGTGTGTGTGTGTGTGTGTGTGTGTGTGTGTGTGTGTGTTTTTTGTGTGTGTGTGTGTGTGTGTGTGTGTGTGTGTGTGTGTGTGTGTGTTGAGCCGGTGACAGGGTAGAGAGAAAGAGAGAGGGGGTTGATCACTTCTTTTCCTACTTGCTCCGCTTTTGCAGTTTAAAGCTAGGGTAGGCGATTTTTTTCCTGATACACTTCAAGTTTTTGGTTGAATTTGTCTTTATGTCCTGACAGAAATTAAGATCTTATGTACTCTGAAAAATGAATGAAGAAAATCTATCATCTGTAGCAACTGTAAACCTGTAATAACTTCGACCAATGGAAAAAAACAAACCATTTTTTTAACCAATCACGTCTCTGTCTCCCTCCTCATTCTCGATCCCTCGCATGCACAAGCTCACACTGAAAGCACGCCACCACTGACAGTTAAAACAGAGTTTTTGGTCATGTTTTTTAACATATATGATGGTAAAGTTTATTGTTTACTTACTGCTGAATGAGACATGAGACAACAACGTTTCTACACAATACAAGCGATGAGCTGAGCTCCTCTTCTGCAGCAGCTGTGAGCATGCATGTGAGTGAGACGGAGCACGGGGGGAGGGGGAAGGGGGTTTGAAGGCGGAGCCATCAGGGAGGCTACATTCAAAATCATGCTAGCTTATGAAAATCGCCTACCCTACCTTTAAATGATCAACTTACGGATATATTAAATGATGAGTTCACTCAGAATGTGTTATGATCAGTAGTTACTGTGGTTTTCAAGAAGTGAACCGCTTCAATTTTGCCCCAATGAATTGAGGATTTGTCGCTTGAAGTCACTTAAAAAGTTAAAATTTTTCAACTTTTTTTCAAATTACACAAGTCGCGTCGCTTGAGGGAGGATAACTTGAGGTTGTGTCATTTACATTGATTTTAATGTTATCGCTCCTTTAGCCATATAATTTGATGACTGAGTATATAAGAGGCATAAAGTGGTATTTACCTTCATATCAAAGTGCATTGGGGTCCATTTCCAGGATTTCAATTTCACTGACCAGCGTTTTTTTATTGTTGATGTCTTGTTGATGTCTTGATGCTATGAGCGATGCTGTGTTTTCTTCTTCTCTGTTGGACTATGATCTATTTTCTGGTTATACCAGTCGCTAACTTTCTAGCATTGCTCACCACCTTTAGTTGAATAGCTAACAGCTGTACAGGTGGAGCCAAAGTGTTACTGCTATAATTACAGTAGATGAGGCTGATATGTCAATACCACATTAAGCATAGAGATCACAGCTTCAGAGAAATGAGGGTTTGAAGCTGCTCTTGATCTAATATCAAACGTTATTGTGCAAATGTGTGATAACAGACTGTGTTTGCCTTCCACATCTTACTTTAAAGATATCATTATTAGGTTTTTTACACAGACGCCAGTTTGTTTGTGAACTGAGCAATTTTCCATTAAATAACAGCCTTTGTGACAAGTTATCATAACTAAGGATCTTTCATTTTGAAATTGATTCAAAGGATGTGTATGTCTTTGTTTTGTTTTTTCTTTTTAAACCCTATTTATTTGGGCAAATTGTTTAAATTTGTTTCATGGAGTGGCTTTTATTTAGTATAACAAAATGTAAATAGAGCAGGGTAAATTGGACTTACAATATTACATATTAAATACGATGTTAAAATCTTCAGCGAAGTTGAAGCATTCATGACAGTTTGAATCATAATGCTGGAACAGTGCTGGTCCTACGCAGTTTGCCTAAGGCAAGACTTTAGACATCCTCAACCTGAATATATTTGTCTTTGATGATTTCTTTTATTTTGAGAAAACAAGAAGAGAATCAAGATATCTACCAACAAAGTTATTTTACTTAAAATGACAAATAAAAATACATCTCAAATTAGTAAACACTAAATGTTAGTTAAATAGTCAAAAAACTGTACAAAATAAATATTATTAAAACCAGTATAAACACAGAAAAGTAGGATAGTTGCTCAACAATCTTTTCAGCAAATCCCTCTCGTGGTGCATTCTGGGGTCATGTCAAAAAGCTTGCCCATTCCCTCAGAAAGCAAGTGGGTGGCAAAGGGGGATACATTGATTAATATTTATATTCTATTTCATACAACAAATGGAACCAGCTACTTTTAACGGAAGAATACTATAAAATATCTCCATATGTGGCATCCCCTGGATTCACAGCACCCTTAGCATTTGCCTATACTGGCTATGTACTGGATCAACCTTAAAGGTCCAGTATTATGCTTTTTTTCCACCCGTCTCCATTTGTTATAAAAACCCCAACAACAAAGTATTTAAGGTTTATTTTCCCAAACTCACCTGTTTTCTGGAATTTTAAGCCATTGAAAAATGACTTTCTATGCAATTCTAAAAACGGGCTGAAATGCGGCCTACTTATGCATATTCATGAGTAGGCGTGTCTGAAGACGCTGATTCCACACAACAGCTGATCACTAGCAATTATCTTTTGCTAATCACACACTCTTGTTATTGTTTTCAGCCAAAAAACTGCACATTACAGTATAACATGGCTACTTAAGCGGCAATTGTGATTGTGAGTCAGACAAACAATGTTTCATGATGTGTGTGCGCCTTGCGGCTCAAAAACACATCAATGTCCTTACTACAAAACTGTGCCCAGATTAATTAACTCATTCAGTGCCTGCCATTTTCAAAATTTCTACCCACTCAGTGCCAGCTTTTTTAGAGAATTTTGACTATTTTTTAAAGACCCACAGATTATTTTGTACTATTGCAATCTGAATTCTGACACCAGTCTAATTTCATCAGAAAAAATAATTTTGTTTCTACCTTGTTTCATTCTTCTGTAATCCACAGTGAGTGGGGCGTGTCTGTCACGCCCCACTCAGCCACCAGAACTGAAACGTCTGGTGAGCCCTTCATGACTATTCGCCTGTATGAATAATACAAGCAGATTAGGATGGATTCCAGGCTAGTGTAATTGCTGTGTTCTCTTGAAGAGCATAAGCAACTCCGTGCACTGTTAATTCATACTGGTGTCTTTCTAAGCAACCCAACTCTAGTCCTAATGTGTTTGCCAACAGTTTGGGCTCATCTTGTTAGCTGTCCTACTTTGCATTCAGGCTTTCTTATTGCCAATCTGTCTGATGACTGCGTGGAAGGTTACTAATTGGTTAGACTACACAGTCTCACGTCACAGTTCAAAAACAGATTCTATGCACACTCTTCAATGTAAATACTGGAAAAGAAATGACCTAATGTTTACTTCATCATCCTTTTGAACTAATCACCACTGCATTATTATCCTATTATATTATATTATTATATTATCCTATGTAGTACATATTAGTCTTTAATTACTGTTTATATTTTTAGTTGATTGTTATTATTAATGTTTACATTATTCAGAGAGAGCACAGTCCACCAAAGTCATATTTCCTGTGTGCTAAACATACAATAACAATAGTAATTTTGAGCATCAGTGGTTTCTATTTATCAATACAAACAACTTTGGCTCTTTTCTACCATATGAGATGCTTGTGAATCAAACATTGACATGTTTGACATGACATGAAAAATGAGCACTTGAACACAATATATGGTGATAATAGCTAATTATCATAGCAGAGTTTAGGTTTGGAAAAAAATGTGTATGTTTATGTGACGAGGATTTTAACTTTACAGTTTGACCCAAATCCCATCCGTTATCATTGAGGAGGCGGGGCTTATGACCTATACTGCAGCCAGTCAGCAGGGGCAGCTCTAAAAATAAAAGCTTCACTTCCACGATAGTTCAGTTTTTTTGCAATCTATGGATCCAACGGTACCCGACAGGTCGGGTTCGAACAGATATTTAGAACTGGCGGCTGGGTTCGGTTCATGTTGGGTGTGGGATACATATGTATGTGTATATACGTATATATGCATATGTGTGTATCCATAAAATGAAGAGTCCGTCCTTAAGACTGCTCTACTGTAAAGTGCCTTGAGATACCATTGGTTATGATTTGGCGCTATACAAATAAAGATTGATTGATTGATTGATTGATTAAATAGTGTTCTTCTTCTTCTTCTTCTTCTTCTTCTTCTTCTTCTTCTTCTTCTTCTTCTTCTTCTTCTTCTTCTTGTTCTTGTTCTTGTTCTTGTTCTTCTTCTTCTTCTTCTTCTTCTTCTTCTTCTTCTTCTTCTTCTTCTTCTTCTTCTTCTACAAGAAGAATAATAAGCTATGATGAGGACACTAGTGGTCATAAAATCAGCCAAACAAGATATCGCTCTAAAAATACACAATAAATAAGATAGTACACGTTGTATTGTTTAGAAGCTAATTAGGCAATTGCCACACTGTATTCAGCTGCATTATCTAATCTCACTGCTTCTAAATTAACTTGGCAAAGACTCACAAACTACAACAAGCAAGACAATTTTAGTTTCAGGTCACATTTTCATTGGACTATTGAGAATAACAAAGCAGTATATCTTAAGAACTGGGTCTTGAAACACTTGCACGCTTTACTCTCTTCCACTAAAGCCACTGAGGCCAAGTGGCTCTGTTGGTATTAAGTTGAATTTTCTATATAACTTATGTGAACATGAGGTTTTCAATAGTGTCCATTGAGTGTAGATACAGTATCTACCAGCAGTGACTTGAGAACAGTATTGATGTTATGATATTGTTTCAATATATTATATTATAATTATTATAAAAGTGACAGTAGTAACAGTGATTTAATACTATTTTATGTCAGTAAGCAGTGAGTAACAAAATACAATACAATAGTTGTAGTGCTGGGGGAAAGTATTAAGTTGGTGTCCAACACTGGCTTTGGATGCCCATTGGCAATCTCAACAGACCTAAATAAATGATTTGGTTGATGGAGACAACAAGCTGTTTGATACTGGATTTTAGTACTTCTTCTCTCTAAAGGCTCGATTAAGGAGACAGGAGGACAGTGATCTGTGTTTCTGCTCCAGCCGCTGGTCGGTTCACTTTCATTATTCATAAGAGTTTGATGAGGAACGAAAAGCCCTCGCTTATTGAGAGAGAAAGCAGAGAGGCAAAAAATCTGTCTGTAAGCGTCTAATAGTAAATGTGAGGAGGATTATATATTTGGACTAGTGAGGGAAAAATATGAATAACACATGAATAAAAGAGGGACACAGGTTTCTTTCCCTTGTGAAAGTGCAGGATACCATTCCTATGGCCACTAGTTACACTAAAGCATGAGGTAAAAATTGTTTTTTCCTGAATCAACCAACTCTTCAACACAGCAGGCACTGCAGAGTCTAGGAATGTATCATCCCTATCTGTATTTATAGTAAATAATTATTATCATGGATGAGATAAATAGTAAATAATTACAGAAACCGCCTCTGCTCTCATCCTTTAAGTCTTTCTCTATCTGCGTATCAGACTCTATTTTAGCGTGACATCATTAGACCTCTTTGCTCCTGGCAGCTGCACAGCAGTCCGAGGCGGTGGCTGAAAAAGGTCGGAGCATGAGGTGGCAGCCAATCCCGCTGGACCACGGGGAAGAGAACGAGGGAGGAGGGGGAGGAAGCACAAGCTGCCCTCATTGAGCCGTGATTGGTGCATTGTTTTCAAGGTTCTCGCTCCCTGGCAGAGTGACGGAGTGGGATGATTTGAAAGAGGGCGATAGGAAAGGGAGAAGGTGAACAGTGAGGGATGGAGGACGAGAGAATCGGGCTGAGAAAAAGCAAGTGGAGGCTGGTTCCTGCTGCACTGCTAGATAAGACATTTCTGTGCAATTGTACTAAAAGTTTTGGAGGACATTGAGTTTAATCTGATCATTTTGTTAGCAGGAAGCCTTTCAGGTTATACTGTACTTTACTGTTATTTATTCTTATAATTAGTTTGAAGAATCTTTAAAGGAACACATTCATGACAACTTGATGTTATTATTTACTCATTTACTTATTTATTCATTTAGCAACTGTGCTTTGAACATAGAATTGTACAGGTGTGGAGCTGAAGCTGGTGTTTACTTTGCATATTAGTATTTAACCGTATTTATTTATATTTTTGCAGATATTTTTAGTGCTGAAGTTCTAAGAAGTTTACCCAAAAAGGTGTGTAAAACAGACAACAGAAAAGGTGTAGCATGATGACTTGCTTCTACTGACGAGAGAGGGCAGCTTAAAGGTCTTGTCCTGTTTGGACCTGTCCATTCTTCTTTGCAGCTGTGAAGAGAAAGAAGTGACCTACAGGTAAACATGAATCCATAAGCTTTATCTATAGGGTCTCTTTAGAACTTCAGTAATACCCAGCACTGAGTATGCTCACGCTTACTAAACCTTTTTGAAATATCCTGCTAACAAACGCCCACATTAAAGCCGCAGTTTGTAAGCTTTTTTTTTGGCATCATTTGGTCAAAAATCCAAGATCATCTTTGAGCAAGTTGTAATAGAACAAAGTGTTCTGAGCAGACAGTGAATCTCATCTCCTTCTCCTGGCCCTGTAAATGAAGTTTATGTGACGCTCCTGGATTCTGGATGTCAGCCAATCAGAGGTCTTTCTACAAACATGTATGCGCCATGAGCTGTTTTGGGCGTTTCTATTGGTTGCTCTACTGAAGTCAGATGCGTTAACAGAACATCGGTGGTAAACGTGCATTGGTGGACATTCCAGCAGAAGTCTCCATCACAGCGTTGGGCACAACAGTTACACGGCAAATCAAGCGGAAAAAGGCAGAGTGAGGTGGAGAAGCAACAGAATAAAGTCACACACACTGAGGAGGAACGGTCCTCTTTTGCTTTGTGTCCTTGCGGACCTCCATGACTGCGGAGGTTCCGCCCCACACACACACTGGCTTTAGAGGGAAAGCAAGAACAGACGGGATAAATAATGTGTAAACCTAAGAGAAGCGTATTCAAGGTGAATTCATTTTACAGTCTGAATGCGGCTGCCACTCAGAGCAGACTAGAATCACTGTGTGTGCTTGTGGGGGGGACGAGCCGACGGCAGCAGCCACTGCTCGGGACAGTAACTACAGAGTGATACTTGTATTCATGTCAGAGTATCTAAAACACCAGAAAAGTCCCCACTAATACAATATGAAGTCCATACATTTGTCACTGGTCTTTATCTTGAAAAAAGTTGCTAAGAGCGTTCACAAAATATACCGGTAAGGGAGGTTGAGATTCGGTTTTGGTTTTAAAATGGAGCGGAGAGAGGACTACAAACTGCAGCTTTAACAGACAAACGTCGGTGTAAACATTACCTACTTGGCAAAGGCATTTAAATTGCACATGCTTTTCAGTCAATTTACAATATGCCCAATTTTAATATTTATAAATGAGGGGTGGTGGACTACAGAGCGATGAATGTTGTTGTGAACGTATGGGTCATTTAATTCTATTTAGTTCTTACTTTCTTTTAATTCTATTGCACTTTTGATACAAACTAAGCCCCAATTTCCACTGGATGCGGCTCCGCTGCGTTACGTCACCGCCACGCCACTTTAGTCTATGTGTTCATTTCCACCGGGTGCACTGCGGTGCGTGTCTGCTCCTTCCCAGTTGCAACAGTCCGGTGCCCTTTCGGTACAGTATGGAACAAAATTCAAAACATAAATTTGCTTGTTGTTTAATCGAAACTTTGGTAAACCAACAATGTATTTAACATTATACAGAATATTAAAATAAAGTTTAAAAAAATACAATACTTGTAAAGTGCTGCCTGGTAATAATATTCTCAAACCAAAAATTCATTAAATATTATAGAAATAAGCTCACAGCTTTTAACAGCTTTTAACAAACAAAAAGTACAGCACAGTTTCAGCATGTAGCCCTTGGTTTAGACCTTCATTTTTTAGGCCAGAAAAATGTACTTGTCCACATTGTCTGCAGTAAGTGCAGATCTGCTGGCAGTTACAAATGCAAAACATAAATTTGCTTGTTCATTCAAAATTTTAGTAAACCAACAATGTATTTAACATTAGACAGAATATGAAAATAAAGTGGAAAAAAATACTCTACTGTTGTAAAGTGCGGCCTGGTATTAATAATATTCTCAAAATACATAAATTATTATAAAAATAAGCTCCTCACAGCTTGTTAACAGCTTTTATCAGCTGATATAAAGACTCTGATGGCAGTTGTTATAGCTTTGGCCAGATCTGAATTGCGAGGCAGAGGCTGCTTGAATGCTGAAGTCAGCTGCGTTTACACTGAGGATGTTTTCTTTCTTGTCGCAGTGATATTCACACTCGGGTGTTGCCTTTTCAAGTGAGTTAGCATGTTCGTCGTGTTCCCGGTGTTGTGCCAAAATCTGTGACCCAAAAAAATCCGTGACCGCAGGTGGCGACAGTTCCAACCCCTGTGGCTTCTCGGCGTACATTTACTCCCCCTTATCACAGATTTTTTTCGGGTTACAGACTTTGACACAACACTGCCAGCCCCTGGAACACGGGACATGCTATAGAAGCTAAGTCAACCCAGGAACACTGCTGCTTTGCCTACCGTGAGTCTATGGTAACTGTTAAGCCCCGAGGCTTCCTCACGTTTAGACTTTGTTTGGGCTGTTTTTACGGTAGATTCGGCTTCCTTCACCAAAGCAAGTTTTGTGCCGAAAAAGTCTGTGACCGCTGCGGCTTCTCGGTGATAGAGAAGAAGAGTGCTAAACCTCTTTGCAGCTATTAAGGAGCTTTTTAAACATGACGCTCCGTTGGCTGAAGTAAATACAGACTGGAGAAGAATTACAATCGTGTTTTAGGGGGAGTAAATGTCCGCCGAGAAGCCACAGGGGTTGGAATTGTCCCCACCTCCGGTCACAGATTTTGGCACAACAACGAGCTGCACATGAATTTCCGGGAACTCACCCGTGCACAACCCTGTACCCGAACCGAACGTCCTGTACCGAAAAGGTTCAATACAAATACATGTATTGTTACACCCTTAGTAACTGCACTGTAAACTGCAGCAACTTTGATTTAGTCCATGTTATACTGGTGCAGTTTTATCTCTTCTCTGTTGGCTGTTGCTAAAAAATTCAGAGTCCAACCTTCTTGTACTCCTTCGTTAGGAACACTGACCTGTTTATCTGTTTATTGTTGTGTTCATAACACATACCTTTGACTGCGTTCTCGCACGATTGTATAAATATCGTGAGAACTGCTCGTGACGTCACAGTCGTCCAACCGGGGTGCACCGTGGCGCACTCAACACGCAACCGGTGGGGATTACCGGACGGGGCAATACTGAATCAGTGTTGTGGCGCAGCGGAGACGTATCCAGTGGAAACCCTCAGTAAAACAGGACAAAATGTCTTACATGTTCCTATCCCTTCGTTTGCAACTCACTATGTACAGAAAACAATGCAGATTATTATATGTTCTATCATAGTGTTTACAATCAAGTGTACACTTTCAATAAAAATATGTAAACATAATTTATCCTTTGATTACCTTTACAGTTTATATTAGTAGGGATTCATTTCACGGCCAACGTTTTTTGTGATTTTCTGCCTGATTACCGATTATGGTTAACAATATTCATTCAGTTCCTATAGCAGGATGTGATTGCACCAATTATTTATATGCAATGAATGTTCTGGATACCAAATTCAATAATGTGTACATGATGCTTAGTGGGCTTGCCCAGATGTTCCCTGTCTTTCCGGAGCATGAGGCTATATGAAAATGATGCAGCAATGTGACACGGGGATCTCTTATTTCCTCATTCCTTAGGACGTGTGCTGTCACATCCCATTATAGAGCAGCAGCACTGGGAATAAAGGAGAGCCCGACAGACGGAGATGAATTTAGATGTAGCGATCTTGTCCAAGATAACTGGTAATAGATTGCATTTTATGGTGATGGGGCCTGTCTCTTGTCAATGTGCACTCTTCTACCGAGCTTTGCAGACACACATACACATCATTACAAATGCTGGCCGGCCAGCCGTCCACTCATTCAAATGAACACTATTGATCCCCACTGTCAATTGTTGGGTCCCTCGGTTATCGCCTAATGGTATTATGACATCGGTGTTTTTTGTTCTCCACTCTGCTGAGATGTAGAAGCACCCTGAGCTATTCACCTGTTTGCCTGGGTGTTAAGGTGCAAATGTGACATCATCATAATTGCAGAGGCTGAATGTACTGTTATACCTGTGTGCTGTTTTTATGCATTCTATTTTTTTTTACCAGATTATGCCCTACAGTAGGTTGTTATCCACCTACTGTATACTAGCTGGTCTAATTGCAACTGACTTGTTTCCAGGATTGGGATTGAATTAACTCCTTGTTTTATAACAATGGGTCATACTTTGAGCAGTACTGTGCAGATTGCATGGCACACCTAGAGGCCGAGTTCTGTAATTATTCAAGGTGTACGTGGACAGAAGATGTGTTCCTTTGCGGTTAGGAATGTGTCCACCTTGTTTCAAACTTTGTCATTATTTAGGGTCTTGGTTCAGTAAGACTATAACCTGTTTGACAGAAGAGAAAAAAAGGAGCTGGCTGTGATCCACAGTAAATCATTCAGCCATGTCACAAGGACAAACTCAGTGGCACTGTGTGCACCGTTCACCTGAGTTAGCGTGGCTCCACTGCCCTGCACTGTGAGCTCTTCCACACTGGCCTATGCAGCTGTTTTGTGTAAAGCTGATGATTAATAGGCCTAACCACATGTCAAACGCAAGAGTGTGTTTGACATTGTAAACTAGAAATCTCATTACTGTATGTGTTAAACTTAACAAAATTGTTAAAGAAATGTCATTTTGAATCTGTAAAAGTCAACTGAGAGAGGAATTTTTGCTTGGACCCTTCTGACACATGCATACTTCACCATGCACTGTTACCAACCCACTGGTAAAAACGCAGATGTTTAAAAAAACTCTTTTTGAACAATAATATAGTATACTGGACCCTGCCTGTGATGTAAAACACCTTTTTCTTGGAACAAAGTCTGTTTCTAATCCTTTAGAAAGTGCTGTGTTCTCCTCCAACTGAACTGAGATGCATCTCTACACCATGCCTGATTTTTAGGGACACGCCTACAACAGTGGATGGAGAAAAACGCTACTCTGAGAAATCAGGCGCTGTGTTTTAGGTCAACAAAATAGGGTATACATCTATCTAACATGTCTTTATCAGCTACAGTTTGTCCTGTAGCGGACCCTCACATTTAGCAGCTTGTGAGACAGCCTTGTTGAAGCTTGTTTCATGTCCATGTTGGACTATGGGGACATTGTATACATGCATACTTCTTCTCAGTGTCTTCACTCACTGGACACTGTTGATCATGGGCACTGTATATCATGGTGCACTGAGATTTATTACAGGCTGCAAAGCTCTCACTCATCATTGTTCCCTGTACGCACACGTTGGATGGTCGACCCTATCTTTACGCAGACACATCCACTGGCTTGGTTTTACCTACAAGGCAATTCTTGGTTTGCTGCCTCTCTATGTGTAGTCATGTGACCCAGAAACCTAGAAATAACTACAGTCTGTGGTCCAAAAACTTGTTTTTACTCATGGTTCCGACCGTCCGTATGTATGTATTCCGCTCCATGTTCATGGAATGCTAACAAAAACTTCACCTTTGCTAACTTTTTTTGAACTTTTTGGTGGCTTTTATAGTTTTAGTTTTCATAAGCTCTTACTCTGTAACTCTACCTTTTATTGTTTTCATGTATTTGTCATCTGTGCTATTTATTTTGTTTTAAGAACATTTTAGTATTATTTTGACACTGTAAACTTGTTTTATATACTGCTGCCAGGACACACTTGTAAAATAGATTATTAATCTCAGTGTGGTTCTCCTGACTAAATAAAGGCTAATGAAATGAAACGCAATATTCCAGCATACACACACTGCAACAGCATAAGTATGATAATCAAACCAATAGATGCAGTTGCATCGCCCCTTGGGTTGAAAATTAATGATTAAGGGATTTATCAGAACAACCAGTTCACATGAATATTAATGTTAAGATGAAATGATGCATATATATATATATATATATATATATATATATATATATATGTGACATTTTATGAAAAGAAGCTGCTTCTGAGACTCTGAGGATGTTTAGGCTGTGTTCAAAATTGCATACTAACATACTAGTCATACTAAGTCTGACGAGTATGCGATAATTACCCGGATGTATATGCATACATTGCTGAAGTATCCATGGTGGGCACACTAGTCATACTTGACCACATGATACATTGCGAGCCTAACGTAAAATCATCCTGGGACCTTCAAGCTAAAAGTCAAACATGCCCTTTTCATTAGTTTTTAACAGTTTTTTGATAGGGCTCTTGTTTTGAAATTAACCAGAAGTTAAGTCAGAAGCACAATGGCGGGTCTCCGAAATGTCGGCATGAAATGTGTTTCTGCGAGTTTTATGGATCATGTTGATATTGTAATTAGTCACTTTCTTGCTTAAAATGATTTCAGAACAAAGGTGACAAATCAACTCAGATATTTAGCCTCAGTGTGCTTCAGTTTTTTGTGGTTGTAGGTTTGAAATGCATCTTGGGAAACTTCAGTGGGAACAGTCGGTCATCACACTAATCATACTAATAGAATATGGCAGACAGTACTGTTTATACTCATTGAGTGTGTAGTGTGTAGAACGTTAGTGTACGATTTCCAGAGGTGAATGTAACTGATTCCAAGTACTCACGTTACTGTAATTGAGGTGCTTTTATGGGTACTTGTACTTTTTTGATGATATTCCTAAATCAGTAATTTCACATGTACTTTTAATTTCAAGAGAAGTAAAGTTATTTGTTACTACTATGTTGTTTCTATACCTAACCGTTACTGAGTAAATTATGATTATTATTTATTTATTTCTTTTAATTTTTTAAATCATAGACAATCAACCAGATTAAACGCATTATGCCTTTTCAAAACAGCACTGAATGATGGTTATTTTCTCAGTTTTATAGTTAATACATTTAGTTACACTTAAACTTTAGTAATTATTACTTTAAATTGAATACATTGGTGGTATTTTACAAATACCTTTGTGGAAAATAAATTAAGTGCAAAATTTGGTCTCTTCTTTTTTAAGTTTATACATGTATATGTAAGGGAACAATGGGAGGATTATTGATCAACAATAAACGTGGGGGATGAAAGTAACTTTTACTTTGAGTAGTATTTAATTGAGCTGCTTTAACTTGTACTTGAGTGTTTTACAGTATGTATGACTGAGTACAATTTCCATCAAGTAACAGGACTTGTACTTGAGTAGGATATATCAGTGCTCTTTACACCGCTGGTGATTTCGAACACAGCCCTGTTTTGGATTGATGTGTAGCTCCTGCATGAGTGCAGAAGGTCAAACAGGTGGAAAGCAGGATGGGTGCAGTGCTTAGTGATCGCCTGAGCTCTGCTGAGGCAGCATGAGCTGTGAATGTCCTTCAAGGATGGGAGGGGACAACCTCTGCTCTTTTTACAACCCTCTGGAGCTTCTGTTACAGTGCAGTGGGAGAATACAGCAGGATGCTCTGGAAGGCTTTCAGCAGCTCCTCTCTCACTTGTACTTCCTGAGTTCTCTCAGGAAGAACAGGCGCTGCATTATCTATTTGATGATAGCTGTAGTGTTGGCAGTCCAGGGGAGGTCAGCAGAGATGGTGGGTCTCAGTAGGGTGAAACTGTGGACCTTCTCTACACATTCACCACTTATACAGAGAGGGAGCGGATTTTATTTAGTGAGATTATCCATCTCATAAGAGATTCTAAAAAAACATCAAGCACATGTGAATTTACAGCTGACACTTACCAAAAGCCCTCAGCTGTGCTAAGTAGCGGTAATTGATTTTAAATATCATGGGGTCTTTTGACACGCTGGAGATCAACAACTTGATTTTCTAGTTCTGATTGCTCATCAACAGAGGCGGACCTAGCCAACAGGCAAACCAGACAGCTGCCTGGGGCCACGGGCCTCAGAGGGGCCCCCGACGGCTGACAAACTTTACTCCTGTAACCCATGTTTCTTGAACTGCTTTTATTTTGAAAACCCAGCTGCACTTGTGTCAGTTCCTAAAGTGAACTGCATGGCACAAAAGTCCCGAATTAAGTAAACAGATGGACGCTGAATAAGCAACCTTTAATCTGATTCAACGGTGAGTGTATCGATCTGTTCAGTTTTTAAGAATATAATCTTTAAAAAGATATCTTTTTAACGAAGTTACGTCAAGGTATAGAAAACTATAATTTTTTTGAAAGCTAATGGAATTTAGGGAACAATTGAATATTTGATAAACGCTGTCATGTAATGTTTACAACTATTTTGTCCTTAATGAAATTACGTTTGTATGTTTTGTAAACCAACCTTGGTTGTACAACTTGAACTAATGTTTGTGAACAATCTGAACATTGCATTGACTTTATGAATATACTTTTGGTTATTATAATTGCACTTGATTTGAATTAATGATTGTTAATATGAAAATATATATATTTTTATGTAATGATAGATTACACAATTACTTGTTTATATTTTGACCTTTTTTAGGTTTTCATTTTTTTTTATCTGCCTACAAAAAATCCCATCAACCGAGCAGATGGTGAGCTACCCATCATCAACCACAACATGGTTCTGCTGGATCTTAGAACCTCTACTTTAAAAAACAAAGGAAACAAAATCATGGTTTGCGAACAATTCTTTATTTTTTTCCTTGTTTCATTTACACACATCAGACTCTTAGTGAGATGAATCTTTCTGATCCACTGTACTAATAATTGTATAGCCTGCCGCTGTCAGTCCCTCTAGCCTAACTAGCGTTGCACTCCACAGTAATGTTTTAGAATTAAGCAATGACAGTGACCTAACCGTTTAACTCCATTTAACAACCGGTGGTCAGTGGTTGCAATTACATCTTTGACAGATACCCCCCTGAAGGGGCTCCGCCTGTGTCTCACTGCAACATGATACTTTACTGAAGTGTGTCAATCAAAGTAACGGGAAAGTCTCCGCAAAATGAAGAGGAGCTACTTGTTAGGGAGCGAGAAAAGAAAGAGAACAAAGGATGAAGAAGAACGGAGAAAGAAAGAGAGTTGTTTTATATATACCGTATGTATGTTTTATTGTTCTGTGTTTGACTTTCTAATATTGTGCTGCTGTATTTAGATTTGTGTATATATATATATATATATATATATATATATATATCATATACAATGTTTATATTTTTTATTTGACTATATTTTTACCCTTTTTCGTTTGGCTATTTTGTATTATACTTACATTGTACTAATGTGAACCATTTAAACATGGTTTTTCTTAAGAGCCCAATTTTCAAGTTGTTTTTGTATTTTTTAATAAAGTTTTAGTTTCTGAACTTTTTTTGATGGTTTCAGATTTCTCATTCATTCATCATCTCTGTTCTGAGTTGTTTCTGGGTTTGTTGCCGCTGTCGGCACTAATCTCGCGAGAACTGCCACTCAGGCCATTTCAGGTGGCAGTTCTCGCGAGGCTAGTGATGGCGTTCAGTTTAGTAAGGCATCTTTTAATTATTATTAAATTAAAATACTGGATATTTTCGGGGAAATATTAATACGGAATACGTATATATAATACGAATATTAATACGAAAGAGGGGTAAAATACGGGAGTAGTGACTAGACTATTACACAAGGTTTTTCAAGAACAGTTCAATTTAAACACAAAAATAATAATAATGGCTTTAGATGTAAGGAAACATAAACAGTAGCCTGGCACTAACAGTAGACAGATGGCTATCTGTAACTAAATGCACACTCATAAGTAGATAGAGATTAGAAATGTTGCTAACTGACTGTTATCCTTGTCGACGACACTGATGTTTCCTTATCAAGTAGTGACTAGACTATTACACAAGGTTTTTCAAGAACAGTTCAATTTAAACACAAAAATAATCTACAAGGTCAAAACAATGTCTTTAAAAATATTGTACGTATTGAATATTTTTCTGAAAAATATCTTCTGTATAACTAGTTATTAGTTTAAATACTAGTGTGATGTTCACACTTGGAGAGACAAGCAGGTGCTGAACATCAAAGTACCTCCTTGGGATGAATCAAAGGAAGCAAATCACACTGAAAACAAACCAATGAGCTCTGGAATCAATGTGTGCCATTTTCAAGCATTTCTTTAGTTTAAAGTTTAGAAATATTTGGACAATAAACAGTCAAACAGGCAGTAATCGGTAATGTGGTTGTTTGATGAAATAATCAAAGCTTTGATTTGGATTTAGTAACAAAGCACACTCATTCTACATTTCACTGTTCAATTAAAATGTGATGCCTGAACATGTTATTATTGAGATGAACAGTAATCGGTAATGTGGTTGTTGATCAATACAAAACGGGATACTTGACAGGTATACCTAGGATTGCCACCAAATTGTTAATACTACATAGGTAATGGTGATGCAATGGGTCACATTGCTGCCTCACATTGCAAAGATTCTTGTGAAATCATGTTTTTTTTTTTTTTTTTTTTTTTTTTTTTTTTTTTTGGCTTTTAAAAATTTAGATTTAATGCAATTAAAAAAGGAGTCCAACGCTCTTCAAAGCACGTTATTTTTTTTTGTTTTCTGAGAGCAGACATTTTTTCCATGGAAATAAATTCTGTGAGGAGATTTTGCCATTGGTTTATGTTTAAGGATTTTTTGTCTTTCCAATTTAGTAATATTGTTTTTTTTGCTATGGCTAGTGCCGCAAGGATTGATTGTGATTGGTTTGCTGGAGGTTGAAGCATTGTCAGGTCTCCAATCAAACAAAGATTTGGAGATAAAGGAATCCTGTAGTCCAAAATGGAGGACAGTTTTTCAGTGATTAGAATCCAAAAGTGTTGAACTGGGGAGCAAAGCCATAAGGCATGTAAATAGGAATCCGCTGTATTCTGGGTGCACTGAGAGCAGATGTCTGTTGCTGAGAAGCCCATTTTATGCATTTTCTGTTGGGTAATGTGGGATCTGTGGAGGACCTTGTATTGAATTAGCTGAAGGTTTGTGTTTTTTGTCATCTTAAAAGTATTACAACAAATTTCTGCCCAGAAATCAGTGCTCGGGGTGATTGAGAGTTCGGCCTCCCACTTCGCGATTGGTAAGTAATTACAGTTAGTGTTCGAAAGCGCTCTGTATATTTTTGAGAGTTTTTTTGATTTTGTTGAGATTTTTTTCATATATATAGCCAGTTCTGGAGGTTGTAACGTAGTTAAGTCTAGTGGAGTGGTTTTCTTTATTGTCTCTGTTACTTGTAAGTACTGTAGAAAGTTACTTTTATTTATATCGAATGCTTGGGTTAGATTGTTATATGACCTGATCTTGTCATTTTCAAAAAGGTCTTGGAGATGAGTGATTCCACTCTCTTCCCATGTCTTCAGATAGAGTGGTGTTTTTTTATTTTTAAAGTCGGGGTTGTGCCAGATTGGAGACAGTATACTAGTTTTTAATTGGCCATTTGTGATGTCCAGGGCTTTCCACCATGCAGTCAGTGTGGAGGCAATTAGTGGGTTTTTAAAGCAGTTGTGATGTTTGAGGGTCGCAGTGATAAAAGGGAGATCAGAGAGTTTAATGTGTTTGCAGTCTAACTGTTCTATTTCTAGCCAGGTGTTGTAGTATTCTTTTGGATTTAGCCATTCTGTTAAATATAGTATTTGGTTTGCTAAGTAATAATGCATGAAATTAGGGGCTTCTAAACCACCCTCGTCTTTGTTTTTTTGAAGGGTAGAAAGGCTTATTTTAGGTTTTTTATTTCTAGTATAGAATTTTGTAGTTGTAGAATCTAATCTTTGAAACCATTGTTTTGGTGGTTTCAGTGGTATCATTGAGAACAAGTAGTTTATTTTTGGTAAGATTTTCATTTTAACTGAGGCTATCCTGCCAAGTAGTGAGATGGGGAGATTGTTCCATCTCCGCAGATCTTCTGTGACTTTGTCCAACATCGGATCATGATTTAGTTTAATTAATTCATTTAAGTTTGGTGATATATTTAAGCCTAGATATTTAATTGTATTTGTGGTGGAGGGGTGTTGTGGATTTTGGTGTGCAGGATTCCAAGAGTTTTTTGTCAAAGGGAGGATTGATGATTTTGTCCAGTTAATGGAA